>NC_143138.1:54321873-54628747 GCF_059928025.1 Delphinapterus leucas
GGTCCAGTATCCTGAACTTAGCTCTCCCACCTAAGAGCCTCAGGCCTGACACATGGCCGGAGCACCAAGACCCTGTCAGCCACATGGTATGTACCAGGAACTAATCTAGGTCTGTGGATTTCAGTCGTAAAAAGCAGTCAAAAATGTCTGGCTTCATGGAGTTTATACTGGTTGTTACAGGAATTCCAGTGTCTCCTTTCTCTTTCCTGTCCTGGCAAATAACAGTCATTTCCTCGGAAACCAGGAGGGAAGATCCTTGAGGGAAGGGAATATCCTTGTTTCTGTAGTGCCTATTACAATGCCTGGTCCATCACAGAAACTTAATGTGTAATCAGGAAAAATAAATCTGACTCCATACTGGATCAGTTTCTTATACTTTAAGTTTTGTATTCGATTGCTTTTGCTTAGTTGTACTAGCTCAAGGAGACATGAAACCAAGCAGGACCCTATGGGGCCCTCCCAAGTATTGATAACAATTTTTTATACATGTAAAGTAGCAAAATTATAATGTTCATAATGTGATCCTTACTGACAATGATTCCAAAGTTGAATCATATGCCAACAAAGGGGGTGTAACACCAATGAGCTGTTTAGAGCAGAAATTCCAACAAACAGGCTATGTAGCTTCAATACTTTAAATAAAAGAGCAGCTTGGCTCTCAAGCCAGGCCAAGTCTGTCACCTTTGGAAAGTGAACTCAGTTATTTGGTGTTCCTTACCAGATGATTCCATAGTTATTTAGTTATGGGTGACCTTAGAGATAACAGGCAGAGCTCTAGGGGGAAGAAATGTCTGCTAAAGTTTTCAGATAAGAGACCATTTTGCCATCCGAGTGATTGAAGAGTTTTCTATCGAGTTGCTTTGGAACCCACTGAAATAGCTACACACTAGAATGGATTGGACCTGTGGTAATGGAACAGAATAGTGGATTTCTCCCAACTGCTCTTCCTGATGGCCAACTAAGTCCACAGGACTGATTTTTCCAAGCTTTCACATCCCCATAAATATGATCCAGTAATAAAGAAATGCCTGTGTCATGGCTATGAATTAGCAAGTGGTGTCCTCCTAAAACTTCAAGGATTTTTGGCAAGAAAGAGTAGAGGTTCGAAGGAAGAACTGATGAGTTCCTGTTCTCCCTTTAGAGAGGAGTAACCTACCTAAGAACTTAAAAAGCCCTCTGGCGAACACAACAGAACAAATACACAAACAACTCAGTAAAATCCTCTGAACTGAACCGTCAGGGCCTGGAAATAAGAACTGGTTATCAGCAGCTGACGTGTGTGTGCGCGAATGATGATCATTTTAGGGTTTCCCACCAAGGTATGCATGAGAGTGGGAATAATCCCAAGGGGGCACACCAAGTGGCTTGGCGTGTGGCTGATAAACCAAAGGTTGTGGAGACAGTAGACTGGCTTGGGCTGAAGGCTCCTGCCTTAGTGGACTTTGTTTTATTTGGTTAGATGGAATGTGTGGCAAGGAAGGAAAGAAGGGGTTCAGGGGCTGGAGAGAATGTTGAGCCCCGAAGAATATTTCTGCCCAAGCCTGCCTCCCTTTACCTGTATTCACCAAAATATCTCCACACCGTCCTTCAAAAGATTACTGTTTCTCAGTAAATTAAAGCCTTTGCTTTTTCTCTCAGTCTTTTCCTAAATGTTTGAACATTATTGCATTTGACCCATATAACCTTCAGTAGCACCCGGGTCAACTCCTAAAAGTAAACAAACAGACATCCTACTATGACATAGGAATAGTAAACATTTAAAAACTTTGCTAATATTTGTACATATAGCGTCTGCAACTGTTTCTAAATATCTGTCTGTCTATCTCTATCCATCTATCTATCTAATCAGTAATAAAAATTAAGGCCACCTACATGGACAAATAGTACCTTTTAAACAAAGTTACTGCTATTAATAGATAAACAATAATAATTCAATGAAATCCCAGAGGACATTAAGTTAATAAAAGGTAAGCAGAGAATCATGAAAGAATTCTTTTTCATGGAATCAGGAAAGGGTTCTTAGGGATAAAAAAAGAAATATGATGGAGGCATTAAAAAAGTTCTTAGAAAGATATTACACTATGACCTCTGGACTAATCCAAATAATTTACTGACTGCATATTTCACTTCCCACAAGCCTTCTTAAAGGCTTCTTATCCAGATAGAACTCAGATGACATACATTTACCAAGAGAAAAAGAGCCCCAGTTGTTCAGGGTTGTGAACACAGAAGGAAGATGTGCCCCAATCCCTGGCCAGACAAAACCCACAGAAGACAAATACTTTCCTAACAATGATAGATATGGTTTGACTATGGCTCTACTCTGTGAGAACCCTGCTTTTTCTCATCTGCAGAGACCAGGGAAGTGTGGATGCATGAATCAAATACAGCGATCCCATTCTTTACCTACAGATTAAATACTTCCCTTCCCTCCTCTTGTTCATCAAAACAGGTCTAGATCTGCCCTCGTTCAAGAAATTGTTTTGAATGGCTTAGATCCTTCTAAGAATAACCAGAGGAGTGGGGTCTAATTATTCTTAATCTCTTTGTTTTTATAAAGAGACAAAAGTTGACTAATGATGAGGGCGACCACATAATTTATATCCTAAACAAGGACCTTTCTGGGAATGAAAATAGGAGCTATTAATAATTGTGCTAGGACAATGGCAAAATGGGATTGAAGGGTCCCCTACTCATAATCAAAATCAAAATATATATCTAGCCAGTTTTCAGTGATTTATTGCACATTTCAAACTAAAACACACTTAATATCTAATATAAACTTGGTCATGTGAATTTTGCTTTAATTCCCCCTTGAGGTAAAAAATACAATAATCTATTGAAAAATGCCCTATATAGTCTCATACTTGCTTTCTTTATTTCTGATCTTCCCAAGGTTAACATAAATAGAACTTAAATCTATTATATAAAACAATGAACAATGATGACCCTCACAGAAAATAGGTTTAGGAGCCTGGAAAATGTTGGAAAAATATTCCTGGAGCTCAGAGAAAAATGAAGATATTCAAGCTTTGTAAGAAAAGATATGTGGGGAGTAAATTGAGGATATCAGGTATGCTTGCAGCAAGACTTAGACAGACAAAGCAGGTTGTAAAAACAAAACTTAGGGGAAAAAAGGATAGAAATGCATTTCCCTAAGATTGAAAACAAAATGAAATCCCACCAAAGTCCTAAGTCGAGAGATAAGAAAAGATTCACTAAAGGCCAGACTAGATGAATGAATCCATTCCCAGATATAGTCTAATGATATCTTGGAATTTTAGGAACAAAGAAGAAATAATTCAACAAGTATCCATGCAGAAAAAAGTAAAATAAAAAGTAAGCAATCATTTATTTATTCAGCAAGTATTTGTCGAGTACTGTGGTGGATTGTGTTATTGTTCTCAATTTGCTGCCCTGCCTATAAGAGGATTAATACATCCCTGCTTGTTCTACGTGACTTGCTTCCCCTACAGGAGGAATATACCTCCCCATTGTTGTAGGCTTAGCCATGTGACTTCCTTTGGCTAATGGAATATGAGCTGCATCTGAGTAGAAGATTGAATAGTGAAGCTTATATGTGGTTCTGCCACTGTCCTTTCCTGTCTAAGAGAAAAAATGTCCCAGATAGGATTTGCTCTATTAGCCTGGATTCTGGAATTAAAAAGATGTAAATAAAGCTACAGCTGTGGAGTAGAGCCTCAGCCTACCTGCAGCCAACCCAGTGTGATTGAGAAATAAACTTGTTGGTTAGAACAACGGAGACACTAGGGTTTTCTGTTACAGTAGTATAACCAAGCAAAAGCTGACTAATAAAAGTGCCTGTGATTTTCCAGTTACACTGCTTGGTCCTGGAAAGTTAGTCACCATGGATCCTTGCCTTCGTGGAACTTATAGTCTAGTAAATCATCCTATGAACTTTAGATACCAAAAGATACAGGATTGCTATGTATTAAATGCCTTTAAGACAAAGGCAAAATAATTATATTCTCAAACATGTAATAACTTATAGAAAATGCCATTCATATATTTTTATGGAAATTACTTGGAGACATTAATAAAATAGCAAAAATATGAATCAAAGGTGCTCTTAAGAATGAAGAAATTTTGTTTAAATAGAACTGGTAACAAGCCCATATTGAAAATATGGGGCCAACTCAGTTGGTTTACTCATTCATTCAACAAATACTTATTAAATGCACGTGATATTATTTTCCTAAAGAATTCAAGAAAATCAACTACAAAATTATTAGGACTAATAAAAGAGTTTCCTACAGTGGCTACTGACAGAAATCTACATATAAAACATCATTAATGTCTTTGTATACTTGTAGATATAATTAGGAAAAAGATCTCTGTCATCATAGCAACAAAATTATGTAAAACCCAGGAATGCAGTTAACAAGAACTGTGGCAGAAGGAAACTTTACTAAGGGATATGAAATTAATGAGAAGATGTAGTACTGAGTAGGTATTCATTTCCCCCAGATTAACTTCTACATTTAATGTGAGGCAGAAACTGAGGTTCAGAGATTCTGAATGACTTGCCTTCGGCTGCCGTGCCAGCCGAAGGCAAGTCAGAATCTGAAAACTGGTCTCTGTTCTTGTCATGATTTCATGTCGCACCAGGCTACTAAGAACATATATGGTTTAGATTAAAGATAACGTGGAACACTCACGTTTCATGAGGTTCAGCCTTTCTGAAAGTTTTCTTCACCATCAGCTGCATCTCACACTGATGACCCCAAATACTCCATCCACACCATGTAGGGGCTGGTAGCCTCACTATGTGGGGAAGCACTATTTGGCATCCTGAAAGGTGTGTATTTGCCAGGAGGATTAATTTAGGCTGATTATTTTTATGAAACAGGAGACTCGGGAAGTATTTCTTTTTACCTCCCCCTTAGCTGCCTAAAAATTTAGATAAAGGGACTGTTTCCAGAATAGAGCTATCACCAGAGATACCTGCAAAGAGTATGGACTGGGTGTGGTGAGGGAAACTGGCAGGGCTTAGAGATCATAGACCCCTCTTTCTCATTGTCTCTGCGTGTCCAGCAAACATTTATTTACCCAACATTTGCTTTTCTACAGTAATCAAAACCGTATGGTATTTGCACAAAAACAGAAATATAGATCAATAGAGCAGGATAGAAAGCCCAGAAATAAACCCACACACCTATGGTCAGTTAATCTAAGGCAAAGGAGGCAAGAACATACAATGGAGAAAAGACAGTCTCTTCAATAAGTGGTGCTGGGAAAACTGGACAGCTACTGTGAAAGCATGAAATTAGAACATTCTCTAACACCATGCATAAAAATAGACTCAAAATGGATTAAGAATCGGATACTGTAAAACTCCTAGAGGAAGACATAGGCAGAATACTCTTTGACATAAATCGCAGCAATATCTTTTTGGATCTGTCTCCTAGAGTAGTGGAAATAAAAACAAAAATAAACAAATGGGATCTAATGAAACTTAAAAGCTTTTGCACAGCAAAGGAAACCATAAACTAAATGAAAAGGCAACCTATAGAATGAGAGAAAATATTTGCAAAGGATGCAACCGACAAGGGATTAATCTCCAAAATATACAAACAACTCATACAACTCAATATAAAAAACAAACAACCCAATTCAAAAATAGGCAGAAGAACTAAATAGACATTTCTCCAAAGAAGATATACAGATTGCCAACAAACACATGAAAGGATGCTCAACATCATTAATCATTAGAGAAATGCAAATCAAAACTACAATGAGGTATCACCTCACACCGGTCAAAATGGCTATCATCAAAAAATCCACAAACAATAAATGCTGGAGAGGGTGTCGAGAAAAAGGAACCCTCCTACACTGTTGGTGGGAATGTAAATTGATGCAGCCGCTATGGAGAACAGTATGGAGGTTCCTTAAAGAACTAAAAATAGAGTTAACATGTGATCCTGCAATCCCACTACTGGGCATATATCTGGAGAAAAACATGGTTTGAAAGGATACATGCACACCAGTGTTCACTGCAGCACTATTTACAATAGCCATTGCAACTCCCTGGGTGACTTGAAAAACGCTCAGTGTTGAGGCTAATGATAGAGGTTGGGTCAGAATTCATCTTTGAACCAGGAGAGAAGCAGCAACTGTCACATTCTGACCAATTACTCTTGGACTTGGTAAAGGAGCTTTTTATTATGGCTTCATTGCCATGGAGTCTGGCTTTGTGATTAGGAAGTCATTGTCTATATAATCCCATGCTATGCTGAATCTTATACAACGAATAATAATTATTATTCCCACTGAATAATAATAATTTAGTTCTAATTTTGAGAACTTTAGAACATATGGTTTATTAATGAAGCAACATAACCAAAGTTTAATTAATAATTAAAAACAGGCATCTGTATTTCAAATAAAAATTTAGCCATTTTAAAGTACACCTAAGTCAGTGAGAAGCACTTGAAGTATACTAGTCTCTATAATATCCACTGAATCTTCTAGTTAAATGTAAAAGCCAGAGTCTTAGTCAGTCTTGGACACACCTTGCACCTAAAAATTTTGGGGTTTTTTTTTTGCAGTACGCGGGCCTCTCACTGTTGTGGCCTCTCCCGTTGTGGAGCACAGGTTCGGGAGGCGCAGGCTCAGTGGCCATGGCTCACAGGCCCAGCCGCTCCACGGCATGTGGGATCTTCCCGGGCCGGGGCACGAACCCTTGTCCCCTGCATTGGCAGGCAGACTCTCAACCACTGCGCCACCAGGGAAGCCCAAAATTGTGTATTTTTGGGTGAAAAGATCTGTAGCTTTCATCAGATTTTAGAGATCATTGACTTAAAACAGATCAGCAACCTCTGTGATGTTTTCCAGCGACACAGACACTAACAAAACCTTCCCTGCCTGCCCTCGCTAGTGCTCATTGCCCGAGAAAGGTCTCACCTAGAATTAGAGAATTGAAGTTCAGAGTCAGGTGATCTGACTTTAATCACTTCTGAAGTTTGCCATTTGCATCAACAAGCCCTACTGAGGGAGAATTGAACTGACTGCTCCAATAAAAAAGGCCAGCTTCAAACATTGCATCTTTAAGGAGTTCAGGCCCTCTCCATTGCTCCCCGGGCTTACCTTGACACCTTCTAACTGCTCCTCTGCCTCTGGTCTCCCTTACTGTCCTGACTCCTCAGTCTTGCCAGAGTGAACTTTTCAAAAGGCAAACCCAAGAATGCTCCTGGGGCTTATAATTGGATCCTACCTGTGTTTTAAGGTGCTTCTGGCCTCCTGCACCCTGTGGTTTTGAGTGTTTTGCCTTTCAGCTCCCTGAGCAGGGAACTGAATGCCCTTCCTGCCCTTGCCTGCCTTGAGAAACTCACTCATCCTTCAGCGTTCAACCCAGTCTTTATGTTCTTTGAGATGCCTTTCAGAATATACACAGGCAGACTTAGGCTGCATCAGCTCGGATCCCACGGTGCCTTGTGCAGATCTTACTAAAGATCTAATCTGGGACTTCTATGGTGGGGCAGTGGTTAAGAATCTGCCTGCCAATACAGAGGACATGGGTTCCATCCCTGGTCTGGGAAGATCCCACATGCCACGGAGCAGCTAAAGCCTGTGCTCCACAACTGCTGAGCCTGTGCTATAGAGCCCGTGAGCCACAACTACTGAGCCCATGTGCCACAGCAACTGAAACCCATGCACCTAGAGCCTGTACTCTTCAACAAGAGAAGCCACTGCAGTGAGAAGCCCGCACACCGCAACAAAGAGTAGCCTCCACTCTCTGCAACTAGAGAAAGCCCGTGCACAGCAACAAAGACCCAATGCAGCCAAAAATAATAAATAAATAATGAAATTTTAAAAAAGATCTAATCAGTTTTTCTAGTGGTTCTTGGCTGTCTCCCTGAGGACTCTGTGACTGTCTTCTGTTCCTCATTGTCTCTTCAGCACATGGAGGAATGGAAAGAATACTGGATAGTGATCTACAACTTAGTTCTTTTGATTCCATTAAATCAGTATGTGTGATAATTTATGTGAATTGACTGGTTGGGGCTCCCAAGGGATGGGGCACATTTAAGCCTTTTCTTTTTTTCCCAGGGGCAATCACCATGCTTGAAACACCATCGGTACCCCAAAACACCATGGGTCTTTACCAGAATTGATAGAAGAAACAAAATTGCAATGACATTCTTTATTAAAGAGAAAAGAGTTCTTAAGCACTTGTGTATTTCCAAGACCTTAATTTTCTTAGTTAAACCAGAATTTTGATAATATATAACACTAGATCATTAAAATAAGCCTACAAAGCTTTATTCACATTCTTTTGATCATTTTTCATAATTGGAAGTAATGCAATATCATGTCTTAAAAATGGTCTATATTTCAGTTTTTAAACTTACTCTGCTTTCATTTTCTTTTCAGCTTCTTTTTTTTAACAACTTTATTGGAGTATAATTGCTTTACAATGGTGTGTTCGTTTCTGCTTTATAACAAAGTGAATCAGTTATACATATAAATATGTCCCCATATCTCTTCTCTCTTGCATCTCCCTCCTCCCCACCCTGCCTATCCCACCCCTCTAGGTGGTCACAAAGCACCAAGCTGATCTCCCTATGCTATGCAGCTGCTTCCCACTAGCTATCTATTTTACGTCTGGTAGTGAATATATGTCCATTCCACTATTGCATTTTGTACCACCTTACCCTTCCCCCGCTCCGTATCCTCAAGTCCATTCTCTAGTAGGTCGGCATCTTTATTCCCATCTTGCCCCTCGGTTCTTCATGACCATTTCTTTTTCTTTAGATTCCATGTATATGTGTTAGCATACGGTATTTTTCTCTTTCTGACTTACTTCACTCTGTATGACAGTCTCTAGGTCCATCCACCTCACTACAAATAACTCAGTTTCGTTTCTTTTTATGGCTGAGTAATATTCCATTGTATATATGTGCCACATATTCTTTATCCATTCATCTGTTGATGGACACTTCAGTTGCTTCCATGTCCTGGCTATTGTAAATAGAGCTGCAGTGAACATTTTAGTACGTGACTCCTTTTGAATTATGGTTTTCTCAGGGTATATGCCCAGTAGTGGGATTGCTTGGTCGTATGGTAGTTCTATTTTTAATTTTTTAAGGAGCCTCCATACTGTTCTAGATAGTGGTTGTATCAAGGTACGTTCCCAAGAACAGTGCAAGAGGGTTCCCTTTTCTCTACACCCTCTCAAGCATTTATTGTTTGTAGATTTTTTGATGATGGCCATTCTGGCAGGTGTGAGATGATATCTCATTGTAGTTTTGATTTGCACTTCTCTAATGATTAATGATGTTGAGCATTCTTTCATGTGTTTGTTGGCAATCTGTATATCTTCTTTGGAGAAATGTCTATTTAGGTCTTCTGCCCATTTTTGGATTGCATTGTTTGTTTTTTTAATATTGAGCTTCATGAGCTGCTTGTAAATTTTGGAGATTAATCCTTTGTCAGTTGCTTCATTTGCAAATATTTTCTCCCATTCTGAGGGTTGTCCTTTGGTCTTGTTTATGGTTTCCTTTGCTGTGCAAAAGCTTTTCAGTTCCATTAGGTCCCATTTGTTTACTTTTGTTTTTATTTCCATTTCTGTAGGAGGTGGGTCAAAAAGGATCTTGCTGTGATTTATGTCATAGAGCGTTCTCCCTATGTTTTCCTCTAAGAGTTTGATGGTGTCTGGCCTTACATTTAGGTCTTTAATCCATTTTGAGTTTCTTTTTGTGTATGGTGTTAGGGAGTGTTCTAATTTCATTCTTTTACATGTAGCTGTCCAGTTTTCCCACCACCATTTATACAGGCTGTCTTTCCTCCATTGTATATTCTTGCCTCCTTTATCAAAATAAGGGGACCATATGTGCGTGGGTTTATCTCTGGGCTTTCTATCCTGTTCCTTTGATCTATATTTCTGTTTTTGTGTCAGTACCATACAGTCTTGATTACTGTAGCTTTGTAGTATAGTCTGAAGTCAGGGAGCCTGATTCCTCCAGCTCCGTTTTTCTTTCTCAAGATTGCTTTGGCTACTTGGGGTCTTTTGTGTTTCCATACAAATTGTGAAATTTTTTGTTCTAGTTCTGTGAAAAATGCCAGTGGTAGTTTGATAGGGATTGCATTGAATCGGTAGATTGCTTTGGGTAGTAGATTCATTTTCACAATGTAGATTCTTCCAATCAAAGAACATGGTATATCTCTCCATCTATTTGTATCATCTTTAATTTCTTTCATCAGTGTCTTATAATTTTCCACATACAGGTCTTTTGTCTCCTTAGGTAGGTTTATTCCTAGATATTTTATTCTTTTTGTTGCAATGGTAAATGGGAGTGTTTTATTAATTTCACTTTCAGATTTTTCATCATTAGTGTATAGGAATGCAGAAGGTTTCTGTTTATTAATTTTGTATCCTGCTGCTTTACCAAATTCATTGATTAGCTCTAGCAGTTTTCTGGTAGCATCTTTAGGATTCTCTATGTATAGTATCATGTCATCTGCAAACAGTGACAGCTTTACTTCTTTTCCGATTTGGATTCCTTTTATTTCTTTTTCTTCTCTGATTACTGTGGCTAAAACTTCCAAAACTAAGTTGAATATTAGTGGTGAGAGTGGGTAACCTTGTCTTGCGCCTGACCTTAATGGAAATGGTTTCAGTTTTTCGCTGTTGAGGACAATGTTGTCTGTGGTTTTGTCATATATGGCCTTTATTATGTTGAGGAAAGTTCCCTCTATGCCTACTTTCTGGAGGGTTTTTATCATAATTCGGTGTTGAATTTTGTTGAAAGCTTTCTCTGCATCGATTGAGATGATCATATGGGTTTTTTCCTTCAATTTGTTAATATGGTGTATCACTTTGATTGATTTGCGTATATTGAAGAATCCTTGCAATCCTGGGATAAACCCCACTTGATCATAGTGTATGATCCTTTTAATGTGCTGTTGAATTCTGTATGTTAGTATTTTGTTGAGGATTTTTGCATCTATGTTCATCAGTGATATTGGCCTATAGTTTTCTTTCTTTGTGACATCTTTGTCTGGTTTTGGTATGAGAGAGATGGTGGCTTCATAGAATGAGTTTGCGAGTGTTCCTCCCTCTGCTATATTTTAGAAGAGTTTGAGAAGGATAGGTGTTAGCTCTTCTGTAAATGTTTGATAGAATTCGCCTGTGAAGCCATCTGGTCCTGGGCTTTTGTTTGTTGGAAGATTTTTAATCACAGTTTCAATTTCATTGCTTCTGATTGGTCTGTTCATATTTTCTATTTCTTCCTGGTTCAGTCTCGGAAGGTTGTGCATTTCCAAGAATTTGTGCATTTCTTCCAGGTTGTCTTTTTATTGGCATATAGTTGCTTGCAGTAATCTCTCATGATCCTTTGTATTTCTGCAGTGTCAGTTGTTACTTCTCCTTTTTCATTTCTAATTCGATTGATTTGAGTCTTCTCCCATTTTTTCTTGATAACTCTAGGCTAATGGTTTATCAATTTTGTTTGTCTTCTCAAAGAACCAGCTTTTAGTTTTATTGATCTTTGCTATCGTTTACTTCATTTCTTTGTCATTTATTTCTGACCTGATGTTAATGATTTCTTTCCTTCTGCTAACATTGGGGTTTTTTTATTCTTCTTTTCTAATTGCTTTAGGTGTAAGGTTAGGTTATTTGAGATGTTTATTTCTTAAGGTAGCATTGTATTGCTATAAACTTCCCTCTTAGAACTGCTTTTGCTGCATCCCATAGGTTTTGGGTCATTGTGTTTTCATTGTCATTTGTTTCTAGATATTTTTTTATTTCCTCTTTGATTTCTTCGTTGATCTCTTAGTTATTAAGTAGTGTGTTGTTTAGCCTCCATGTGTTTGTATTTCTTACAGATTTTTTCCTGTAATTGATATTTAGTCTCATAGCATTGTGGTCGGAAAGATACTTGATACAGTTTCAATTTTCTTAAATTTACCAAGGCTTGATTTGTGAACCAAGATATGATCTATCCTGAAGAGCGTTCTATGAGCACTTAAGAAGAATGTGTGTTCCGTTGGTTTTGGATGGAATGTCCTATAAATATCAATTAAGTTCCTCTTGTTTAATGTATCATTTAAAGCTTGTGTTTCCATATTTATTTTCATTTTGGATGATCTATGCATTGGTGAAAGTGGGTTTTTAAAATCCCATACTATGATTGTGTTACTGTCGATTTCTCCTTTTATGGCTGTTAGTATTTGCCTTATATATTGAGGTGCTCCTATGTTGGGTGCATAAATACTTCAATTGTTACATCTTCTTCTTGGATTGATCCCTTGATCATTATGTAGTGTCCTTCTTTGTCTCTTGTGACAGTCTTTGTTTTAAAGTCTGTTTTGTCTGGTATGAGAATTGCTACTCCAGCTTTCTTTTAATTTCCATTTGCATGGAATATTTTTTCCCATCCCCTCACTTTCAGTCTGTATGTGTCCCTAGTTCTGAAGTGGGTCTCCTGTAGACAGCATATATATGGGTCTTGTTTTTGTATCCATTCAGCCAATCTATGTCTTTTGCTTGGAGCATTGAATCCATTTACATTTAAGGTAATTATCGATATGTATGTTCCTATTACCGTATTCTTAATTCTTTGGGTTTATTATTGTCAGTCTTTTCCTTCTCCTGTGTTTCCTGCCTAGACAAGTTCCTTTAGCATTTGTTGTAAAGCTGGTTTGGTGATGCTGAATTCTCTTAGCTTTTGCTTGTCTGTAAAGGTTTTAATTTCTCCGTCGAATCTGAATGAGATTCTTGCTGGGTAGAGCAATCTTGGTTGTAGGTTTTTCTCCTTCATCACTTTACATATGTCCTGCCACTCCCGTTCTGGCTTGCAGCGTTTCTGCTGAAAGATTAGCTGTTAACTTTATGGGGATTCCCTTATGTGTTATTTGTTGTTTTTCCCTTGCTGCTTTTAATCTTTTTTCTTTGTATTTAATTTTTTATAGTTTGATTAATATGTGTCTTAGCATGTTTCCCTTTTGATTTATCCTGTATGGGGCTCTCTGTTCTTCCTGGACTTGATTTACTATTTCCTTTCCTGTATTAGGGAAATTTTCAACCATAATCTCTTGAAATATTTTCTCAGATCCTTTCTTTTTCTCTTTTTCTTCTGGGACCCCTATAATTCAAATGTTGGTTTGTTTAATGTTGTCCCAGACGTCTCTGAGACTGTCCTCAATTCTTTTCATTCTTTTTTCTTTATTCTGCTCTGCAGCAGTTATTTCCACTATTTTATCTTCCAAGTCACTTATCTGTTCTTCTGCCTCAGTTATTCTGCTATTGATCCCTTGTAGAGAATTTTTAATTTCTTTTATTGTGTTGTTCATCACTCTTTAGTTCTTCTAGGTCCTTGTTAAACGTTTCTTGTATTTCCTCCATTCTATCCATGATTTTGGATCATATTTACTATCATTATTCTGAATTCCTTTAGAATAGGGAATGCCTGTTTCCTCTTCATTTGTTAGGTCTGGTGGGTTTTTACCTTGCTCCTTCATCTGCTATGTGTTTCTCTGTCTTCTCATTTTGCTTAACTTACTGTGTTTGGGGTCTCCTTTTTGCAGGCTGCAGGTTCGTAGTTCCCGTTGTTTTTGGTGTCTACCCAGTGGCTAAGGTTGGTTCAGTGGGTTGTGTAGGCTTCCTGGTGGATGGGACAAGTGCCTGTGTTCTAGTGGATGAGGCTGGATCTTGTCTTTCTGGGAGGCAGGTCCACGTCTGGTGGTGTGTTTTGGCGTTTCTGTGGCCTTATTATGATTTTAAGCAGCCTCTGTGCTAATGGATGGGGTTGTGTTCCTGTCTTGCTAGTTGTTTGGCATAGGGTGTCCAGCACTGTAACTTGCTGGTTGTTGAGTGGAGCTGGGTCTTGGCGTTGAGATGGAGACCTCTGGGAGATTTTCACCGTTTGATATTATGTGGAGCTGGGAGGTCTCTTGTGGACCAGTGTCCTGAACTTGGCTCTCCCAGCTCAGTGGCCCAGCTCTGACACCTGGCTGGAGAACCAAGAGCCTGTCTTCCACACAGCTCAGAATAAATGGGAGGAAAAAAAGAAAGAAAGGAAGAAGGTAAAATAAAATAAAATAAAGTTATTAAAATGAAAAATAATTATTAAGAAAAAAATTTAAGTAAGTTAAAAAAAAAAAAACGGACAGACAGAACCCTAGGACAAGTGGTAAAAGCAAAGCTATACAGACAAAATCACACACAGAAGCATACAGATACACACTCACAAAAAGAGAAAAAGGAAAAAAATACATAATATCATTGCTCCCAAAGTCCACCTCCTCAATTTAGGATGATTCGTTGTCTGTTCAGGTGTTCCACAGATGCAGGGTACATCAAGTTGATTGTGGAGATTTAATCCGCTGCTTCTTAGGCTGCTGGGAGAAATTTCCCTTTCTCTTCTTTGTTAGCACAGCTCCTGGGGTTCAGCTTTGGATTTGGCCCCGCCTCTGCGTGTAGGTCGCCTGAGGGCGTCTGTTCTTCAGTCAGACAGGAAGGGGTTAAAGCAGCAGCTGATTCGGGGGCTCTGGCTCACTCAGGCTGGTGGGAGGGAGGGTCACGGAGTGCGGGGCGAGCCTGTGGTGGCAGAGGCCAGCATGACGTTGCAACAGACTGAGGTGCGCCGTGCGTTCTCCCGGGGAAGTTGTGCCTGGATCACGGGACCCTGGCAGTGGCGGGCTGCAGAAGCTCCCGGGAGGGGAGGTGGGGACAGTGACCTATGCTTGCACACAGGCTTCTTGGTGGCGGCAGCAGCAGCCTTAGCGTCTCATGCTCGTCTCTGGGGTCAGCGCTGGTAGCCGCGGCTCACGCCCGTCTCTAGAGCTGCTTTAAGCAGCGCTCTTAATCCCCTCTCCTCGCGCACTAGAAAACAAAGAGGGAAGAAAAAGTCTCTTGCCTCTTCGGCAGGTCCAGACTTTTCCCCGGACTCCCTCCCGGCTAGCCGTGGTGCACTAACCCCCTGCAGGCTTTGTTCACGCCGCCAACCCCAGTCCTCTCCCTGCGCTCAGACCGAAGCCCGAGCCTCAGCTCCCAGCCCTGCCCGCCCCGGCGGGTGAGCAGACAAGCATCTCGGGCTGGTGAGTGCCGGTCGGCACCGATCCTCTGTGAGGGAATCTCTCCGCTTTGCCCTCTGCACCCCTGTTGCTGTGCTCTCCTCCGTGGCTCCGAAGCTTCGCCCGCCCCGCCACCCGCAGTCTCCGCCCGCGAAGGGTCCTCTAGTGTGTGGAAACCTTTCCTCCTTCACAGCTCCCTCCCACTGGTGCAGGTCCCGTCCACATTCTTTTGTCTCTGTTTATTCTTTTTTCTTTTGCCCTACCCAGGTACGTGGGGACTTTCTTGCCTTTTGGGAGGTCTGAGGTCTTCTGCCAGCGTTCAGTAGGTGTTCTGTAGGAGTTGTTTCACATGTAGATGTATTTCTGTTGTATTTGTGGGGAGGAAGGTGATCTCCGCATCTTACTCTTCTGCCATCTTGAAGCTCTCTTCCTACTCTGCTTTCTTTATTTCCTTATTCACTCAGAAATGATAAAGGCCTGTGCTCTCTTAAGAGGAAATTTAAATCTGTCCTAAACTTTCGTAAACTAGGTTTGACTAAATAAAACTTCTCTTATTATAATATATATAATCATACATACTAGTGTTACATGATTATTTTAAAAGCACATTTGTTCCAATCAGAGCAACTTTTAGGGACATGTACATACACACATATTAGGACTTTCAGTTTAACATTATGGCACATGAAGGAGCCACGATGGTAATTCACATTTTTCCTTACTGTTTTCTCCCACCTCCTTCACGTTATCATTATGAATAACATGCTTAGACCGGGAAGCAGTGTCCCCCAGTGTGCTGCAAAATGAGAAAATGCTGTCTTTTATTCCAAAAGTGCTTCACTTAATTCAAGAGCTGCTGACAAATTTTAACCAAGGGAATGAGAAAAATCAGAGTTACACTTTGGGGAAAGATTATTTGGCCATGATGTTCAGATTGAATTGCGTCAAGGCTGGAGTCTGTTTTATGTCCTCAATCTGGTGTATGTCTTGGTATGGCCAGTGGCATTTCTCTCCTTGGACACGTCAGAATTGATGAACAATTAGACATTTCCCCAAAGGTCCTACACTCTCTCTGCCCTTTTCTGTACCTGGCAAGTTTTTCCACCTGTCACACCTAGGGGGAGCCTTCCCAACTTCCTCAGCCTACACAAAGCCCCACTCCTAGCTCTGGTGTCTTCCCAGCATCTGTATCAGAGGCAAATCTTGCCCGTCTCCTTGTGCAACTTTAACCCAACTGGTGGCAGGAAACTCATTCATGTGGTAGGTGATTCATGTGGCTCAGTGTCTGCTCATAGTAGGTTCCATGGGTGAGGTAGAGAATGAATGAATGGGTGAGAGTAGAGATAAAAAGACTAGATATGTAGCTGGTCTGAATGCTAGATAATCCCAACTTGATTCTGGAAATGATGGGAATGTGTGCATTGGAGGCTATTTGGTATTTTGGGGGTGGCATTATGATAGTAACCCCTGACTGAAAGTCCGGAGCAGTGGAGAAAAGAGCATCACAAATGATAGAATGTTTTGGCCTGCTTCAGAAGACTGCATGTTCCAGGAGTGGAAGAATGGGGGGCTGGGGGGGGGGAATAATTTTAGGGTAAAAACAAGTGGTTTTATAGAAGTTGAATTTAATAAAGTACATAGCACTGTATTATTAAGATAGGTTTGATGTTTTTCTGTTTGAAGTTTTTTTTCTTCTATTGAACCTAAATTTTCAATATGTAATTTAAACCCAGTTGAGACAAAATTTTCTTCCTTTCTTAGTTTAGACTCCTGAATGAGTATGTTTCCTTTAAAGGGAGAAATAAATACTTGAGAAAAGTAAACAGTTGAAAAATTAAAATATAATTTACATGCTGTCAGTTATTTTGTTGATTGCTAAATTATGTGTTCATTGAATGATGACTGGGTTTAAATATCTCTTTCAGTGTTGCTAAGGGAAACATTCTTACCTGACTTTTGTTTGTAGACTGTTTTTATTGTTCCCAGTTATTTATTTATTTATTTATTTTTTGCGGTACGCAGGCCTCTCACTATTGTGGCCTCTCCCGTTGCGGAGCATAGGCTCCGGACTCGCAGGCTCAGCTGCCATGGCTCACGGGCCCAGCCGCTCCGCGGCATGTGGGATCTTCCAGGACAGGGGCACGAACCCGTGTCCCCTTCATCGGCAGGCAGACTCTCAACCACTGCGCCACCAGGGAAGCCCTATTTTTTATTTTTTGAAAGAATAATAACTATTTTTCATAAACATATATGTTCATTTTAAAATAAAAATGCAGTAAAATGGGGCATGCTAAGAAGAACAAATTACCTAAAACCCTACTACCCAGAAACTACTGTTTTTAATATTTGGGAAACTCAATTTCAGATATCCTTTTATTAAAATACATATAGGTAGAAGGTTAGATAGATAAGAGATAGAGACAGAGAACAAAGATTGGGTTCATAAAGCATATGCTATTTTTTCTGAAAGTATTAAACATAATCCTTCTTTAATTTGCAGAGATAAATTGGCAGTGAAATTAAAGGAACCAGTGATCTCATAATTCTCACAGTTGCCTAGACTAAGTTTTATATTTAAGTGAATTTAATACAAACTACCACTCCTTGTTGTATGGTTTCTCCTTTTCTATTATGCATATTTTGATAGATTTCCTTGCTAGCAGAATCTCATCCTCTAGTAGTTTTCATAAGAAAGGCCCACAAGTGGTTGATTTTCTAAGTTATTGCCTACTCGAGAATGTCTGTTTGTTGCTTCTATACTTTCTGTTTGAAGGAATACTTGTGGAGCACTTTTCCCTCAGAACATTTGAACTATTTGTCTACTGTTTTCGGGCTTTGATAGTATTACTTTGTATAAATCTGAGTTCAACTTTTTTTTTCTACTGGGTTGCTGGTTTGATATTTCCTTTTTAACCATTGTGTTTTGAACTGCAACTCACAAATAGAGAAATCCACAACAGACAGAACAAGTACTTATGTATCCCTCACCAAGGGCAAGAAATAGAACATTGCCAGACTCTCCATTACCTTCTCAGAATTTGCAAAATCCTCACAACCCAAGTGGTTTCTCATGGAGGGCTTACCTCCTTGTATCTTTGACTTTTCCCAGATCTTCTGACAGGAATTCCTTTTCTACCTTATTCACTTTTCATTGCCTTCCACCATACTTTTATTTTTTTACTTTAACACTTTTGTTGGAGTATAATTGCTTTATAATGTTGTATTAGTTTCTGCTGTATAACAAAGTGAATCAGCTATATGTATACATATATCCCCATATCCCCTCCCTCTTGTGTTTCTCTCCCACCTTCCCTATCCACCCCTCTAGGTGGTCACAAAGCACCGAGCTGATCTCCCTGTGTATCACCTCACACCAGTCAGAATGGCCATCATCAAAAAATCTACAAACAATAAATGCTGGAGAGGGTGTGGAGAAAAGGGAACCCTCTTGTACTGTTGGTGGGAATGTAAATTGACACAGCCACTGTGGAGAACAGTATGGAGGTTCCTTAAAAAACTACAAATAGAACTACCATATGACCCAGCAATCCCACTACTGGGCATATACCCTGAGAAAACCATAATTCAAAAAGAGTCATGTACCACAATGTTCATTGCAGCACTATTTACAATAGCCAGGACATGGAAGCAGTCCCAGCATACTTTTAAAAAGTATTTTTTCAGCTTTTCCATTAGTTGTCATCAGTGGAATGGTTGTTCTGAATTACATGCTTCACCACTTCCAGAAGCTGAAGTCCCCAACGTGACTCTTTAACCTTGAATTTCAATGATTTTGGTAGGATTTGATAATGGTGTTCATTGTTATCTATTTATTTATTTATTTGAGGGGAGAGATGGTCACTGCCCTTTCCATCAGCAAATTCAATTCTTTATGTCTGGAAATTTTTCTTTTCAATTATTGAATTCTTGTTGTCCATCTGTATCTTCTGTATCTATCACTATCTCTACAACCAATTTTTAATATCAACATCTTCTTGAAATGTTACATATATACAGAAAACTTTTCAAATTTTAGGTGTATTGCTTGGTGAATTTTCACAAACTGAGCACACTCATGTAATAAATACTCAGTTGAAGAAATTCAGTCTCTCCAAAATCCTCTCTTGTGATTCTTTGTCCACTCTCTCCTCTCTCCAAAACCATCCCCTGTTTAACTTCTAACACCATAGATTAGTTATATCTGATTGTGAACTTTCTATAAATGGAATTACACTGTGTATAATCTTTTATTTCAAACTTCTTTTACTCAGCAATACATAAGTGAGTTTCATCCATGTTGTTGTGTATAGTTGTTTATTTATTATTACTGCATAGTATTGCATTGTATAACTATATTACAATTTATTAAGCTCTGTTTAATAGAATTCAGAGTGTTTCCAGTTTGGGGCTCTTCAGTGAAAGATGTTGTTGTGAACATTTTAGTACATGTCTTTTAGTGAACATGTTTATGCATTTCTTTTGCATACTTTCCTAAGAGTGGACTTGCTGGGTCATAGAATAGGCAGGTGTACAGCTTTTGTAGATATCATGAAAAAGTTTTCCTAAGTGTTTACACCAATTTACACTCCCACCAGCGGCATATGCTATGAGAGTTCCAGTTTTTCCGCGTTGTTACCCTCATTTGGTAATGGTTCTGTTTTTCATTTTAGCCATGCTGGTGAAGGGGTGTTTAATCAGCTTTATTTATTTATTTCTGGTTTGTGTTCTGGATTTTCAAGGGCTTAATTCTGTATGCCTCACTATAAGACCTCGCTTTTCTGGGTCTCATTTCTTTCATCTATAAATTAAATATACTATCCTGAGTGTTGAAACAGTGGCAAACAGGTTTCTAAACTTCATATTTCTTCTTTTCACATTTAAAATTCTCTTTATGGATTTCTCAAATAGTTGGGGTTTTTTTGTGTGTGTGTGTGATTAAATATCTTGATGCAAATTTCTTTCCAAGTAAACTCAACCTATATTTTCTGACTTCCTTCTTGAGACAGCCTGGGGGAGATGAGAGGTAACACTGTAGCTTGACAGAGTGCTGGCATTTTGTTGGATCATTCTGGAAACACAGATGACCCAGTATTATTAAATGAACTTTTAAGTGCACCACTTCCTTTGATTCAAATCTGACCTGAAAAAATGGCTGGTAAGAGCAGAGTGTCAGTGTTGGAGTTTGAATCCAGCCTGTTGTGAATACCTCTCATTTCCTTTCTGTGCCTCTTATAACATTCAGCTCTTTGGTTTCCTGAATACTGAGGTGCATAGCGCTGTGCACAGTGTCATTTTATACCTTCTTGTTAACCTTCACTGAGAAGCTGTGTAAATAAAACACAGCTACGCTATATAGAGAGATCCTGTTTGAAGTTCCAAAAGGCTATGTGATGATTATCCTACAGCTCCTTCTCAAACAGGAAGAATGCCTCTCAAAGGCAAGCAATCAATCTGCTGCTTGGCACATCCTGGAGCCCTGGGGTTGCACCAGTGTCGGGAGATCGCTGCCTGATTATTCCTTTGCTGGAAGTGCCTCTGCCTATTTCTACTGTCCTGCATTCATGTTTCTTTCAGAACTCACTCATTGCTGATACTGCTGTCGATCATAGTAACAATGAAGAAGAATCTACCATGTTTTTGAAGTAGCAAAATATATATAGTGCTCTCATTCATGCCTGAAACAAGGAATATTAGTGACAGTAGTGACACAAGACTTCATTCACAGGGATTTCATTTTAGAAATTACTCAGGTAATTCTGAGTGATGGGCTTTAAGGATGGAAAGCGTTCAGATTCCTCACTATCTTGTTCTCTGCATGAAAAAATGTCTCACCATCCAAGACCAGGGAGAATGTAAAACTTTCCATTAACCATTCTAGTTACTTGAATTCTATACCCTTTAACTTGACCTACCTATGTTTGCCCTATCTTGTCCCCTTAGCCAAGATGGAGAAATGGGCTCTGTGAAGGGATTGATAGGTTTATTATTGACATGTACATCAGTAGCATCTCTGTTGGAGGAACATGGAGGATGAAATATTTGAGTCCTCTGTCTGGTATGGAAGCTTTCGTCCCAAAGCATCTGTGCTAAATACCCATGTGAGAAATTCTTACAAACCTTCGAGACTTGAACCAGTAGTCTGCCTTGAAATCCTTCAGAGGTGGGAATGTGGGAACCCTGGGCCTCATTAGCCTGCCACTCTCACCAGCCTCAGCTGGCAGAATGGTTGGGAGAAACAGCCCTGCACATCTCATGTGCAGGCCCAGCTTTAACCGTGCAATGTCTGTGCATCATGGGAAGATCTTGGAAACTGATCCTGGTGTTTCAAAGCTGGGATAAAGCTGAATATCAGGAGTGTCCAGGAGCTGAGGTTCAGGGAAGCAAGGAGAGCTTTGTCTAGCTCTGAATGGGCTGTGTGTGGCTTCAGAAGAGGGATGAGAACAAAAACACAGGGAGCAAATCAGGCTTTGTGTGAAACATTTGGCGGTGTCACCGTCCGTGCTTTTGATGTGTTGGGATGCTGCTCCTGACCTCACCAGGGAAAGTATAAAAGAGAGTATCTCTCCGGCCGCTTCCTTGGAAAAACACAATCCCCCTTTCCTGTTCACCAGGCAGCATTAGGGAACACACATCTGACTTCTCAATTCTTCCTACTTTGTGAATGTGGGTGTAGGGGGGCCATCAAAACCTGCTGAAGGAGAAAGTAATGCATCTAAACTCTTTAATAGGTGGGTTTTATTGTGCTTTGATGAGACCTACATGGAACACCTGTGCCTCATTCAGTCTTTATCATACTTCTTGGTTTTCATATTGACTACACTGAATATGCCATAAAACAAGAAGGAGAGACTGGTGTGTAAAGCAGTTCTTGATAGAGTACTTAGGGGCTTTTGGAACTGGGCCATAGCAGGATGATAACACCCTATGGCTGCCAATAGTGTGATGCAGGTGAGACGGACCAGTGCCAATGTGGGTGCTCTCCTGGATTGTCAGACTACCCGCCAACAAGGTCACAGTAGATTACCTGGGAGCAGCTGCCCTCCAGAGGCCACAGGTGTGTGAGGATGGCTCTTTACTCATGATGTTCCCTCCCAAGATGCCCACTGACATCCGAAATGTATTTAAGCATTGTTTTCCTGTTACCTGTGACTAGAGGCTGATTGATCAGGTGAGTGCAACTTTCAGACCATAAAAAGTGGAAGAGAGGATGCCTAAGAAATGGAAATGCTTCCTAAAGAGGGCAGTGGATTAAACTCACTTTCAAAAATCCTGTGTGAATATCCCAGGGCTGTCTTAAAATATTTCTTCCTTTAAAACAGACATATTTCTATTCCTTGCTGGAGAAAAAAAAATCATATAGTTCTTTTGGATCTATTTTTGAGTAAATGAGTGGGGAGCAGGTGTGTTCTGGCTCTTAGCCTGTCTACTCTCGTGGATAACTGGTCTTCCTCTGCAGGAAGGAGAGAGAATTCCTCCATGGAATAGTGAATTCCAGAACAGCCTGTTTCCGTAGCATGCTTCAGAAAGCCCAGATTTCACCTCTTCTCTTCGGCAGGACCTGATCCTTGCCACTCTTTCTAAAATCAGATCCAGCGCAGTCACTAGGATCTGGCAGTTGGCTGGGACCTTCTGTTGAGGGGGGGCCCTGTTGGGTCCCCACCTATGATGAATGAGGTAGCTCAGCTGGAACAGCTGAGGGCAGTACTTGGAGGGGAGGCTTAGGTGGGGTTCAGGCAGTCAAGAGAGGTAGCCAGCATGAGCCTCTAAATGTGACAAAATTACTCTGGGATCCTGAAAGGACTTGACAGAAAAATCACAATACTATTACAAGTTGGATTATTCAAAGACTCAGACAAGCCACAACTGTTTACTCATGTATTACCACTAGAGACCTATAGGTACGAGGATGTAAAGCAAAATTCTGCTGTTCCTACAAGTGTCACCCTGTCATTAAGTCTCAAGTTCATCCTTGTATTTAAATTAGCTTTCACCTGTCTTTCTGAATCTCTTGAGTTTGTCTCCCTGTGCTGCACATATGCCTCTGCCTTCAGGGGAAATATGATAGCTCACCATATTTTATGGCTTTTGACCATAGCTGCTATGCTGGACTGCAACCCTTTGTAGAATTGGGAAGCTAATGAACATGCCTCAGGAGATACAGTTTTTTTTTTTCCTGGTCTTTGTTGGTTTCTTGTCACTTTTTAGTCTCTTTGGCTTTAGACTGCACACATGCCACACGCATACACACACATACACACGTGTGCACAGGTGCACAACTGTATATATACATACATGCATGTATGTATACAAAAACTTGAATGTGCACTCCCACTCTGATTTTAATTGGCATTTCTCACATTTTAAAACTGTCTTGTAGGATACTAGAAGAGAAAGATATTTAGGGGCATTAAACCTATGTGTCAAATGTGAATGTGAAAAACTAGAATAACTTGAAATTAACTGTATGAGTTTACAAGTAGACACTCCTAATTAAAGAATGAAGCTTAAAAAATGAGGGGATGGACATATACTTACATGCAATTTTAAACAAAAGGAAACAGGGTTGATATCAGAAGTAAAATTATATGAAAAAATTAAATGTGCAAAAGGGAACAGTCTAAATTGCTAATGATATAAATCCAAATGAAAATAATAATCCCAAACTTTAGGTAATGAATCACAAATAGTTGAACAAAATAAAAAAAGGAGAAAATTGAAAACTCAAGGAAATAGGTAGGAGGCAATTTTTAAAATACTAAGTAGGTAACAGAATAAAGAGAAATCAATAATGGGATTGACGGGCTTTTTTTAATGGTTGTTTTTTTTTTAACATCTTTATTGGAGTATAATTGCTTTACAGTGGTGTGTTAGTTTCTGCTGTATAACGAAGTGAATCAGCTATACATATACATATATCCCCATATCTCCTCCGTCTTGCGTCTCCCTCCCACCCTCCCTATCCCACCCCTCTAGGTGGTCACAAAGCACGGAGCTGATCTCCCTGTGCCATGCTGCTGCTTCCCATTAGCTATCTATTTTACATTTGGTAGTGTATATATGTCCATGCCGCTCTCTCACTTCATCCCAGCTTACCCTTCCCCCTCCCTGTGTCCTCAGGTGATGGTTGTATTTTGAATTGTGTCCTATCCAAGGAAGAAGAGGATGAAAATATGACTAGAAATTAATATGTATGAAAATAATAAAAATGACAGCTAAATAAATTAGCACTAGAGTTTTTCTTGTTTTCACTTCTCATCTTACTTTCTTTTTCTTTAAAGAATCAAGACCAGTAAAACAGAGAAGACTCTCATAAAGGTGATCAGGGAAATAAAAAAGAAGTAGCCATGTACTTCATTAGGAATAGTCAAGGAGATGGAGTTAAATAGCTATTTGTATATTTTTATATACACATAGAAAAAAAAGTAGAATTCTATGTCAGTACATACCAATACAGATAAACATACGGATGAAAGAATAATCTTAGAGGACACTATAAAAAACAACTGATTATAGAACAAATAGGAAAAAACTAAATAGAACCTGAATTAAATTATGAAAAATGTCTAAAAGTAACCCCATATCAATTTAGGAATGAGCTCTTGCAAGCAATTTTAGAACACAGAATTCTTATGCCGCTCGAAATATTTGAGCATAAAAAGACAAGTTTCTCCTTTTTTTCTTATAACTATAGAGAACCACAGACCAGTCTCTCTTAGAAATGGAAACACAAAATCCTAAACACATGATGGCTGTGTGAAATCAAGTATATTAAAGAAATTATGTGCTATGAATAAGTAGGCGTTATTCAAGGAATTTAATGATGGCTCAGTAATAAAAAGATATGATAATCACTGCAAGTAAGGGAAAAATGTATGACTATTCCTGATTTAAGGTAAATTAGAGAGAAATAGGATGAGAAGAATAAAATGTAATAAAAATATCTCTGACCAAAACATGCACATCATACTTAAAATGCAAGCACTAGAGCCATCCTCCTTACAAGTCAAGATTGTTTGCTTCTCTTTTATACCACAATTGACACAATGTATAGAGAAAGCACTTCAGTAGGATAGAACATAGATATTTGTTAATATTTTCAGGAAAACTACTTGTGGAAAATAAAAACACTCAAGGAAACAAAATGAATGAGGCTCCAAAGCCTTTCATAAGCACATCTCTTAAGTGGACAAACGGTATGAAGGTGAAAAAATTAAACTATTAGCATTCATGGAAAATATAAGCACATATTTATGTTAGTTTGGAGTAAACAAGAACTATACACCCATGACGGAAATTATAAAAGAAAATTTGAAAGGAAATAAGATAAAGCAATTTAAATTTAGAGAAAACTGGGTAAGTATTTTTGAACAAATATGACAGGTAGAAGGTTAATATCTTTAATATGTAAAAAGCTCTTAACACAGACTCACAAACATAGAGAACAAACCAGTGGTTACCAGTCGGGGGTGGGGGTTCCAAACTATTGGATGTAAGATAAGCTCAAGGATGTATTGTACAGCATGGGGAATAGAGCCAATATTTTGTCATAACTGTAAATGGAAAGTAACCTTTAAAAATTGTATAAAAAAATTAAAAAGCTCTTGTAAAACAAAAAATAAATATCCTTCAAGAAAACAGTCTATAGAAAAGGAAACACAAGTTGTCTAGAAACAGATAAGAAACAACAATGACTTATCACTAATCTTATTAGTTAAGCAACAACTGGTTTTTGGAAAAGTTGACTGAGTAAATGAAAGATAATTAACTCAAGGCAGTAGAGAGAGTGGCAATTCAGATGTAGGCTGTGGAATAGAACGATTTGAGTTAAAACACTTTCCTACCACTTTCTAACTGCTACTGTCAATCCTCAGTGCCAACATTTATAAGTAACGGGGGTGGCCTTCACAGGATCACTGGTCGAAGTAAATGATAAAACCATGTCCACCTGAAACTTGTGGAAGCATATCTAAGCATTGTATCTGTCTGTCCCTCTATCTCTATCTATGTTTGGCATCCGCCATTTATCTCTTTCTTTCTAATTACATTTTTTAAACATCTTTATTGGAGTATAATTGCTTTACAATTGTGTGTTAGTTTCTGCTGTATAACACAGTGAATCAGCTATATGCTTACATATATCCCCATATCCCCTCCCTCTTGTGTCTCCCTCCCACCCTCCCTATCCCACCCCTCTAGATGGTCACAAAGCACCAAGCTGATCTCCCTCTGCTATGCAGCTGCTTCCCACTAGCTATCTGTTTTACATTTGGTAGTGTATATATGTCCATGCCACTCTCTCACTTCGCCCCAGCTTACCCTTCCCCCTCCCCATGTCCTCAAGTCCAGGACCATTTTTTTTTAGATTCCATATATATGTGTTAGCATATGGTATCTGTTTTTCTTTCTGACTTACTTCACTCTGTATGGCAGACTCTAGGTCCATCCAACTCACTACAAATAACTCAATTTCAGTTCTTTTTTATGGCTAATATTCCATTGTATATATGTGCCACATCTTCTTTATCCATTCATCTGTCGATGGACGCTTAGGTTGCTTCCATGTGCTGGCTATTGTAAATAGTGTTACAGTGAACACTGTGGTACATGACTTTTTGAATTACAGTTTTCTCAGAGTATATGCCCAGTAGTGGGATTGCTGGGTCGTATGGTAGTTCTATTTGTAGTTTTTTAAGGAACCTCCATACTGTTCTCCACAGTGGCTGTATCAATTTACATTCCCACCAACAGTGCAGGAGGGTTCCCTTTTCTCCACACCCTCTCCAGCATTTATTGTTTGTAGATTTTTTGATGATGGCCATTCTGACTGGTGTGAGGTGATACCTCATTGTAGTTTTGATTTGCATTTCTCTAATGATTAGTGATGTTGAGCATTCTTTCATGTGTTTGTTGGCAATCTGTATATCTTCTTTGGAGGAATGTCTATTTAGGCCTTCTGCCCATTTTTGGATTGGGTTGTTTGTTTTTTTGACATTGAGCTGCATGAGCTGCTTGTATATTTTGGAGATTAATCCTTTGTCAGTTGCTTCATTTGCAAATATTTTCTCCCATTCTGAAGGTTGTCTTTTTGTCTTGTTTAGGGTTTCCTTTGCTGTGCAAAAGCTTTTCAGTTCCATTAGGTCCCATTTGTTTATTTTTGTTTTTATTTCCATTTCTGTAGGAAGTGGGTCAAAAAGGATCTTGCTGTGATTTATGACATAGAGTGTTCTGTCTATGTTTTTCTCTAAGAGTTTGATAGTGTCTGGCCTTACATTTAGGTCTTTAATACATTTTGAGTTTATTTTTGTGTATGGTGTTAGGAAGAGTTCTAATTTCATTCTTTTACATGTAGCTGTCCAGTTTTCCCAGCACCACTTATTGAAGAGGCTGTCTTTTCTCCATTGTATATTCTTGCCTCCTTTGTCAAAGATAAGGTGACCATATGTGTGTGGGTTTATCTCTGGGCTTTCTATCCTGTTCCATTGATCTATATTTCTGTTTTTGTGTCAGTACCATACAGTTTTGATTACTGTAGCTTTGTAGTATAGTCTGAAGTCAGGGAGCCTGATTCCTCCAGCTCCGTTTTCCTTTCTCGAGTGATTGCTTTTGCTATTTGGGGTCTTTTGTGTTTCAATACAAGTTGAGAAATTTTTTGTTCTAGTTCTGTGAAAAATGCCATTTGTAGTTTGATAGGTATTACATTTTTATCTATTTTAAGAAGGCATGGGTCGGTGGAGTGGGAGAGAGAGAGAGAATTTCCATATATATATATACACACACACATATATAACATCCATAATAAAATTAATGAAACTTGGCTTAAAAGTGCCATAGTGCAGTGAAGGAAGTTTGTTGGCCAGCCATCCAGGTAATCGATGCTACTCTCACACTAGGTAGACCCTGAAACCTTGGTGGCTTAGCAAGGTTAAAGTCTATTTTTCACTCATGTCACAGCTAGGTGTAGCCATGCCATCTGAAACATATGGCCTCCAAGGTTGCCATGGCAAAGGAAGAAAGCAAGTTGGAGGGTTTGGATTTAACGTCATTTTTTTCCCCCACATTCCATCACATAGAACTTAGTCATATAGCCCTGGCTTACCTGCAAAGGAGACCAGGAAATGTAGAGAAGTCCATGAAGATCATATGAGCATTATTGGTCTCTGCCTTTGATAGAGTATAATTATGTCCAAGCTCTCCAGGATGACACAGTTGCACTGTGAAATTTCTGGAACCATCTTCAGAATTTGTTCCATTGTAATAATCACTTTGCAATAACACCATCATCTGGGAGTTTGTTGGAGAGTATTGATCTCGCTCCTCCATTTTCATAAAAGATTGTCAGTCAGTAAAAATAACAACAACAACAGTAATAATAGCAGATCTGCATTCAGATTAGAGAATTATTTTTAAATGTCTGCTTTCCAATTCTTACTTAAAGGTTAGTTGAAATAAGGAATATTTGGGAGTGAGCGTGTGGGAGTTCTCCTTAAAAATATTGTAATTCTTGGATCAAGCAGGACAAATCTACATGCCCTGTAGACCCTCTATGTTATTCCCTCCCTTTCCCCTTCATTGCCTCTCTCTCCCTACTCCTCCAGACTGCTTTCAGAGGATTGCACTTTGCTTCATGCTTGAAGATCCTAATGAAACCCATCAGCGCATTTGCAATTTGGTTTCCACGCACAGTATCTCTCAGTGGTCCATATGTGAACCTCCAAGTGAGATATTTCTTTCAATACTGAGTTTTAAGAAAAGTTTGGCTTATTTTGAAGGATACTGTATTTTATTCATTTTTCTTCATGCTTTCTCTTTTGCTTTGGCCACCAGGAAGCTCCGTCAAATTGTTGGATCAACTAACACAACTAGGACGTGAAGGGCCACAAATATGTATTGTACTATCCTCTCTCCCATGTTGATCTTTCATTTAGATTTATATTTTTGATATTTATATTTTTGTTTCTATTTCAGTATTGTAATATATGTTTTAAAGTCACCTTAAATCCCATGTCCTGGATTTGCCCCTGGGGAATCAGTCAGCTCAGAAGCTTCCAGAGATGATTATTGGAAGGACTCTTTTGATATAGAAAGTTGGGACGCTTTTGGTTATGAGGCCAAACTTTACAGAAAAATATCAATTTCTTAGGTGTTCTTGTGTGCATATTTTATTAAAGAGCAAGGCTTGGAAGAGAGGATGTTTATGCGAAGTGAAGAGATATGTGACAGCCAATTTAATAAGGAACAGAAATAAATTATAGAGAGTCCTTTCAGGACTCACAAAGGTTTTCTGCATTCTTCTGTTAGAGGGAATATTTTCTATCTCTTTATGAATTGCTTCACTAATGGGTGGGGAAATGAAGTACCTTGACTAGACTGTTGATAGCTCTATAAAGATCATACTCATGAGTGAAAAACATAGGATTTGCCCATTTCTCAGAATATAGAGTGTTATAAATAGAGCAGTATTAGATTATAGATGATGACCTAGTTTCCATGGCAACAACATTCATTATCTTATCTCATTCTCTCCTAACTTACCCAATTTAACTGCCCTATCCCTTTCATCACACCTCCCCCTCATTAAACACTTACCAGATCCTTTTCTGTTGCTATGTAGGCAGTATAATAGCTTTCACAGCTGCTTGCTGAATGAATTGGGAAACACACACACACACACTTTGAGAGTGTAAGGAGAAGAATTTCAGCAGTATTTCAGGATCAAGGGATGCAAGTGGCAGGTACGTGTTCTATATATATACACACATATAGTGCATCCCCCTGGCACATTTTGCACAGAAATGTGCCCTGGTTTTGGTGCACAGAGCTGCCATGTGTGTCGATTTGATGGAGTCTGGGTTCTCCTGACAGTGTGACAGGGTATTAATCACATGTGACCAAAATAGCACACAAAGGAGGGCACTCCTGTTTGTTTTTATTTTTTTCCTTCCCTGGGTGGGAATGGCTGATTTGCTGAAATTCCTTGTCTTTGCATCCTTTCTGGTTTCTTTTTTTATTCTCTGTCTTTGTGTCATCCTTCATCCTTGCTAGAGGACTTCTCATTTAGAACTGCAAGGTAGGTGTGTTGTCTTGGGCATGTGAGGTCATGGGGACCAAGTCAGTGGAGTAAGGATAGCATAAAAAAATAGATGTTGTTTCACATTGACTTGTTTCCTCCTAAGACCCATTGTGAGAATCATATAGCTTCATAATTATTATCTTAATGGCTTTGTCTTACTTAGGAGGATAAAGTAGGTAATAGTTAAGACTTAAAACATTTTTAATGGCCAAGTCATGCTGATAGTTAATCCTTATCTTTGTATATGATTTACAAACATAGAATACTGGAGTATTTATTATATTTTTACATGTGCTATTTCAAAGTGAAGTAATCACATGCTATTCTATTGGAAATTTCTAATACGGGATAGTGAAACCTTAGGGTCAGAGTCTGTTGTCAAATGCCTTGCCTTGGTCAGGAATGGCTTGGGTACTTGATATGTCCTGTCCTCTGCCCGTGATAGGAGATGGCCAATAGAGGGTGGACTTGACTTTGTGGTCCCAAGGACATAAGATTATGTTGGCTTCATCAGTCACTGTGCCTGAGGTTGGAGTACAGATATCTGGAAATGGGTCTGTGGTCAGGAGGTTATGGGGGGAGCGGGGGCAAGAGCAAAGCTGGGAGAGCAGAGTTCGACCAAATTCTTAAGCAGTGGTCAGCAAATATTTTCTGTAAAGGGCCAGATAGGCTTTGCAGGTCCTATGGTTTCTGTTGCAACTCTTCAACTCCGCTGTTGTGGCATGAAAGAGGTCATAGATAATATGTAGATGAATGGACATGGTTGTGTTCCAATAAAACTTTATTTATAAAAATAGGCAGTTGGCTCTATTTGACCCACAGGCCATAGTTTGCTGACCCTTGTTTTTAAAATGGTACCAAGTAGATAGTAGTTACTGGGATGTGGGGTCAAATAAGAAGAATGGGTTGATCAACAAATCTAGCAAGAAGAAAAATGAGAAGTAATGGTAAAAATTGACAATTAAGTGGTATTTACTGTATGCTAGTCACTCTTCTCGGTGTTTTACACTCATTAACTCACTGCATCTTTATAACAACAGCACCATGGTATAAGTACTGTCTTATTGGCTGGGAAACATGCAGGTTACATAATGTTCCCAAGATCACATGGATAGTGAGTGGCAGGGCTGGGATTCAATCCCAGGTCTGAAATTCAAATCAGGTTTCAAAATTCAAATCAACCTCCAAAATCCAAGTTGTAAGCCACTGTGGTTTATTACCTTGTATAGTGGAGCTGACAAGTGAGAGGTGGTCAGGAGGAATTCTGGAGATGAGTTCATATGTGTGCAGTAAACTTTATATTGTCTCAGAATGTGCCTAATGCTGCATTTGAAAGGCCAGAATGGGATAGACAGGCTTTACAGTGACTACCCCTCATGGGACTTGCAGAAAGGCAGAGACTGACGGAAAGTCTCCACTCTGACATTAACTTTCTTGGTGTGTGAAATATATCATACACATAAAAGAGTGTATATAACATATACTATGAATGTAAGGAATAATAATAATAAAACACCCCTGAACCCACTATTTCACTTAGAAACAGGTCATTATCAGGACCAAAGAAACCTCCCTGAGCCCCCTGGTCCCATTCCATTCTTGTCTCCTTCCAAAATACCCCATTATTCTCCATTTAAATGAATATTTGCCTTGCTTTTCTTTATAATGTATGACATATGTATGTAATCTAAACAGTATGCTCTTTAGTTTTGTCGTTCATATGAATGGAATAATACTGCTTCAGTGACTTGATTTTTTCTTTCTGCATCAAATCTTTGAAGTTCGTACACCTTGCTAAGTCTAATGGTAATTCATTTCCATTGCTGTATAATATTCCATTTGTCTGAATATTATCCAGTTTATTTATTCATTCTGTTAATGGGCATTAGGTTTGCTTTAGGTTTTAGTCTGCTGAGGGCGATGCTACTATGAACATTTCTATATGTGTTTCATATTATGGAGCACACATGCAAGAATTTCTTTAGGAAATATTTTTTTGAGTGGAATCCTTGCCCATAGATTGTGAACACACTGAACCTTAAGAGGTAATGCCAAAGTACATTTCAAAGTGGTTGTACCAATTTACTTGTTCACCAGCAGTGTCTGAGGGTTGGTAAGGCTCTATATCCTTGCTAACCCTTGATGTCGCTGGGTGAGTGGATTTGATAGGCTATCTCTTTGTGGTTTTAATTTACATTCCCCTAATAACACTTGAAAGTTTTTTCGGGTTTTAATATTATTGCCTCAGACTCTTCTTAGTTACTATGGGTGAACGTCAAATAGACTCTTCCATGGGAAAACCTCACTGTACGTGCCTTATTTATCTCCATCATACTGGTAACGTTGGTGGATGAGCAACCCAAACACAGAAATGTCCTCCTGGGATCCAGGTGGACACATTTATGTCTCCACATCAATCAAAATTCCATTCATTCTTCTGGATTTTGGAGGCAGAGGGACTCAGGCTTATTCATACCTCATTCCCACCACAAACCAGCAGAGGGAACTTAGGCAAAATTATTTCACTTCTTGAAACTCAGTTGCCTAAATAATAAGATGAGCACAGTAGCATCTCTCTGTGCTGGATATTGTCTGTTGATTCTAAGTTCTTCCTTGTTTTGCGGGGGCTGGAAGGCTGAAAACTACATTTTCCAGGCTCCTTTGGTCAATAGGGTTCTGGTTTGGATCCTGCCAATGCAAGACATCCATGCAGACTTGGAAGGCAGAGAAGAGGAGAGGCATTCATTGCTCTCTGCTTGTTCAGGGTGGCCACATAGATGTACAGTGAACATGATGTTTGCGGTGACTTGAAGGTGAGCTTCTGGAAACCCCCACTTCATGTGGCACTCAGGTGAGATCATTGGCAGGGGCTTCCTGTGATTCAAGTATTTTCTGATTTCAAAGTCAGCAGTAGTTCTCACTGACCATCAGTCCCCTGCCCTGTATTTAAGAATCTCTGTAATTAATACAAACTCCCTTTCTGCTAGAATACCTAGAGTGGATCTATTCATCTGACTGAAATCTGACTGATACACACTCCCTTATACTACCTAACTACTTCAGGCTGTTGTGAAGATGAAATGGAATAATTCATGTAGAGCACCTATTATGAGCCTGGCATATAGTGGGTGCTCTATAAGCATCCATCTTTTTTCAGAAAAAAGGATCATCTCCCACTTTGATGTACAGAAATGGAAATGAATAGAGAATGGTGAAGGATCTTGCTTCAGACAGTAGATAGGAGACCTTGAGTAAACCTTCATTTAAAACTTTGTTTCCATGACACCCAGGCCAAGGCTCTAACACAGCTGCTTTAGCACTGCCAAATCTGTGGTGAGACTCCCAAATGTCTGGAAGCCAGTGTTGCGTGCCGCTGGCCAGGTTCGGTCTCCACCAGGTGTGTTGGAGCGCTAGCATCCTTCCCTAGCTGTGATGGTGCGGTTCTTTATGATGTTCACTCTGAATCTCATTTAAACATCTCTACCCAGAGTTATCCCTTCATCAAAACCCTGCTAATACCTGCCAGGAAATTTTCTGAACAATTTTCTAAGTTGAGTCAATGAATAGAAACCACCTCCCTCCATACTGTTGAAGCATCACCTGGAAGCAGTTGGTGCAGCTCTGGTTCATTTCTCCACTGGCCTCACGCAGCTTTGAAATAGAACACACCGTGGCTGGTTAACAATCAGAAATGCCAACAGGTCTGAACTCACTTCCACAGGCACCTTTGCTACTGTGTTTTGGCATTTTTAGAGTCCTTCAAGAACAACCGTAGAAAAGCTGGGCTGCAAATCAAATTCTATCTGACTTCAGAGTTCTTACTTTTTTACTGTTGGAAGAAAATGCTCCACTGAGAGAAGATGTCACCCTCTCCCTTTCTCAGCACTAGCCAACTGGATTCTAATCCCCACCCTCTCCAGGCAAAGCCTGCCTTTGTTGTCCGCAAGTGCCTCCTTTCTGAGTCCCCTCTTCTCTGTTAGGAGCCCCCCACACTTCAGAGATTCAGTGTTCTCGAGTGAACGTATATCACGGTGCCCCCCCCTCCAAGGAACACCTGCATTTTAAGGCCTGTGCCCCCTGCTGTGGAAGATCTGCTTACACATTCAACGGCCATATAAGTGCCTCGTGTGTAATGGGCACTGTGATCGGCAGCAGGGACAGAACTGAGCAAGCCTTCCTGTTCTCCAGGAGGTTAGTAGGAAAGACACTGCCGGGCAGTGCCAGCTTGGCTGTGAGAGCTCAGGCTTGGGGGGTCACGGCTATCAGGGAATGCATGGGCTTGAAGGGAGATTTGGGCAAAGCAGGGAGGCAGTCCACACCGAAAGTGAGGAGCCGTGAGTTTTTGCCACACCTTGGCTGCTGAAACACCTCATGAGATACTCGTGACCTTTCCAGCTCAGGGGACATGTGGGCAGCAAATGTGGGGTGGCCTTGTCTGACAGTCCAGCTGCAGGACAGCCTCATGCTGAGGGAAGCTGAAGGGTGTGCTCTTTACATGCAGGGAGGGGCACCACGGGGAGAGGGACTCACACAGGGAGGCTGTGGGAGGGGGAGCTGGGAAGAGGTGGATGGGGAGTGATATGTGGCCAATCTCTGTTTCGGAACAAGAGAGGCTGCTTATGTCAGCAGAGGGCATCAGTGGCCAGGGGCCTGTTGGTTTGTCCATCTGTGTGTCTGCAGTTATAGGAAACCCTATTCCAGAAATGGAATCCAATCCCTTGCCCCGTTTATGTCAGCTTAATACAAGTCAAAACCAATGATGTCGGCTGTATCTTCTGTGTTTTATCACTGAAGTTTGGTATTTATTGCTTAGTGTTTTGAGAATACCTACTTTATGGGGTATTTACAGGGGGAACTAGTTAGACAGTTTTTGATTATAGAGCCATCTCATTTCCTGGCAAAATACTCCATCTTTTCCTACTGTCTTTTTTTTTAACATCTTTATTGCAGTATAATTGCTTTACAATGGTGTGTCTGTTTATGCTTTATAACAAAGTGAATCAGCTATACATATACATATATCCCCATATCTCTTCCCTCTTGCGTCTCCCTCCCTCCCACCCTCCCTACCCCACCCCTCTAGGTAGTCACAAAGCACCGAGCTGATCTCCCTATGCTATGCGGCTGCTTCCCACTAGCTATCTGTTTTACATTTGGTAGTGTATATATGTCCATGCCACTCTCACTTTGTCCCAGCTTACCCTTCCCCCTCCCCGTGTCCTCAAGTACATTCTTTACGTCTGTGACTTCATTCCTGTCCTGCCCCTAGGTTCTTCAAAGACATTTTTTTTTCATTTTTTAGATTCCATATATGTGTTAGCATATGGTATTTGATTTTCTCTTTCTGACTTACTTCACTCTGTATGACAGACTATAGGTCCAACCACCTCACTACAAATAACTCAATTACATTTCTTTTTATGGCTGAGTAATATTCCATTATATATATGTGCCACATCTTCTTTATCCATTCATCTGTCGATGAACACTTAGGTTGCTTCCGTGTCCTGGCTATTGTAAGCAGTGATGCAATGAACATTGTGGTACATGACTCTTTTTGAATTATGGTTTTCTCAGGGTTTATGCCCCATAGTGGAATTGCTGGGTCATATGGTAGTTCTATTTGTAGTTTTTTAAGGAACCTCCATACTGTTCTCCATAGCAGCTGTATCAATTTACATTCCCACCAACAGTGCAAGAGGGTTCTCTTTTCTCCACACCCCCTCCAGCATTTATTGTTTGTAGATTTTTTGATGACGGCCATTCTGGCAGGTGTGAGATGATACCTCATTGTAGTTTTGATTTGCATTTCTCTAATGATTAGTGATGTTGAGCATCCTTTCATGTGCTTGTTGGCAATCTGTATATCTTCTATGGAGAAATGTCTATTTAGGTCTTCTCTCCATTTTTGGATTGGGTTCTTTGTTTTTTTGATATGAGCTGCATGAGCTGCTTGTAAATTTTGGAGATTAATCCTTTGTCAGTTGCTTCATTTGCAAATATCTTCTCCCTTTCTGAGGGTTGTCTTTTCGTCTTGTTTGTAGCTTCCTTTACTTTGCAAAATCTTTTTTTTTTTTTTTTTTTTTTGCGGTATGCAGGCCTCTCACAGTTGTGGCCTCTCCCGTTGCAGAGCACAGGCTCAGCAGCGATGGCTCATGGGCCTAGCTGCTCTGCCGCATGTGGGATCTTCCTGGATCGGGGCACAAACCAGTGTCCCTGCATCAGCAGGTGGATTCTGAACCACTGTGCCACCAGGGAAGCCCTGCAAAATCTTTTCAGTTTCATTAGGTTCCATTTGTTTATTTTTGTTTTTATTTCCATTTCTGTAACAGATGGGTCAAAAAGGATCTTGCTGTGATTTATATCATAGATTGTTCTGCCTATGTTTTCCTCTAAGAGTTTGATAGTGTCTGGCCTTATATTTAGGTCTTTAATCCATTTTGAGTTTCTTTTTGTGTATGGTGTTAGGGAGTGTTCTAATTTCATTCTTTTACATGTAGCTGTCCAGTTTTCCCAGTACCACTTATGGAAGAGGCTGTCTTTTCTCCGTTGTATATTCTTGCCTCCTTTATCAAAAATAAGGTGACCATATGTGTGTGGGTTTATCTCTGGGCTTTCTATCCTGTTCCATTGATCTATATTTCTGTTTTTGTGTCAGTACCATACAGTCTTGATTACTGTAGCTTTGTAGTATAGTTTGAAGTCAGGGAGCCTGATTCCTCTAGCTCAGTTTTTCTTTCTCAAGAGATTGCTTTAGCTATTCGGGGTCTTTTGTGTTTCCATACAAATTGTGAAATTTTTTGTTCTAGTTCTGTGAAAAATGACATTGGTAGTTTGATTGGATTGCATTGAATCTGTAGATTGCTTTAGGTAGTTTAATCATTTTCACAATGTTGATTATTCCAATCCAAGAACATGGCATATCTCTCCATCTACTTGTATCATCTTTACTTTCTTTCATCAGTGTCTTATAATTTTCTGCATACAGGTCTTTTGTCTCCTTAGGTAGGTTTATTCCTAGGTATTTTATTCTTTTTGTTGCAATGATGAATGGGAGTATTTCCTTAATTTCTCTTTCAGATTTTTCATCATTAGTGTATAGGAATGGAAGAGATTTCTGTGCATTAATTTTGTATCCTGCTTCTTTACCAAATTCACTGCTTAGCTCTAGTAGTTTTCTGGTAGCATCTTTAGGATTCTCTATGTATAATATCATGTCATCTGCAAAGAGTGACACCTTTACTTCTTCTTTTCTGATTTGGATTCCTTTAATTTCTTTCCTTCTCTGACTGCTGTGGCTAAAGCTCCCAAAACTATGTTGAATAATAGTGGTGAGAGTGGACAACCTTGTCTTGTTCCTGATCTTAGAGGAAATGGTTTCAGGTTTTCATCACTGAGAATGATGTTGGCTGTGGGTTTGTCATATATGGCCTGTATTTTGTTGAGGTAAGTTCCCTCTATGCCTACTTTCTGGAGGGTTTTTATCATGAGTGGGTGTTAAATGTTTTGAAAACTTCTTCTGCATCTATTTAGATGATCATATGGTTTTTCTCCATCAATTTGTTAATATGGTTTATCACATTGATTGATTTGCATATATTGAAGAATCCTTGCATTCCTGGGATAAACCCCACTTGATCATGATATATGATCCTTTTAATGTGCTGTTGGATTCTGTTTGCTAGTATTTTGTCGAGGATTTTTGCGTCTATGTTCATCAGTGATATTGGCCTGTAGTTTTCTTTCTTGTTACGTCTTTGTCGGGTTTTAGTATCATGGTGATGGTGGCCTCATAGAATGAGTTTGTGAGTGTTCCTCCCCTGGTATATTTTGGAAGAGTTTGAGAATGATAGGTGTTAGCTCTTCTCTAAATGTTTGATAGAATTCGCCTGTGAAGCCATCTGGTCCTGGGCTTTTGTTTGTTGGAAGATTTTTAGTCATAGTTTCAATTTCCTTTCTTGTGATTGGTCTGTTTATATTTTCTATTTCTTCCTGGTTCAGTCTCAGAGGTTGTGCTTTTCTAGGAATTTGTCCATTTCTTCCAGGTTGTCCATTTTATTGGTATAGATTTGCTTGTAGTAATCTCTCGTGATCCTTTGTATATCTGCAGTGTCAGTTGTTTCTTCTCCTTTTTATTTCTAATTCTATTGATTTTAGTCTTCTCCCTTTTTTCTTGATGAGTCTTTCTAATGGTTTATCAATTTTGTTTATCTTCTCAAAGAACCAGCTTTTAGTTTTATTGATCTTTGCTGTTGTTTCCTTCATTTCTTTTTCATTTATTTCTGATCTGCTGATCTTTATGATTTCTTTCCTTCTGCTAACTTTGGGGGGTTTTTTTGTTCTTCTTTCTCTAATTGCTTTAGGTATAAGATTATGTTGTTTATTTGAGATGTTTCTTGTTTCTTGAGGTAGGATTGTATTGCTATAAACTTCCGTGTTAGAACTGCTTTTGCTACATCCCATAGGTTTTGTGTCATCGTGATTTCATTGTCATTTCTTTCTAGGTATTTTTGATTTCCTCCTTGATTTATTCAGTGAACTCTTGGTTATTTAGTAGTGTATTGTTTAGCCTCCATGTGTTTGTAATTTTTACAGATTTTTTCCTTTAATTGATATCTCATCTCATAGTGTGGTGCTTGGAAAACATACTTGATACAATTTCAATTTTCTTAAATTTACCAAGGCTTGATTTGTGACCCAAGATATGATCTATCCTGGAGAATATTACATGAGAGCTTGAGAAGAAAATGTGTTGTTTTTGAATGGAATGTCCTGTAAATATCATTAGTCCATTTTGTTTAATGTGTCATTTAAAGCTTGTGTGTCCGTATTTATTATCAATTTGGATCATCTGTCCATTGGTGAATGTGGGGTTTTAAAGTCTGTTACTATGATTGTGATACTGTCGATTTCCCTTTTATGGCTGTTAGCCTTTGCCTTATATATTGAGGTGCTCCTATGTTGGGTGCATAAATATGTACAATTGTTATATCTTCTTCTTGGATTGATCCCTTGATCATTATGTAGTGTCCTTCTCTGTCTCTCATAATAGTCTTTATTTAAAGTCTATTTTGTCTGATACGAGAATTGCTATTCCAGCTGTATTTTCATTTCCATTTGCATGCAATATCCTTTTCTGTCCCTTCACTTTCAGTCTGTATGTGTCCCTAGGTTTGAAGTAGGCCTCTTGCAGACAGCATTTATACGGGTCTTGTTTTTGTATCCATTCAGCCAGTCTATGTCTTTTGGTTGGCACATTTAATCCATGTACATTTAAGGCAGTTATCGATATGTATGTTCCTATTACAATTTTTTAAATTGTTTTGGGTTTGTTATTGTAGGTCCTTCTCTTGTGTTTCCTTTGTAGAGAAGTTCCTTTAGCATTTGCTGTAAAGAGGTTTCGTGGTGGTGAATTCTCTTAGCTTTTGCCTCTCTGTAAAGATTTTAATTTCTGTGTCGAATTTGAATGGGATCCTTGCTGGGTAGAGTAATCTTGGCTGTAGGTTTTTCCCTTTCATCACTTTAAATATGTCCTGTCACTCCCTTCTGGCTTGTAGATTTTCTGCTGAAAGCTGTTAACCCTGTGGGGATTCTGTTGTATGTTATTTGTTGTTTTTTCCTTGCTGCTTTTAATATTTTTTTTGTATTTAATTTTTGATAGTTTGATTAATATGTGTCTTGGCGTGTTTCTTCTTGGATTTGTCCTGTATGGGACTCTCTGAACTTCCTGGACTTCTTTTCCTTTCCCATATTAGGGAAGTTTTCAACTATAATCTCTTCAAATATTTTCTTAGTCCCTTTTTTTTTCTCTTCTTCTTCTGGGACCCCTATAATTCGAATGTTGGTGCATTTTATGTTGTCCCAGAGTTCTCTGAGAGTGTCCTCAATTCTTTTCCTTCATTTTTATTTATTCTTCTCTGCAGAATAGTAGTTATTTCCACTCTTTTATCTTCCAGGTCACTTATCTATTCTTCTGCGTCAGTTATTCGGCTATTGATTCCTTCCCAAGAATTTTTAATTTCATTTATTTTGTTGTTCATCATTGTTTGTTTGCTCTTTGGTTCTTCTAGGTCCTTGTTAAGCGTTTCTTTTATTTTCTCCATTATATTTCCAAGATTTTCGATCATCTTGCTATCATTACTCTGAATTCTTTTTCAGGTAGACTATTTCCTGTTCATCTGTTAGGTCTGCTGGGTTTTTACCTTGCTCCTTCATCTGCTGTGTGTTTCTCTGTCTTCTCATTTTGCTTAGCTTACTGTGTTTGGGGTCTCCTTTTCACAGCCTGTAGGTTCATAGTTCCTGTTGTGTTTGGTGTCTGCCCCCAGTGGCTAAGTTTGTTTCAGTGGGTTGTGTAGGCTTCCTGGTGGAGGGGACTGGTGCCTGTGTTGTGGTGGATGAGGCTGGATCTTGTCTTTCTGGTGGGCAGGTCCACGTGTGGTGGTGTGTTTTGGGGTGTCTGTGGCCTTATTATGCTTTTAGGCAGCCTCTCTGCTAATGGGTGGGGTTGTGTTCCTGTCTTGCTAGTTGTTTGGCATAGGGTGTCCAGCACTGCAGCTTGCTGGTTGTTGAGTGGAGCTGGGTCTTAGCCTTGAGATGGAGATCTCTGTGAGAGGTTTCGCTGTTTGATATTACGTGGAGCTGTGAGGTCTCTGGTGTACCATTGTCCTGAACTTGGCTCTCCCACCACAGAGGCACAGGCCTGACACCCATCCGGGGCACCAAGACCTTGTCAGCCACATGGCTTAGAAGAAAAGGGTGAAAAAAAGAAAGAAAAAATAAAATAAAGTTATTAAAATAAAAAACAGTAAAAATTAAAAAGTAATAAATAGAAAAAAAAAGAAAGAAGAGAGCAACGGAAGTAAAAAACAAATCCACTAATGTTAATAAGTGCTATAAATTATACTTTGGAAAAAACAAAAAAAAAGGACAGACAGAACTGTAGCACAGATGATAAAAGTAAAGCTATACAGACAAAATCAGACAAAGAAGCATACACATACACACTCACAAAAAGCGAAAATGGAAATATGTATCATTGCTCCCAAAGTCCACCACCTCAATTTTGGGATGATTCATTGTTTATTCAGGTATTCCACAGATGCAAGGTACATCAAGGTACATCAACTTGATTGTGGAGATTTAATCTGCTGCTCCTGAGGCTGCTGGGAGAGATTTCCCCTTCTCTTCTTTGTTCACACAGCTCCTGGGGTTCAGCTTTGGATTTGGCCCCACCTCTGTGTGTAGGTCACCTGAGGGCGGCTGTTCTTCACTCAGACAGGACGGGGTTAAAGCAGCAGCTGATAGGGGGCTCTAGTTCACTCAGGCCGGGTGGAGGACGGAGGACGGAATGCGGGGCGAGCCTGCGGCAGCAGTGACCAGCATGATGTTGCAACAGCGTGAGGCGTGCTGTGCTGGGAATTTGTCCCTGGATCACGGGACCTTGGCAGTGGGGGGCTGCACAGGCTCCCGGGAGGGGAGGTGTGGATAGTGACCTGTGCTTCCACACAGGCTTCTTCGTGGCTGCAGCAGCAGCCTTAGCATTTCATGCCCCTCTCTGGTGTCCACGCTGATAGCTGAAGCTCACGCCCATCTCTGGAGCTCGTTTAGGTGGTGCTTTTAATCCCCTCTCCTTGTGCACCCCGAAACAGTGGTCTCTTGCCTCTTAAGCAGGTCCAGACTTTTTCCTGCATTAGCCCTCTTCAGGCTCTGTTCATGCAGCCAACCCCAGTCCCCTCCCTGGGATCTGACCTCTGAAGCCCAAGCCTCAGCTCCCAGCCCCCACCCACCCCAGTGGGGGAGCAGACAAGCCTCTCAGGCTGGTGAGTGCTGATTGGCACCAATCCTCTGTGCAGGAATCTCTCCACTTTGCCCTCTGCACCCCTGTTGCTGTGCTCTCCTCTGTGGCTCTGAAGCTTCCCCCCCGCCACCCCCCGTCTCCGCCAGTGGAGGGGCTTCCTAGTGTGTGGAAACTTTCCCTCCTTCACAGCTCCCTCCCAGAGGTGCAGGTCCCATCCCTATTCTTTTGTCTCTGTTTTTTCTTTTTTCTTTTGCCCTACCCAGGTACATAGGGGTGTTTCTTGCTTTTTGGGAAGTCTGAAGTCTTCTGCCAGCATTCAGTAGGTGTTCTGTAGGAGTTGTTTCACATGTAGATGTATTTCTGATGTATTTGTGGTGAGGAAGGTGATCTCCACGACTTATTCTTCCACCATCTTGAAGGCCTTCCTACTGTCTTTTAAGGCAAGAATGAAGGGTGGTAATTTTTTTTTTATACCAGGGAGAATATTAGAATTGTGTTAAGGGAAATGGAATGCACTTGGCCTTGCCTTTCAAGTCCCTGTGTGGTTTTCCTCATTTGTAAAATGGGAATGGTGCCATCTATGTCAGAGGGCGATTGTCCATACATAATGAGATAATGGATCTGAGAAGACTTCTATACTCCAGTGTCAGGCTGGCTCCAAGGAGAGGAGGTCCCTTGATTCTAGGAACATGGAAGATCTTTGTCCAGTGGGTGTGTCAGAGCAGGGGTTAAGTTAATAAACAGCTTTACTCTAACCCACATGGAGCCCAAGGATACTCCTGTGCAAAGCAAGAGCCCTGTGAGCAATCTAAATCCATCCATCATGTGACCAAAAACTTTGTACTAGAAAGAGGGAGAAAGAAGTGGGCCTGGCTGAAGGTGGGAAGTGCTAACAATATGTTTGGTTGGAAGGCCTGCTCTGCCAGATGCCGTTCTTGTTAGCTCTGCAAGCTGTACCTCACTTTGTCTGCTATATTTCTGTGGTGGGCATTGCTATTCTCATTCTAGAAAAGCTGTGGCTTAGAGAGTAACTTGCCCAATGGTGGAATATGCATTTGAGGCCAGATAGGTCCGACGCTGAAGCCCACCCTCTTTCTTCTGCATGGTACTGCATCTGCTGCTGCCCCAGGAGAAAGAAGACTGTATATAGCCACTTAAAGGAGCCTACAGTTGTTATTGTTCCCATGCTGCTCTTTTGTCATGGAAGCAGGAAACACAGGAGGCCTTGCTAATGGCTGAAGGTCACAGGCACTTGACTCACGTGTCTGGCAACATGGTGATGTTGATCATCTTTTCCTGTGTCTGTTGGCCCTCTGTATGTCTTCTTTGGAAAAATGTCTATTCAGGTCTTCTGCCCATTTTTTAATCAGGTTGTTTGTTTGTTTTTTGATGTTGAGTTGTATGAGTTCTTTTTATATTTTGGATATTAACCCCTTATCAGATATATCACTTGCAAGTATCTTCTCTCATTCAGTGGGCTACCTTTTTGTTTTGTCAATAGTTTTCTTTGCTGCACAAAAACTTTTTCATTTGACGTAGTCCCTGTTGTTTATTTTTGTTTCCCTTGCCTGAGAAGACATATCCAAAAAAATATTGCTAAGACCAATGTCTTTGAGGAGTTTTATCGTTTCAGGTCTTATGTTTAAATCTTTAATCCATTTTGAGTTTATCTTTGTATATCCCGTGAGAAAGTAGTCCAGTTTGATTATTTTGTATGTAGTTTTACCAGCACCACTTATTGAAGAGGCTGTCTTTCCCTATTGTATATTCTTACATCCTTTGTCATAGACTAATTGACCATGTAAGTGTGCATTTAATTTTGGGTCCCCTGTTCTGTTCCATTGATCTAAGTGTCTGTTTTTGTGCCAGTACCATACTGTTTTGATTACTGTAGCTTTGCAGTATAATTTGAAATCAGGGAGTGAAATTCCTCTGTGCTTGTTCTTATTTCTCAAGATTGTTTTGGCTATTTGGGGTCTTTTGTGTTTCTATACAAATTTTAGAATTATTTATTCTAGTTCTGTGAAGGATGCTATTGGTATTTTGATAGGGATTGCATTGAATCTGTAGATGGCCTTGGGGCAATATGGTCATTTTAACAGTGTTTATTCTTCCAATCCATGAACACAGTATGTCTTTCCATCTATTTGTGTCATCTTCGATTTCTTTCATCAGTGTCTTACAGTTTTCTGAGTACAGGTCTTTTACCTCCTTAGTTAGATTTATTCCTATGTATTTTATTCTTTTGGATGCGATTGTACAGATTAAATTAAAGAGGATTCTAATCATGCAAACAGAATAAACAGTAACAAAATGGCAAGGCGATACTCCTGCTTTTTCACCAATATTATGATATAAAAAATCTATTCATATTCTAAAACTGTTCTAAAGTAATTAGAACTTCATATACTGGGTGTGGAGATTAATTATTATAGGGGCTTTTGACCTTAAACAAATAGACTGCCAGTTTTTCACAAGTTCCCTGCAAAAATGAAGAAGGGAGCTCTTTTATAGAGGGAAAAGGAAGTTGGAAGGGAAGTTGGGAGCCTGTGCTGGCTCTTTTATGCATGCCACCCACCTCGGGCCCATGGAAAACACAGGCACAACCTTTGTGCTGATAAAATCTGGGAATACACACCTATACCAATGCATTCAACTTTAAAAGCCACTAAATCAATTTGCATATCATGCTTCCTGCCCTGACCTTGGGCACAAGGGTCATATTTCTGTCCACTGAGTTTTACAACCTCCAAGAGACACATATTAGACTGAGTGGTCCAGGCCCCTCAACTTGAGTCTGCACACTTGAGTGAATGAGAGAAGCCACCCCATCAGTCTATTTCCTCTGGTCCCCTCAGGGACTTCCCCAGCAGGTCTCTGGCTCATCTCAGGCTCAGGGATTATAAAGAGTCAGTATGGCAAGCTCCATCAGGGTATAGACATGAGGGGAGGATGGTTAGCGTCTTAACTTTTCCTCAGCCTAAGTGTCTTTAGAAAAGTCAGAAGTCCTTTAGAAAACAAACTTATGGCTGCCAAAGGGAAAGGTGAGGGTGGGAGGAGGCATAAATTAGGAGGTTTAAATTAGCATACATACATTTATATAGAGAAAAGGCATAATCAATAAGGACCTACTGTGTAGTACAGGAAACTTGACACAACACACTGTAATAACCTCAAAGGAAATAGAATCCGAAAAAGAATATATAGACGTCTCTGTATAAGTGATTCAAGTTGCTGTACACCAAAAAGACACACAATATTGTAAATCAACTATACTCCTCTATACAATTAATATTAAATGACAAAAAACAAACAAAACAAAAACAAAACAAAAACAAATATTCAATAAGTCTCTCAATAAAAAAATATTTTGCAAAAAAAAAAAAAAGAAGTCTTGCCATGGACAACCTGGTCTTATTTCTGTCTTCTCTATACTTCCTTCCTGAGATCAACAGCCCCCAAATGACCAGGGTGAACCAGGCTTGGAAGTTGGCTGGCAGTGAGGGAAGACTTTGGTTAAATTGACACTGATTCCCTGGCTGGTCCCTGATTAACTACTGTTCAGGGATATTGTCTTCATTAAATAAGTTGCTGTATGCAGAATAGAGAAAAAAATGTGTGTTGTTGTTCTCCTCTGTGCTCCCCAGCCCCACTGCTCACTACAGATATTTTGGTAGGATTTGAGAAGTTAAAAACCACTTGAAACACTAATAAGAATAATTTTTGAAAGAATTAATCCTGGGGAAGTTAAACAGGTGATCGCCCCTTTTGAGAGGGCATTAAAAGGACACAAGAAGAAGCTACTTCACTGAGGTCTCAATGGCACGTAGCCTATGAAATAAACAACCAGATTCTGAGAAATGTCTGCAAAGTTCTAAAAGTTCTTTTGGAACTTAGTTAACATATATTATTGACTCCAAAAAGAATGCCCAAGAGATCTCTCAAAGGGCTCTACTTAATTCTTGCACGGTCCTCCTCTGAGCTCATAGGCTTTTTACATAGCAGATGAATATCAAGCATTTAGGTGATGCTCCAGCAGCATGACATGGCTTCAAGGCAGCTAGCCATCTGCAAAATGTCTAGAAAAGCAAGTGTGTACCATCTCCTTTCTTTCTGGACTCTAATTTATTGGCAGAGAAATGTTAAGTGGATTTTTTTAAGAGTCACCATATTGTAGAAACAGATTGAAGGAAGATGGATTTGGGAGAGTAAAGTTTGCAGGAGGGAATCCAGGTCTCAAAAGGGAAGGCATGTGGCTAATGTCACAGCCCTTACAGCCTCCCTAAGTAGAGTGAAAGCCTCCTAACTGTAAAGAGCCACAGCACCAGCAGTATTTATTGAGCAACTACTTTGTACTTGCTTTTTAATGAATTGTTTCATTCAATTTTTAACAAACATATGAGTTGATTACTAACATTATTCCACTTTTCTAAGTGAGAAAATATAAGTAATCTTCCTAAGGTTACACAGCTGTGAAGTGGTAGAGTCAGAGTTTGAAACTATGGTCAGTCAGACTCCAAGTTATGGAAAAACTTAAAATGAAAACAGACATTGTTCAAAAAATTCATTAACCCTATGTTATGGATTTCATTGTGTCCCCCCCCACCCCAAATTCATATTTGGAAGCCCTAATCCCCAATGTGATGTATTTGTAGATGGCCTTTAAAGAGGATAATTAATGTCAAATGAGGTCATAAGGGTGGGGTCTGAATTCAACAGGACTGATATCCTTGTAAGGAAGAGGAAGAGACACCAGTAGCATGCACGTACAGAGGAATGACAGGGTAAGGCCGCAGTGGGAAGGTGGACATCTGTAAGCCAAGGAGAGAAGCCTCAGGAGACACTGAACTAGCCAGCACCTGGATGTTAGACTTTCAGCCTCCAGAACTGTGAGGAAATAAATTTATGTTATTTAAGCCACCCAGTCTGTGATATTTTGTTATGGCAGCCCTTAGCAAACCAATACACCCCACCATCATTAATGGGTGGAGCATACTTTGCCATTCCTTGACTTAGAGTTTAGTCATTATGATTTACTTTGGTCAATGGAATGCTAGCTGACCTGATGTGAATAGAGGCTTAAAAAACATCTGGGTGGTTTGATGTTTGCTCTCTCGTGCCTGTGCTAGTGCCATGAGAAGGACATGTTCCTTTTAGCTGGTCCAAGGAGAGTGAGTCACACATGGAGTAGGGCCTTGCAGCTTGAAGTAGAGCCACCTGGCTGAATCTGGTCTAAGTCAGGCAATGCCAAGATGCTGTACTTTGAAGCCAAGTCACCCCAACTGAGCCCCATACCCATGACAGTAGATGCTCATCGTCTTTAGCTCCTGAGTTGTTGTTAGGCAGCATTATTGCAGCAATAGCTAACTGATACAGTAGTCAAAGATCAGAATAAAGAACTTTACATAATTTCTGCACAATAATTTCTCAGCCATTCATTAGGGGTTGGGATGGAAGGATATTTGGAGAGAAGGTAGACATATGGCAGCTCTAATAATTCTCTCAGCTGTCAAATTAGGAGAAGCTATATTTCTCTAAAAATATGTATAAGGTGGAATAGAACCATTTTTTTCCCCTTCCTCCAGGACAATATTTAAATGACAAAAAACACACCCACACACTCACATAGATAAACAGAGAGAGAATGGGCTTGGTCTTGTTGCACTCAGTTATACTGAGTTTAGTGTCTTGAGTTTGTGACTTACTAGCTATGGGTGACCTGGCACGAGTTACATAACCTCACTGAGTTCAGTTTTTCTATCTATAAAGTGGGAATGCCAATGATATCCTTCACACCCATATACATTTTTGTCTCCTACACATTTGTTCTTCTCCCTCAGTTGTAAAATTCTGACTCAGAGCAGTACTCTTTATATTGCCTCATTATAATCCAGAAATCTTGAAGGGCTGGGGCAGGATAGAGAAGATTTGAGAAACACAAACCTTTGGGGAGGTATTTTGCTATCTGGGTGTTTGGAGATATTTAGCCTAGAGGGGCCAGCAGGACAGGTTGAGTTGCCTTCCTCACTGCCTTGGGTTGATTATGAAGTCTTGAATCCGAAATATGTGGCCTAATGAGGGAAGGTGTGAAATCCCAGACCATCAGAGCCGAAAGAGCCCACAGAGGTGATGACTCAGATAAGTTCTAGTTTGACAAGTTGGAGCCCTGATTAATAGTTCAGATTCCAAGTTCCAGAATTTCCTTGTTCTGTGCCCTGGACAAGTAACTTAGCCTTTTTGAGTCTTTGTTTCTTTATCTGTAAAGAGAGAGTAATAGTAGTATGTATCTTTTAGAGTAAAGCTCTCCATTATTATGAAAATCACATTAAACCAAGATTATCTAAAGCCCTTGGTACAGCATCAAGCTGCAGATAAGCACTCACAAATACAATCTTGGGATATTTAATTTATTCACTCCAATCCCCTCCTTTTGCTAATAAGTAAACTGAGGCTCCCTGAGGTGAGCTGACCTTCTCCAAGTCGCAGGCCTGTGAAGTGTCAAAGCAGGACTAGACAGGAGAAAATTTTTCCGAGTGACATATACCTAAAGAAGAGGCATCCTAACCTGTTCAGAACTTAAGATAAATTATGTAGACTGAAGGCCCAGGAGAGTGGGTTAGATCTATAAATTCTCATTATTGAAAATGATCCAGCATCTAGCTTGCCATTGTTGCAAGAATACTCTCTAGTTTCTACTGGTAGCTTGGCTTCTTCACCTGTTATACCACCAGTGACAGGAAGCTCGTCACCTACTGTGACCATGCATCCCATCTGGAAGAGCTTATTACCAAGCTTTTCCTTATGTTGAGCCTTAATATAACGTTTACTTCTGGAACCACATTAGAATGAATCTAATGCTTTTTCCATAGCCTAGTCTTTGACTATTTGAAGACAGCTCTGTGTCTCGTGCTCTCACTTACTCTGCCATCCACACATTCATTCAACGAGTGTTTCTTGAACAGCATATCGGGATTCTTTTAGTGGTAATAAACAGGAAACTCAACTTAGACTTAACATTTCATTCATTCATTCATTCATCTTTTTGACATATTTTTAGTGGATACATCTTATGTTCCAGGCACAGTTCTAGATGCTGAGGATAGAGCAGTGAATATAGCAGTCTCAACCTGTATGGAGCTTGCATTCCAGTGTGAGAAGATAGACAATGAACAAATAAATATATTCATCTCAATGAATAAACATATAATAATTCAAGTGAAAAGTGCTTTGGAAGAAGAAACAAAAAGAAGTAGAAGTAGAATGAAGGGTACAGAGAATCCCAAGGGGTGGGGGTATGGGAGTATGGTATCATTTAGCTGAAAACTTCAGAAGTAGGGCACAACTCAGCTCTCCATCTTTTATCTGTGTTCCTCTCAGATCTGCTTTGTGCTAGACTAGCTCTTCTCATGTTAGAAATATGTCTCCTGGTGGACCAGGGCTATGTAGTTTCTCATTTACATTCAGGAGGAGATGGGCATTAGTTTCTACAGCAAGGCAACAGAATTTCTAAGCTTCACTCTGACAGAATCACCCCTGAACCCTGTGTCCAGAGGGAATATCATGCACTGATTAGCTTTGGCCTTAGTATATTCCCATGTGAACTTTTAGAGGGACGTGCCCACTTCTAAAGTTAGAAGTATGCTCATTATCACCCAAAGCATATGACTGCCATGAAACAGGCGAGAAGGAACCCTATGATAGGGAGGCTACTATAGCATCCACTGCAAATACTATATGCAGGCACTTAGGGCTTATGGAGATAAATAGAACGTAACCCTCATCTTGCAGAGGTCACAGCTTAACGGATGGATATGAATGAATAGATAATTCTGTAACAGGGATTACCATTCAAGCTGGTCCAAGACAGTTGTCAACCTTAGGGCAGGGGTATGAAAATAAAGGTCCTAGAAGGGTCATTCTAAAATAGTCAATATTATTCAGGATTTCTGTGTTCCCAGCTCTTCACTCTGTTGTCATTAACAACCCTACCCATGAAAATTTGCAGAGCTCTCATTTAAGGGGAGTATACTTCTCTGCCCTACATGATTTGCTTTGGCCAATGGGATATTAGCAGACCTGTAGCCAGTGGAGGCATTAAACATGCTTGAATATTTGGGCTTCCTTCCTGCACTCTGCCTCACTTTGAGAATCATGTACCTGGGTTAGCCTGCTTGTTTCAGGAGAGAGAAGAGAAACAAGTGAGGCAGAATCACCCCAGCTGAGCCATCTCAGTGGAACCCAGATTTAATCAGCTAACACCACTCAACCTTCACACCCATGAGCTAAATAAATGCTTATTGAGGGTACCCATGAGGTTTTCTGGTTGTTTGTTATGCAGAATTATTGTGGCTGACAGATACAGGCTGGAAGAACATCTTTGTAGAATTTGAAAACATTCTAAATTATTTTAGTTCCTATTTAATATAACAAGAGGTAGGTATGGTCATCAAATTTTGTGTACTGGAAGTCTTTGTAAATGAAGAAGAGACAGGGAGAACAGCCCACTCTTTCTAGTCCTGGCAGATGTGGGAAGAAGACAGGAAATGGAGATGTGGTCAGAAGTGGCAAATGGCTGGAGGAGTGAATGGGCTGGAGTTGGCATCCCTGCACTTTGGTCCTGTGGTCCTGTGGAAGGAGGCAAGGAAACCCTATAGCAGGGATGGATCCAGACATGGCAGAGACTCTGAAGGGTCTATGAGAGGAGTCAGTGAGAGGAAAGGCCAGTCAGCCGGAGAGCACCAGCAGGTCTTGAAGAAGCTGAGAGAGGCCAGTTGACATGTCACAGCAACCAGAGGTGTCCCAGCAGGTGTTGGTGGGCTTCCTGGGGCGAAACTGGCCTCACCTTGGGGGACATCATTCAGAAGGCAGCCCAGCCCTGCCTCTCTGTAGCCTAAACCATGGAGGATTCAGAGGGTACCAGGTCCGTTCAAGGACACTCCACTCTCCCCATCCACCGGCCCAAGAATACACCAGGAGGGGACGGGATGGAGCCTGGAGAGGGGCTTCACAAATCTGAGAGTCTGAGCATTTTCACCTCAAGAGACGAAACATTTAATTCAACAGATTCTTCAAATCTAGGATCAGACCCAAGAGCAACAGCTTAAACTAAATTTAGTTTTCTTTCTCTGCTTTACCAGTTGGGAGCGGGGCTTGTGAGGAAGAACAGGGCAGTTACTGACCAAATGAAGAAACCACATTTTCTTTGTACACAGAAGAGTAATGGGGATGGATTTTCAATCCTGCCATGATTACCATCCAGGGTGGTGAGGTCTGAAGTGGTGGAGAGCTCTGGGGTGCTGTGGGAGCTGCAGAGACCATCTCTGACTCAGAATGAAGAGGGGCAGGGCCGGGGGCTCCTGAGAATTAAGCACTCCTAACAAGCTGAATCTTACAGGATCCATAGCAGGTGCCCAGATGAAGAACCAAGGCAAAGGAGGAACTGAGGTGGGGAGCGGCCCATGCAAAGGCCTGGGTAGGGGGAGGACACCTATAATTTCTCTGGCTGACTTGTATGGGATGACTTTTGAGTGTCCTTGTCGCCAGGGCACTGCAGGGATCTGAGAGCAGGGGAGGTAGGTGAACACATGCTGCCTGAGGCAGAGACTGCCTTTGCCTTCTCTTTCCTCCTCTCAGCCAGCTTGTGTAAATTTCCGAGGGATTTCACTTTACTTGTAGGAAACAGTAGGCCTGTGGGGCAGAGGTGGGCTGAGACTAGGGCAGTAGGTGAGACACTGCGCACGCATATCTCATTTTATCCCCACAGCAGCTTTCTCATGCTGGTGTCAGTCTCTAATCCATCAGCATATTCCCTCGACTCTTATTTATATTCAGAATACAACCAGAATCAAACCACTTCTTGTAGCTCCATCACTTCCCAACTTGCCCATTGGTCCAAGCCACAGCTATCTCTCACTTGGACTATTTTAATAGTCTCTTAACTGGCCTTCCTGCTTCCATCCTGCCTCCCCATCCTCCACACACGGTCAGGGAGATCCATAAAACACGCTGAAGTCTGGTTATGTCATTCCTCTGCACAAAGCCATCCAAAGGCTCCCCGCATGACTCACAATAAACCCAAAGTCCTCGTGGAGGTCTGCAAGGCCCTCCATGATCTGGCCACCCTCCTGCTTCCCAGTCTCATCCCCTTCTTCCCCCTGTTCTATTGACCCCAGTCACTCTGACTTCCTTGGGGTTCCTCTCACTGTTCTTAAACATGACAGGCACAGTGGAGTCTCAGGTCTTCTGCACTCTTTTCCTCTTCATGGAATGCTTTTTCTTCAGACATCCTGAGAATGTCTTTACCCTCTGCCATCACCCTGCTGTGCTGCTCCCATGCCCTTGTAACTACTTCCTGCCAATTAGGAGGTAAGGTCTCCAATCAGGAGTCTGAGCACCAGGGGGCTGAGCTGGTTGGGACTTCTGGTCAACCCTTCATTTGAGCACTTGATCATTATGCACTTGGATGCAGGCCAGTGCAGCAGCCCCGTGAGGAGCAGGGGCAGAGCCAGGCCCTGCTCCCCTTGTCCCCTCCCCATCCCCATCCCCATCCTCTTGGGCTCACCACTGTCAAGGGAAGCTCTAGTGGGCAGGAACTGTCAGTGCCTTCCTTATGCCCATGGGATCTGGCCATTTGGCAGACACTGGAGATAAACAAAACCATTGATGACTTCAGAGATCCTTGAGCAAGAAACAAAATGCTAGCATAGTGTGTTTATGCAGCAGTAGATGTCTGTATTAGTTGCAGCAGTATCAGGAAAGAGAAAGTGATGCTCTCTTAGGAGGAATCACAGAGAACATGTTGTCTGAGCGAAGTCTGCAAACGGAACGGCTTGTGAAGTGAACCAGTTGGGACCATGGTGGGGATGAAGAAAAGAAAGCCAGTACTAAACTTCACGTGCAAAAGCTACAGAAGGATACAAACATTTGGTGATTGACTTGAGTTAGAGGCACCTGTGAGAGCCCTGGGTCTTACCGACAACTAGACACGCAGAGCCAGATCAGTGCGGACCCAATGATCAAGGCTGGAGGCCATATATAGGGACCGTTGGCAAATGCACAGCAGGAGACTTGATGGGAGGATTCGGAGATCTCACAGCAAAGAGTGCTGGAACAGAACCCTGGGGAACACCAAACTTTGAGTATATTCAGACAGAGACACCTACCAACAAGGCCCAGCAAGGAGACTATGGGGAGAAACTGGATAGAATCACGTTGCTAAAGACACAACTGAAAATGTCAGCGAGGAGTGGCCAAGAGCTAAAAATCCTGCAGGGAGGCCATGTTCAGACTGTGCATAGAATTTAGCGATTAGGAGGTCAGTGGTGACAGAGGGAACCACACGGCAGTCAATTAAGGCATGTGGAACGGCTTTGAAAACTGTGGAGAGCCACTGGAAAGCAATGTCAGTACCTGAAGAAGGCAGGCATCGGCCACCTTAGGCTGATCAGTTCAGACTGTGCAGTGAGATGGACGTCAAATTCATCACTCCAGATTTACAGCTTCTCAATTGCATCCTGTGCATCAATATTTTAAATAGACACCCCTGTTCTCATAATGAATGCTTTTTAACACTTTTACATCCTTATCTAAAAATTAGCTTCTTGTTGGCTCCAGAAAATTGCCTGGAATTTGTCGCCTAGGAGCAAAAATAAAATGGGGGGCATAAGAAAGAATGAGAGAGAGAAACTGCAAGTTATGAGGTCGTTGCTATGCAGGAATAAATAATCCTGGCGACTGGGTAGCAGTGCCGAGTTGTAGAATATAGCCTCTGAAGAAACAAGCTTCAATCTTAAAGTCTGTTTTGGATAATGCCCATAGGGAAAGGGCTTCCAGCAGGACAAAATAGATTTTCTAACTAATACTTTTATCCTGTAAAAAAGAAAAGGAAACTAATAAAATATCATAAGAAGTAATGGCTGTTGAGAGAACCATATCTAGAGGCTATGTGAATGATTTCAGTGAAGCAGTGCAGACATCCTAGTGGGCTGCAGGTGACTGTGGCTGAGTGCAGCAAGGGGACAGCTTGGGAGAGGGTCATGGCACCCTGAGTCTGTTTGATTTGTAGTATCTCCTTATGATTGTAACTGAGCTCCATGCATATATCTAGAGGGAAGTCATATGCGGATGTACATCGCAGCCATGACAAGTGTTGTTCCTGACTCAGGGCTGGGACATACCGGGCATATTCCTGCCTTGACACTGACTCTTCTGCTTGCTGTTTGCTCCTGTTTGCTCATCCCCAAATGTCCACATGACTGTTGGCCTCACCATTCTTAGGCCTGTGCTTTAAGCATTGCCGTCTCTGTGAAACCCTCTCTGACAACCCTATTTAAAATAACACCTGCATCCATCCACCTGCTCGCCTTCTCCTCTTCCCTGCTTTATTTTTCTTTGTAGCACTTATTACCTTATGATATATATTTTACCAAAATGTTAGCTGCTCAAAGCAATGGTTTCTGCCTGTTTTGATCACTGCTGTATCCCCAATGTCTAGTAGAGTGCGTGGCACCTAATAGGCACTCAGTAAATATTTTCGGAATGAATGAAGGAATGGACTTTGGCAGCCTGCCACGTTTTCGGTTCCAGATTGGAATTGTCAAGCTTCTAGAAAAGTGCTTCCCTCAGAAGGGTCACCATCAAGTCACCACTCAGCCTCCTTTCACCACCAGCTCTGTTAATCCTTCCTCTTCCTTCGAAGCGTGAGCAGCATGGCTCAGGTTTGCCAGGAGCTTCCAGGATGTTCATTCTGGGACTTTTCTCTACCATCATATAAACCTGTCCTCCTTTCAGAGGCCTGGCATTCCCAGGCTGGAGCCATTCCAGAGACCTATGGGTATTTAGAACTTCAGAGCCTGAAGGAGCCTGGAAAGCCCATCTGTCCAATCTGCAGTTCTCTAGATGAAGAAACTAGAACTCAGAAAATTGTCCTAATATCCCTCATGCCACCCAATTCATTGGGCGAATGGGGCTTGCCAAGGAGAGGAGAGGATGTCACATGTGTTATCATGTGTGAGCCTTGCAAATGGTGTGGGTCTGGTATCACAAATCCCATGGATGGGTTGGAAAACAGAGGATCTAAAATGTTAAGTTACTTTCCCAAGGCTGCTCAGTTGCTGAGTGTTAAAGTGGGAATTGGGACCCAGGTTTCCTTTAATTCTAAACTCATGCTCCATGGACTAGATTCTGTTTGTGCTGGCATTTGGGGGGAAAGTCACATCCTGGCCCGCTGCACTTGACAGTGGGTCAGTGAGTATGCAGCCATGTCCTTCTCTGCTGTCAGTCCCGTTTGTATTTCTGAAAGAGGGTTTTCACCTTTCTTCTTGTTCTACCAGAGGAGGTGTTCCTCTTTTCTGTCTAGGGGTCAGTCGTCTGCTAAGTCATTTTTCTTTCTCTCTTTCCTCCATCTGCATCTGCTCTTCCTCTCCCTGGCCTCTCCTACCAGCTCTTAAACATGTTTGGTTTTATGTATGTCTCATAGTACAAAGGAACACAGCTGCCCGGTTATCCTACAGTCTCCTGTGGTGACAGTCTTTGTTCCTTCTTCTTTAATTCCAGGATTCCTGGATGCATCCTTTGCATTTCCCATTCCCTTTTCAACCCTCTGAAGCTCTGTCCCTACGAGTTTCAAAGCTCCCTCTGTCCTCCCCCATCCCCTGGTGGCCACCATTCTATCCTCTACTTCTAAACCTTTGACTATTTTAGATGCCTCATATGAGAGGAATCATGCAGTGCTTGCCTTCCTGTGACTGACTTATTTCACCGAGTATAATGCCTCCCAGGCCCATCCATGCTGTCAAAAATGGTAGGATTTCCTCCTTTTTTAACGCTGAATTATATTCCATTGTATGGTCTCTTACTAAGTGTTCTGACTATAGCAGAAAGAAAGAAAGAAAAAGAAAGGCAGGGAAGCAGGAAGAAAGAAAGAGAGAAAGAAAGAAGGAAGGAAGGGAGAGAGAGAGGAAGAAAGGAAAGAAGGAGGGAGGGAGGGGAGGAAGGAAGGAGGAATGGGGGAGGGAAGGAGGGAGGGAAGGAAGGAAGGGGTGAAAAAAGGACAAGGAAACTTTGGTGATGATGGATATATTTATTACAGGGATTGTGGTGATGGCAACATAAGTGTGTACACATGTCCAAACTTACCAAATTGTGCACATCAATTACGTGCAGTTTTTCTGTATACCAATGATACCTCAGTAAAGCTGGGGGAAAAATAAGATACCTATCACGAGACACATTACCTATTTAAATAAAAGTTAGTTGCACACATGGAAAAAAGAGCCTTTCCTGCTAAGAACACTAGCAACCTTTGTTGTTAAGTCCTGTGACCTCTCTTCAGACTTATCTTACTTGACCCTTCTATAGCATTTGACATGGGAAACTATTCCGTTGTTCTCCAAACTCAGTTCCCTTGGATTATATATCACCATACTCTCAGGCTTTCTGCATACACCTCTCCAGCATAGCTGTTGTTTGCTGGTTCTCTGGTAGATTGCAAAGATGGCGTCAATCATCTCTTCCATTCCAGGGTGTGTGCCCCTGTGCATTGCGGCTTTGCTGATCCTCGGTCAAGACAGTGTGTTTATTTCTGTATCCACTGAATCTGGGCATGGTCACATGAGTTGCTTTAAGGAAATTAGCAAAGAGGATTTAGAGAAATTAGCAAGCAGGGTCTTAAAATTGCTTGCACATTGGTGCTTGTCCTTGTATGACTGTGACTGGAACTCTGAGCCCACAGTGTGAAGGAACTGCAGCTAGCCTGCTGGAGAGATCATATAAAAGGGAACCAAGATACCTTGGTCTGCTAATTTCCAGGCAAGCAAGAATGTTTTAGATCAATGAGTTCATTTGAGTCATCAGTTCACTGTAGCCATACGACCACAGGTAAAACCAGCACAGGAAAAAACAGAACAAAACAAAACACCAAAACGAACCAGACCGAATTGGCAAACTGCAAACTATGCAAATAAAAGCCACTAAGTTGTGGAGTATTTGTTATGTAGAAATAGATAACTGATATAGCCTTCTATTCCATCTATTCCTTCCATTTCTGTGGTTTTTAAAAAATCTGCAAATGTCACATCCTCTTCTCCAAATATTTCCATTAATATCCACATTCTAACAATTCCTTGAAACAGTATAGCCAAACCAAATATTCTTCTGATTCCTTGATTGTAAAACCAACTGCCTGCTGAAACTTGGCTGTACCTCATGGAGCTCAAAACTATCACATTCTATGTGAAATTCACCCCTGCCACCCTAAATCTGCTTCTCCTACTATCCTAACTCAGAGAATAGAACAAAAATCTGCACATTTTTCAATCTGTAGAGTCGATCTCTTCCTTGCCTGCTTCCAACTCTCACACTCAATGTTTAATCAGTTATCAAGTTCTATGAATATTCTTCCTTGATCTTTCTTAAAATAATTCACCTCTCCCTGTCCCCATTTTCACTACCTTAATTCTGGCCACCATAATTGTCTGCTAGAATTACTTTCAGCATCTTCTTAAGTAGACTTACTTTTACCATCTGATTGTCAAACAAGTAAGACTTACTCCGAATATCCAGCTGCCAACCAAGCCATTTTTGAAAACAATGTATATTCTGCAATTTTGGGCTATAGCATTTCACCTAAGTCCATTATATCTCCTGTATCTAACTGCCTTTCCCCCTCTACTTATCAGTTATGTGGATATATGTGTTAAAATCTCTTGTTATGGAATTGTCTAATTCTTTGGGTAGTTCTGTCAGCTTTTGAGTTTTATATTCTGAGCCTATGGTTTTTTAGGTGTGTGAAGTTTCAAGGTGTTATATTTGAATTGTCTTTTATTATTATGAAGTAACCTCCTTTATTGCTAATAATACTTTCTACTTTAAATTTGATTTTGTGTAATACTATTTTATGTGCTGGTATTTGCTCCATTTATTGTTTTTATAAATTTATCTTACAATTTTTCTTTGCCTTCACATTTTAGATATATTTTTATCCAGTCTGACCATCTTTATCTTTAAACTGGTGGGGTTAGTACCTTTCCATATATAGTGATTACTGGTATATTTTGATTTATTCCCAATCTTTTATTTTACACTTTCCATTTGTTTAGGTTAGAATTTATTTTTCTTTTGGACTGAGTGAGGCTCCCTCTGTACTCCATTATTTCATTAGTTTTCTGCAATTATTTTGGGAGTTTTTCATTCTATTTATATTATTTAATTGGTTGCTCTAGAAATTTTTACTCCATATTTAATTTTAATAAGTCTAAAATCAATAAGTCGGCTTTCTTCCCTCAAAATGTAAGAGATTTAAAATACTTTATTCCCAAGTATTCTCCCAGAATGTATATAATATTGTTACTTAACAACTTTTTGTACCTTGTTTATATTTTATCATACAAATGGGGCATTGCTTTGTAAATTAAATATTCTTGGGTTTACCCAGGTGTTTACCATTTTCTCTGCTCACTGTGTTTTATTAAATCTTCAGTCTGTTTGAAATCATTTTCCTTCTTTCTAAAGTATATACTTTAGAAGTTCCTTTAGTAAAGATGTGTTGGAAATTAACCCAGTTTTTTCTTGTCTGTAACTGCCTTTATCTTGCCCTCATTCTTTAAACATTGCCTTAATGGTTCTAAAATTCCTGGTTGACAGCTATTTTACTTCAGCAATTTAAGTGGTTTCCATTGTTACTGCTGGGAGTCATCCATCAGTCTAAGTGCCATGACACTGGAGGTAAGTTGTTTTTCTCTGGGTACCTTTAAAGGCTTTCTCTGTTACTTGGTGTTTGGCAGATTCATTGCACTGTATCTCAGTCTGGGCTTCTTTTTATTATCCTATTCAGACTAGGGATGAGAGAGCTCATGCCTTGCATCAGTTCTGGAAAATTGTGAGCCATTGTCTCTTCAAATATTATCTATCTACCAGTCCATTATTTCCTTTTAAAATCCCTATTATGTATGTCTTAGATCTCATTGCTTTATTTTCCATGTCTCTTAACCTCTAATTTATACTTTTTAGTTTTGTACAGTATTTTAAATTATTATCATTATTTATTTTTTGCATCTGTCTTCCTGTTGAGTAATTCTCTTAATTCTGGACTACTTCCAGTTCAATAATTCTTGCTTCAACTGTGTCTAATCTGTAATTTAGACTACACTTTGAGTTTTTATTTTTATTTACTATATTTTCCATTTCTATAAATTCTCTGGGAATCTTTATTTCAAATATACCTGGTTATTTTTGAGACAATCTCAATCACTTATTTCTATAAATGTATTATACCTATATATTTTTTAGATTCTAATTCTAACCATTCTAAAATCTGAAGACATTGTGCCTTACTTTCCTCATCTGGAAAATGGGAGTAAAAATAATTGCCATTCAATGGACTGTTTTGAGGATTGAAATGATTAAGTATATGTAAAGTTCTCAGAGGAGCTCCTAGCACAGAGTAACCTATACAAGTGTTAGCTATTGTTGCTATTACTGTTGTTGCTGTTATTTGTAGAACTGATTTTGTTCTTTGCTGACTCCCTCCAAATGGCTTGTTTTTCTCATGTGCTGAGTAATTTTTGATTGTGAGCTCATGTTCCTCAAAACATTATCAGGGGAAATTTCTTAAGACTTGTATATATGTAAGGTGCATTTCTCCAGGGAGGATGGCTTTTTCCAAGCCATGGAGATACTACCAATTCCAACTAGTTTAAATCAAATTCTTGCCTTGTGTGTTTTCATGCTACATGGACAGTGTGAATTACAGCCCTAAATTTGCCTGAGGGTTCAATTGTGGTTATGAATTCTCAGGGAAGACTTGTTTCCCCTTCACCCAGAGATGGACCAAGATAGGCAAACTTCCTTAATGCCATTCTTTGCGAGGTAGGTTCTTTGCTGGTTTGCCTGGTGAGATTTTCACTCGTTACGGTCCCAGCATTGGTATGAGTATCAATGATTGTGAGTCCCACTGTGTGATGATCCAATATCTTCAGGGAGAAGAGAAATGGCCCTGGATCATACATGAGCTTAAGTATTTACTTATTTTTGAGAGTTCATTCTTTCCGGTCATTTTTGACTACTTTCTTGCTGTCTCAGCCTTCCTTTAGAAATGTATTTTGAATGTTCTATCCAGGATTGTTGACGTTTTGAACTTGGAGATTTTCTTCTATAAAGGGCTAGATAGTCAATATTTTAGGCTTTGTGGGTCATGTGGTCTCCATCGTTACTAGCTGTGCTGTTGTAGCATAAAAGCAACCATAGACAATTCATAACAAGTGGGGATGATGGGTTTCCATTAAACTTTATTTTCAAAAGTAGGTGACAGACTGGATTTGACCCATGGACCTTAGATTTTCAACCCTTGTTCTACGGCATAGCTGGTAATAGAAGACAACAGAATAATGTTGCCTCCAAGACTCCTGGCAGCCACAGCCAAAGGGAAACCAGTGTTGCTGCCTGATTGAAACTTTCATTTTTATTTGGAGCTTAAAGTCTTAGAGGAGAAAAAACCTATAGTGGCTTCCAAGGAGACAGCCCATGGGACGGGAGTTTGGGCAGAAGCTAGAGTTAGGATGTGGGGGAAACTTGAAGTGTTTGTTTGCCATCCAGGTTCTTTCTGATACAGTCTCCTGTCTGGTGCCTGTAGTGAATCTTGCTGGATCACAGATGCTTAATTTCTAAGTTTCTTCCATCCTTCCCATAGTTCATTAATGTCTGTACAACCTCCAAACATGCATGTCCCTCCTCTGCTGACAGAGTATCTTCCATGTCTGCAGTGATGGTTCAGGCCAGGATAAGTGCTTTTTCTTTTTTCATAAGCCAACTTAGGTCCTCATCATGAATTAATGCTATACTTTTGATTGACTCCTTGGGCCTAAACAATAATGTTATTTGTCATATGAACTTAAAAGGGGGTAGAAGTGGGAGGTGACTGTATTTTATAATTTCCTGAAATCTGACTACAGAAACGTCACTTCTACAACAAAGGCAGCTTTGGTATACTTGTTGGAAACATAAAGGTTTTGTTGAGCTTGTTGTGAAGTCTTATTAGCTGGAGAGAATTCAAGCCTATTTTTGTGGTTACAGGTGCTGATCTTGTAGGTAGGAAGGTGGGAATAGAACCTGAGGCTACAGGGGCAAAGAAAGATATTTACTGAGACCCCAGCTCTAAATGTAGTTGCTCTAAATGTAGAAGCTGGGCTTTCCCATTCCCTTATTTGAAGCACTCTGAAGAGCTGGTATTTCCACAGGCATCTTTGTTAGTGGTGAGCTAGGAGGGCCTGTCAGCGGAGAGGTTAATCTTACTAATTAACAGAAAGTACACATGCCTCAGAAAGCACCTCAGCAAGCTGGCAGAGTTTCCCTCTGTTTCATCAGGGTGACTCTGAAAAGGTTGTAGGCAAATGGCACCTTTCACTTTAAAAACCTAAACCATGGCTTTGTAACCATTTTTAAAATGAGAGTTTGAGAAGTCCATGGTGGTGAAAGTATGGACAATTGTGGCATTTTTTCAGAAACTTGTCCAGTGGAAGGGCTGCATTTGTAAGTGCATCATTCTTGTTCTCCAGTCCCCCTTGCCTAGCTTTCTTCCTTCTTTACACTTATTTTAAAAGGCCTTCTCCCCCCTCCTTCCAGTGAAAACCCACGTCTTATCTCTGAGTCTGTTGTGGAAGAACAGACTGGAAGACATCTGCCTCTTGCCTTATTTTTTTAAATTCCTCTAAACGATAGCGCCAAGTCTCCACCACAGAGCTCCGGCTCCCTGAACAAACCAAATGGCGGCTGTTGGCATCGTAGTGACAGCTTGTTAATGGAGGAATCCTTGACAGTGTGACAACCTGTGTGGGCTGCCTCGGGAAGCCAAATCCGCCCCCATACAAACCCCAGTCATTAACAGGTGGAGAGGAATAGCAATGAACTGCTGCTGAGGAGGGAAAAATACTCCACCAAATGCATTATGTATATTAAAAAATAACTCCAGTTTGGTAATCTCTTTCCTAGTTCTTGTTAGCATTCTCTACTGGAAACTGCTTTGCTTTTGGGGTCAGAGGAGCCTGGATTTGAATCTGAGTTTGGCCACCTCCCAGCTGTGTGACTTTCTGAAAATTCCCTCACTGAATCTCAATTTGTGAATAGGAGTACGATCAGAGACTATTTGAAAAAGCACAGTCGTGGATGTCACCTATCTGTGTTCAATGGTTAAAATCTCTTTTTAGGATGATTGATTGGCCTAACTGTTCTTGTAGTTCTGTCAAAGTTTGATTTTTAGATTTTGAGGCAATGTTGTTTCAAAGCATTGAGTTTGAAATAGCTTTGTGTTCTTGGTGAATTGGGCCTTTCGTCATTAGAAAGTGACCTCCTTTATCTCTAGTCTTTTTGTCTTAAAATTATTTTGTGGATGTTATTTGATATGCTGGTAGCTCAGTATTTATATATATATATATACACACACACACACACATATATATATATACACACACATATATATAGACATATATGTATATATATGTGTGTGTGTGTGTATATATGTGTATATACACACACACACACACACACACACGGCTAATTCCATTTATTTTACAGTATTTCTGTGCCCTTCTGATGCGGCTGTAGAGAAAGGGCAGGCTCGGGTTGGCTGTTTCTTGGTCAAGGCAGTCACACTGGTTGGGCTGACTCCCTTGCTATCCAGCTCCTTGAAGCCCCAAATATATATTTTTATATATACACACATTCTCTGAAAGAAAGCCTCTTGGAGCCTGCATGTGGTGGTACCACTCACGCCAGCCTCCGAGCACTTCTCTCCCTGTTCTGACCTATACTAGAAAGGATATAGAATGAATTTCTTAAAACTTATATCTGTAGCTCTTGGTATATGTCTAAGGACTAAACTGAACTTAGGTGACATTCAACACTGTTTAAAATAATGGTTTCTAAGCTTCCTTAGGTCTCAGGTCCCTTTGTGAATGTGATAAAGGCTATAGATTCTCTCCTCAGAAAAAAATGCACAAATACAAAATTTTCAAACAATTTCGGCCTATCTACCTCCTAACGTTCCAGAAGCTCCAGGTAAAGGAGCTTTTCTTTAAATACTCATGTTATAAAAATAAAAGGATAAAAGACAGGATAAAACATTTTAAAAAATGCAAACTTCTATGTCAGAATGGCAACCTGTGTAGCCCTGGCAGAAATTCATTGCCTCCTGTGGGCTGAGGTGGATCAGACTTCGCAGGAAGATCATGCCCTGGGCTAGCTCTGCATGTGTGCACTGGAGACCTCAGCTGAGAATTAATCAAAGGGTCTAGAACCGGTGAACCCTATGACTCCAGCTGAGGCTCCCAGGAAACATCCTACGAGGGAGGCCTTCATCAACCGGGGCATGCCCCAAGCTCCCCCTGAAGAAAATCCCAATTGAAGCTGAGCTGAGGAGAAAATGTAAAACACTGAAGAAACACCACCATGAGAGATGGTCAGCAGGTGCAACAAATGGAAGCATAGATTCCTGAGAAAGCAGAAGTAATAAAGTCAGCTGAAAAAGTACATACACACCTCGTTTTACTGTGCTTCAAAGATATTGCAGTTTTTACAAAATGAAGGTTTGTGACAACCCTGTGTGGAGCAAGCCTATTGACACCATTTACGGCATTTGCTCACTTTGTGTCTCTGTGTCATGTTTTAGTGATTCTAACAATATTTTGAACTTGCTCATTATGATTATATTTGTTATGGTGACCTGTGATCAGTAATCTTTGATGTTACTGTTGCAAAAAAGATTAGGCTTGCTGAAGGCTCAGATGATAGTAACATTTTTAGCAATAAAGTATTTTTTTAACATCTTTATTGGAATATAATTGCTTTACAATGGTATGTTAGTTTCTGCTTTATAACAAAGTGAATCAGCTATACATACACATATATCCCCATATCTCTTCCCTCTTGCGTCTCCCTGTCTCCCATCCTCCCTATCCCACCCCTCTAGGTGGTCACAAAGCACGGAGCTGATCTCCCCATGCTATGTGGCTGCTTCCCACTAGCTATCTGTTTTACATTTGGTAGTATATATAAGCCCATGCCACTCTCTCACTTCAACCCAGCTTACCCTTCACCCCTCCCCGTGTCCTCAAGTCCCTTCTCTACATTTGCGTCTTTATTCCTGTCCTGCCCCTAGGTTCTTCAGAACCATTTTTTTTTTAAGATTCCATATATATATGTTAGCATATGGTATTTGATTTTCTCTTTCTGACTTACTTCACTCTGTATGACAGACTCTGGGTCCGTCCACCTCACTACAAAAAACTCAATATCATTCCTTTTAATTGGCTGAGTAATATTCCATTGTATACATGGGCCACATCTTCTTTATGCATTCATCTGTCGATGGACACTTAGGTTGCTTCCATGTCCTGGCTATTGTAAACAGAGCTGCAATGAACATTGTGGTACATGACTCTTTTTGAATTATGGTTTTCTCAGGGAGCAATAAAGTAGTTTTCATTGAGGTACATACATTGTTTTTTAAGGCATAATGCTATTGCACACTTAATAGACTACAGTATAGTGTAAAGATAACTTATATATGCACTGGGAAACCAAAAAATTAATGTAACTTGCTTTTTTGCAATATTCACTCTATTGTGGTGTCTGGATCCAAACCTGCTATATCTCTGAAGTGCGCCTGTACTTTCATTATAAGTGCGTTTAAAATATTCAAAGTTAAAGAAGAATAGAAACTATAAAAATGGAGGTAATGGAAGAGGACAGATAAATTCGAAAAAGTAGCTATTTTTAGAAATGAAAAATACTGCCATGGGTGAGAGGGAACCTTAAAGGTTAAAGGATAGTTTAAAGAATAGACTAGACATGACTAAAGAGTGAATAAATAAGTTGGAAGAATTGCCAGAGGAAATCACCCAGAATGCAGAAGAGAGGACTAAAGAGTTGGGAATTATGAAAGAGAAGGTGGAGAAAGGAGGAGTCAGTGTGAAATTTTACCCTAGATGCACAGTGATGAAACAACAATAGTCATGCATAAGGCAAAAGTTCTGAAAGTTACTAGGCAGAAAAGACAAATTACTTAAAGAAGTCAATGTCAGGCAAAAGGCAGACTGTCATCCTCAGTAACACATGCCAGGAAATAAAAAAGAAAGAAAGATAAATATCTCCAAGGCACTGAGGAAAAATTGTGTGTGTACATATTTTACTAATGTAAATGATGCAACCCCCCCCAGGTGCCCCCCCCACCACAAACCACAAAGTACAGTCTCTTCAATAAATGGTACTGGGAAAACTGGACAGCCATATACAAAAGAATGGAACTAGGCCACTGTCCTACATCATGCGCAAAAACTAGCTCAAAATGGATTAAAGACTTAAATGTAAGACTTGAAACCATAAAACTCCTCGAAGGAAATAGAAAGGAGTGGTAAGCTCCTTGACATCAATCCTGACATTGAATTTTTGTATTTGACTTCAAAAGCAAGGGCAACAAAAGCAAAAATAAGCAAATGGGACTACATCAAACTAAAAAGTGTCCACACAGCGTAGGAAATCATCAACAAAATGAAAAGACACCCTAGTAAATGGGAGAAAATATTTGCAAATCATATCCAAAAAGGAGTTAATATCCAAAATATGTAAAGAACTCAAACAATTCAATAGCAAAAAACCCCCAAACAATCTGATTAAAAAATGGGCAGAGGATCTAAATAGACTTTTTTTTTCAAAGAAGACATAGAGATGGTCAACAGACACAGGGAAAGATGCTCAACATCACTAATTATCAGGGAAATGCAAATCAAACCACAATGAGCTACCACCTCACACCTGTTAGAATGGGTATAATAAAAAAGACAAGAAATAACAAGTGTTGGCAAGGATGTGGAGAAAAGGGAACCCTCATACACTGTTAGTGGGAATGTATATAAATTGATGCAGCCACTGTGGAAAACAGTGTGGAGTTTCCTCAAAAAATTAAAAATAGAACTACAGTTTGATCCATCAATTCCACTTCTGGGTGTTTCCCCAAAGAAAACAAAACCACTAATTTGAAAGATATATGCACCTGATGTTCATTGCAGCTTTGTTTCAATAGCCAAGGTATGGAAGCAACTTAAGTGTCTATTGATGGATAAATGGATAAAGAAGATGTAGTATATATCTACAGTGGAATACTGCTTAGCTATAAAAAAGAACAAAATCTTGCCATTTTGTGACATGGATGGACCTTGAAGGCATGCTAAATGAAATAAGTCAGACCGAGAAAGACAAATACTGTATCATATCACTTATATGTGGACTCCATTGATAAAAAGTAAAACACATGAACAAACAAAACAAAATGAAACTCATACATACAGAGAGCGTATTGGTGGTTACCAGAGGGGAAGGGGGTTGGGAGTGGGTGAAATGGGTGAAGGGGGTCAGTTGTACGGTGACAGATGAGAACTGGACTTTTTGTAGTGATCACTTTGTAGTATATACAAATATGGACTTACTATGTTGTAAACCTGAAACTAAGAAAATGTTATATACCAGTTTTACACCCCCCAAATAAAAAACTCAAACCACGAAACACAAAACCAACATCCACAGGAAATATACTCAAGTGTTGAATTATTCTTGTTGGTAAATTAAAAGTGGTTTTTTTGGTTTGTTCGTTTTTAAGATGTTAGGGGTAGGAGTTTATTAATTAATTAATTTATTTTTGCTATGTTGGGTCTTCGTTTCTGTGCGAGGGCTTTCTCTAGTTGTGGCAAGCGGGGGCCACTCTTCATCGCAGTGCGCGGGCCTCTCACTATCGCGGCCTCTCTTGTTGTAGAGCACAGGCTTCAGACGCACAGGCTCAGTAGTTGTGGCTCACGGGCCCAGTTGCTCCGTGGCATGTGGGATCTTCCCAGACCAGGGCTCGAACCCGTGTCCCCTGCATTAGCAGGCAGATTCTCAACCACTGCACCACCAGGGAAGCCCCAAAAGTGTTAGTTTTATCGTAATACTTCAGCACTATTCACATTTCCTACAATAAACATGACTAACTTATATAATACAAATAAATTGTAAAAAATAATAATCTTTGTTGAAAGAATAGGAAACGTCTGTCTGTGTCTGTTCAAATTAAGCCCATTCTTTAGGGATTAGCTCCAATGACACTTTATCCACAAGGCCTTGCTGCTGTTCCTTCACCTCTGCAGGACAGATTCGTCCAGTAGGCATAGGGAGCACAGTGCCCAGGGCCCCTGATAATATTTTAATTTTAATGCTTTTACAATCAGAAGGAAAAGCTGAATATAATAATAATGAGCATAATAAGGAATACAGCCTGGATTGTATTTTATTTTCATTTTTATACCAATGCAGTGGTTAAATGTAATTTAAAATATATATTATATATTAAATATATGTATTAATTATCTTATTTTTAATGCAGAAGGAACCCATGAAGGCAAAAGTGCCCAGAGCCCGTGGAAGTCATAAAGCAGCCCTGTACCTCTGACTTCCTGTCTTAATTTTGGTTTCCCCAGAGGCAGGGTCTGAGAAAAGCCACTGCAGGCAGATTATTTGGGAAATGACCTTAGCAAGCAGACGTGAGGGAGCAGACAGAGAGAGAGAAAGACAGAGAGGGATGAAAAGCCCATAAAAGCTTGTGTTCTTAAGGTCACAGTTGTAGGCAACAGGGTTTAGTTTCTCCAAGATGTCCACTCCTAAAGATGTACAGAGTGCTTCCCAGTATTTCCCTCCCGAAGGATAGGCTGCCAGGCTGTTTATCCACTGACTGGTGTCCTCCATTTTTTGAGCAATGGCCCCAAAGTCTCTTAACTTCCTTCCATGAGGCTTGTGTAAGCTGATTGGCTTCTGGTTCTGGGGCAGAAAACCAAGTGTTAGCTCAAGGCGAGATGCTGTGAGCATGAGAGCAAGATTGCATGGCTAAACACAGCTGAAACTAAAACCAGAGCAGGGCCAAGGTGATATGGCTCAGATGGCCAAAAGTGTCTGCTGCTGTTCGCCTGGAATCAATCTCACATAATCACCACGCTCCCAAATGGTTTTATTCATACGCCTGTAAGAGCTCATTTTACATTCAGCCATGTTTCATGCATCCCGTAGTTCCTTTTGTCCTTGAAATATAAATTCCTTGAGGTCACAAGCCATGGTCATGGCACAGAACCGTGCACATAGCAGATACTCAATACATATTGTTGATTCCATTTAACTTAAGAGGGTCCTGGACTAGGATTTAAGAGAACTGAATTCCAGTCCCCACTCTGCAACTAACGCACTGCTTGATTTTGGGCAACCTACTCAATCTCCTTGGATCTCATAACTATATCTATAAAATGAGGGGCATGTACAAGATCTTCTCCAAGGTGCCCTCTGGATCTGTTGTATTATTCCCATCCATGCAATTCCATTCAGCATTAAGAAAGCTCCAACTGCATTCTAGGCCCAGTGTTAGTTGCTGGGATTATAGAGGTAAATGCAGCACAATCTCACTGTGTGGAAACGAAGTGTTTCTTTGAGGAGAGAGACAAATGAAGAATATAGCACGATGTGGCAGAAGTAAGCCAGAGAGCTGAGGACACACAGTGGGATTTGTAAACAGATCTGGGATGTGTCAGAAGGAATTCTTGCAGAGATGACTGCTGAGATGATTCTTAAGAATGGGTGATAAGTGATGGGGAGAATATGGGAAAAACAGGGGAGGACACGCCAAACAGAGCTGGTCCAGGGAAGGGAGACAGGGAAGGGAGACATCTTCCTCAAGGCTGAGGACAGCTTGCCTAGGGCAAAAAAGGGATGCTCCTAAGGCTCTCTGACTTTTAGACCCACACTATTCCCGTATCTCATTTCGCCTTTCCGAGGGTAATTGTTTGATACTGTCACATACAACTTTTAATGTGTGTGTTGGCTCCAAGATTGGGAGAGGAGAACTAGTTATATAGACAAACTACAGCATCCATGGTGGGAGACAAGACATATTTTTCTGTGTTTGCTAGGAAAGGAGACTCACCTTCACTTTATTCCCTATTTATTATTAAGCAGCACTGTGGAAATGGATTTTTTTTACAGTGCAGCCATAGACTAATGGAGAGAAGAGGATATATTAGCCACTAGATGGGTCTTCATTCAATTTATGTATGTTCAATCAGTCCAGTGTTTCTCTCTTTGATAGTAATGAGCACATCTCTTTCCAGAAGTCAAAGTCCTTGTTATTTTCTCCCTATTTATGATGATTGGGTGTTTGTGTTACTCCAGGTAAAATACACTGGAGGTGGCTATTAGAAGCAGCTCTTCATGCTAAGTTCACCATGGGAAGCACACACTACAGAGACCCCAATCCTCTGGATGTAACTGCTGACATTTCCCCTTCCTGTTCTGCCTGAGTACGCGATCACCCCATAATTTTACCTCCTGGAGCCATTTGCTGCTTTGGGAAGAAATGCTCTTTGCTGATAAACATCCCACTACACATAAATGTCATGCTGAAAAGGTTTCTGTTTTTGGAGAAATGGCCCCAGTTTCAACAACATGCTTCATTACAGAAGAGAAACAGATGACGAAACTTGCCAGAGTAGTGGCTGGAACACGGTCTTCCCAACATCTCCCTGAATGAGGAAGCAGGAGAATGCTGGAGAGAGACTTTTTTTTTGTAGAGAAACTCATTTTTTAGAAAAGTTTGGTTCAGAATATGAAATCTGTTGTTGAGTACAGGTATGAACACTGATGCACTGGTGCTGACGCCAGTCCTGGACCTACAGTCACTACTCAAAACTAAATCTGGCTGTCACCATTTTTCAACTGTACCATGGATATTTAGTCTTAGTAAAAGCCATCTGTGATCTTACAATGGAGGGGAACAGCATGAAAAGAATGTATTCGTTGAGACTCTATAAGTGCACTGGTTATTTCATCTTTTCTTTTACTAGTGACTGGACGAAGCATTTTACTTATGCTATCAATTCAATCAACACACATTAATGAAAACATGGAGTGAGTCATTTACTGTGAGGGTTAAAATATCATCTCATTCAATCTTCACCTCAATATCAAGAAGTTAGGCATTTTATTATCCAAAGTTTGGAAATCCATTTCCACAGTGTTTCTTAATAATAAATATAAACTATCCAAAGTTTGTAGATGGGCAAATGAGGCTCAGAGAGTTTAAATCGATTGCCTAAGGGGACAAAACTTGTAAATGACAAAGCTGGGATCTAAACCTGGGTTTGTCTGACTCCAAAGCTCATACTTAGGACCTCACAGATCACACTGTATTCACCCAGTAAATGCTTGTAAAACTGGACTTTTACAGAAGCAATTATGGTGACCTGATTGAGGATGGGCACAGGGCATGAGGGAGTAATAATCCTCAGAATCCCCGTTCTTTCTTCATTCCTTGATTCATTTATCAAATACTTCTTGAGTCGATATGCCTGTCAATACACTACATTATGAGATTCAGAGATGAACAACGTGTGCTTCTTATTCCTGGACTGCCTAGTCAGGAAAACAAAGAGAACCGCTCCAAGTACAGTAACCTATATACCAATTCAGGCGCGTTCTCCTGGTCGATGGCTGAGTAAATCATCAGTCCAAAACTTAGTGTCTTAAAACAGTAGTTGTATTATTATCTCTTATGGTTCTATGGCTGTTGGACCCCTCTCGGGACCCCTCATGGTTTTGCCCACTGATGGTGGTTGAGACTGTGGTCATCTGGTCATCTGAAGGCTTTTGTATTCACAAGTCTGGTTCCTGTGATGGCTGGATTAGCTGGGGGCTGTTCTCACAAATACCACATGGGTTCTCCACATGGTTAGCTTGGGATCCCTCACAGCATAAAATCCACAGCAGATGGATTTCTTCCTGGTGACTGGCTTCCCTTGGAGCAAACCTCCCAAGAGCAAAAGTTGGAAGCTATGAAGCTTTTTCTGACTAAGCCTCAGAAATCAAACAGTGTCACTTCTGCATTTTGCTGGTTATAAGCGAGTCTCCAGTTCAGCTCAGATTCAAGGGGTGGTGCTATACAGGAGCATGAATACTGAGAAGCATAATTCACTGGGGGGCAAATTTGGAGACTAGATACCACATACTAGGTATCTGTCAAGTTTGAGAGCCTTACCGAGGGACAGACCAAATTTACTCTTGGGCAGAGGAAGCTCAGCCTGACTCTTGACAAAAGTAGAATAGTTCTTGTAAGCCAAGAGGTTGGAGTCTGGGGAAGCCCAAGAAGTTGGGTTGAATAACAGTGTGTGTGTGTGTGTCTGTGTGTGTGTCTGTGTGTGTGTCTGTGTGTGTGTGTGTGTGGTGAGTGGCGGGGTGAGTGGGATGAGGTGTATGGCGAGTGGCACAGAGAGTCCACAGATTAACAACGGCCAATTGCCTTGTGGCCATGCGGGAAACATAGGCTTTAACAAATAGGAGAAGAGGAATCACTGAAGGTCTAAAACACCAGGGAGTATCAGGATGAGATTTGCACATTAGAAGATCCGTCAGGTTGCCGTGGGGAAAGTAGATCTGAGAAGGCAATGGTGGAGTCAGGGAAACTGTGGAGTTGGGAAGAGGAGAACTCTCTGGTTGCCAGAAGCCACCCTCCTTAGAAGAAAGTAGCACATTGTGAGTTAGAAGTTATGAACCAGTTAGCTGAAGAGGATGAGTTGGGGAAAGGACCAGGGGGCTTCTGCACTGGGCAGGTCTGTGGGAGGTGGTGCTATGTGCTATTCAATGTGGTGAAGGATACGGAAGCAGGAAGTGCTGATGCATCCAGCCTTGAACTCGTTGATTCAGAAGTGCCTGCGGGAGAATCAGATGGAGATGCTCTCTATGCATTGTTGTGCACACCATTGGTGCCCTGCCCAGATTCCCTTTACGGGGCCAGTCCATACCCCCCGTAACTGCGGTGGTGGCTGGCTGTTCGCACCTGCATCCTTATTCTGGACATTCTCCTTAACCAGAATAGCTTGGGGGGTTGTGCTCCGCTCTGGAGGCAGCCCACAGCCAACAACTGACTGCTAATAGGGCTGCAAATTGTCATCCCCTTGCCACCAGGTGGGACAACTCTGTGATTCCACTTACACCCCGAGCTCCCCAGGGGCTCAGCCGAGGCTAGAGTTCAGCTGAGTTCCCTTCTTTGTGCAGCCTCTTCCCCTGCCCTAACTTGCTGCCCTCACACCTCCTCCCCTCTCAGTAAATCACATGCACAAGAGCCTCAGACTCAGGGCTACTTTGAAGAAAACTGACCTGAGACAGGCCTTTAGAAGGTGTACCCGTGGATAGGCTGTTTGGAGGCACAACGGGCTCTTTGCAGTGAAGTCTGTTCTAAAAAACAGTAGGGCTTCTTGTAAAGTTGAGTTGAATTGTGACGTGGGGCACATTTAAGAGGTGTTCTGAAAGTGTAGCGTGTACCGAGGTGTGTGAATTCTGGAATAAGACTACCTGGTTTTAATCCCAAATCCACTGCTTACTAACTGTAGCATCTTGGCAAGTTTTCCCATCTATAAAATGGGAGAATAACAGCTCTCTACAAAAGAACTATTGTAAAGAGTAAATTATTTAGTGAATTATTATCACCAAAATGTAAAAACACCATAAGAATAATTTTACCTACTATGTTCAATGCTGTATTCTCAGCACCTAGGATAAGGCCTGTCACATAGTAGATTCACAATAAATACATGTAAAGCAATTAGAAGAACACTGGGCACAATTTCACTCCTGGGAGTTTATCCAAAAAAATATTGGGTTGGCCAAAAATTTCACTTGGGTTTTCCCGTAAAATGTTATGGAAAAGCCCGAACAAATTTTTTGGCCAACTCAATATATTCACAATAATATAAACCAACAGAAAGATGATTAATTACAGAAATAACAATAGCTTGTTGAAAGCAATAGCTTGTTTGAAATAGTAAAAGATTGGGAAAATAAATAATCTACTATATAAATAATGTTTCTTCCTTCATTCGGTGGAATACTATGCAGTCACTAAAAAAATGAGGCAATGAAATGTACAGATATGGGATAATCACCAACACGTATTGTGAAAAAGTAATGTGTAGAAATAAGGTGATGCGTGTATAGCATATCATCATTCATGGAAGAATATAAGTACGCATTTGTAAATATTTATGTATATGTGCATATATATGCAACACGTGCATACACGCACACGCACACACACACAATCTGTGGTAGCACTCCCAGGAATTTGGCAGCAGTGTTTTACTCAGGAGGGGGAAGGAGACTTAAGGTAAATCCTTTTTATTTTTGTTCCACAAGCAAGGCAAGTCCATCTTATTTGGAAACTAATCAAACAATTCACAATCTTTAAAAGAAAGAATTGATATTAACAAAGAGTTGGCTGCCTAGGGGCGGATGAGAGAGTGGGTCTATTTTCAATCATCTAACAGAGCCGCAGGCATCTTGCTGAAAGTACCGGTGTGGCCATAGGGCTGGTAAAAGTGTGGAGTTTTTCTGCACAAGGGGGCGCCAAGTCCTTTACTTGGTAAATCCCCTGTGAATTGACCTCTAAAGATTGATTACAGCTCAGCCTTCCACTCCTCTGGCTTGGAAAATTAGATTGAATACCATTATTAATTTTGATTATCAGACCTGAATTCTCCGTAAGCTCACTTAAGCAGGCAGACAGCCTCTAGCCTTTTATAAATAATGCCCTCGAGATCTGCCTTCTTAGGGGATGGAGGGCGCCGAGGGTAGGACAGAAGTGCCCACTACGTGTTAGGACCCCTGATGAGTAGCTGACTTGTGCATCAAGTCAGTTAATCCTCTCACCACGTCTCTGAGTTGGCATCGTTATATATGTCCATTTAAATAGGAAACAGGCTTTGGTGGTTAAATGACTGACTTGCTTATGGACATAGAAAAGTAAAGAGAGAGGAGGCACATAACTACACCTGGCCTCGTGAATAATCACTATTTTGTTTGAAGGGGAAATGCACAAGAGACCTATAAAAAACACCAAGAAGAGGGAAGACATTGGTCTGCCAAAAATGTTCCTGACGACCAGGAAAAAGGTGCTTTCCTTGGGTAGAACACCTTCCCTTGATTCCTCACATGCTAGGGGTACCACGATGTCTGAGAAGTAAGATCTGTCACCTGAGTGAATCCAGATGGTGCTGAAGGGCTGCACCTTCTATGCTGACTGAGAAATCATGGCACTTTTCTGAGAAGGAGCAACCTTGGACATCCTCTCAACTTGGGCAGGTCACACTTGTTTAAAGGTGGGGGCTGTGACCCATGGAGGGGAAAAGAAAAAGTCAGGTCACACAGGCTATGTTGTAAGTTAGGGCCATATGCTAGGTCTTTGGATTTTGTTTTTCCAGTTCTTCCTAAAGCTGGATCTTACCAAAACTTTACAAAGACCACATGACTCTTGGATCTAATCTTGCAGACCCTGGAACTCAACCCCCTTATTTATTCTGAGTTCCCTTCCCTTTGAGTCACTGTGTTCTTCATTGGTGACTCGGCCTATGAGTATGGAAGTGACCTATCAATTTGGAAAAAAATTTTAACTACTAATTTTTACCAGTAGTAATTTCCAGCTTTCTCCAAAGTACATTGGAAGTGTCTGCTGACAAAGGACTAAGTCTTTTATTTGCTTTGGCCTTTTTAGACTTCTGTTTTTTGCCAGGCATGACAGTAGGTACTTATTCTGTTATCTAATTGAGTAGTGATCTGGCCTCCATTTAAAAGACCTGCACAGTGACTTCCCTGATGGTCCAGTGGTTAAGACTCTGAGCTCCCAATGCAGGGGACACAGGTTCGATCCCTGGTCAGGGAATTAAGATTCCCCATGCCGCGGCATGGCCAAATTAAAAAAAAAAAGACCTGCACAGAATCCAGGCATGCCGTCACATTGCTGTATGGATTAGCAGTATAATATCCAACATGAACCTGAGAACTACAAGTTGGAAAGTGGTATTGATTCTGTGGTAGGGAGAGTTCTCAGATGATCCCCAAGATTACACCTGTTTGTGTATGTTCTGTGTAGAATCCCTTCCCATTCACTGTGGGCAGGACCTGTGAATGTTATGGATGCCACTCCCATGGTTACATTTTACAGCAAAGGTGACGGGATTTTACAGATATAAGTAAGGTCCCTAATTAGGTTGACTTTGAATTAATCAAAGAGAGATTACCTGGGTAGACCTGACCTAACTGGGTGAGCCCTTTTAAAGATGGCTTAGACCTTCCCTGATGTCAGAGAAATTCCCCTGTTGGCCTGGAGTTGTTCAGCCTCAAGGAAATAAATTCTGCCAACAATCATGTGAGTTTGGAAGAAGATCCTGAGCTTCAAACGAGACTGCAGACTGGCCAGTACCTTGATTACAGCCCAGTGAGAGCCTGGGCAGAGGACTTAGCTGAGCTGAGCCCAGACATCTGCCCTGTAGAAACCGTGTGATAATCAATGGGTTCTAAGCTGCTAAGTTTGTGATTGGTTACACAGCCTAGAAAACTAATAAGGCGCCCATGTTTGTAGAAGGAATTTAGGACCTACATTGTGTGGCTGACAAATTGTCCCACACATAATTTCTTTCATTTTTTGTTTCTCTTCTTAAATTTGAATATATTTTTTCATGTGACAATATTAGAGAACAAGAACCTTTACAACTTCAGGTGACTTCGTAAGATATTTTTCAAATTACTTAATTTCCTCATGGCTCCCTTTGTTAGCCTGTGAAACAAGAGTGGCTCTGTGGCTGGCATGTCAGCAGGCCTGCTAGGCAGCACTCGCCAGGAAGTAGGGGCAGTGAGGGGCTTCTACAAACAAAACAATAATCTAGGGGGCTTATCAGATGGATAAGAAGCTATGGTGGATTGGAAGGAGAACTGGATTTGCAGTCCAGAGAGCAACATTTACATTCTTATTCTATTTAAAAGCCACGTGACTTTAGGCAAACCATTTAATTTTTCTGATCCCTGGCTTTTCCATCCCTAGAGTAATGGATCATAACAAGCTGGTGGTGAGGACTAAATGAGCTACTGTGTATGATTCATTTTGTCACCCCCAGGTTGATTTAATGTTGTCCTGGTCAGTTCCTCCCTTACAGACTTTGGAGTGTTCTCACCCTCCTGATCTCTTGGATTCTTCTAGTAACACTGGGAAGAAGCTTTGCAAATGGGACTTTATTGGGAATGGGAAATTAGGTGACAAAGACAAGGAAAAATTTCCATTTCCTTTCAGAGCAAAATGTCACCCTATTCTGTTTCAGTGAAGAATAAAGGAATTTGAATAAAATGTCAGTTTCTTTCTGAACTAATTTGGGAATTATAATGACATGCACAGTCTCCATTGAGCACATGAATATTCATAATTAAAAGTGAAATTGTCCTTTTTTTCAGATTGTAAAAGTGAACAGAACTCCCCAGGGGTGCCCAGGGCCAGAATAGCTGTTCATTTTAAGAAAAATTCTATGATACCAAAGCAATATATTCAAAACTGCAACAGATGCCAGGCGAGGGTTGGTGAAACACTGTTAGACTGATGATGTCCCTCCCATCCTCTCTTCATGGCTCAGAGGACACAGGAGTTGTTCCCCTGGGGAGGGAAGGAGCTTTGAAGACATGTCCTGGCTGCTTGCTCCCCCATCCCACCCCACCACCCTGCCTCTAGGCAATGCCTCGGCTCACACACACATGTCTGGTTTTCCAGACATACTGAAGCTCTACCTCTTCAAAGTTCAGCGTAGTGGGACAGGCATACATTAAATAAGTAAAATCTAGAGGAAGGGTAGGATGCTCTCGGGCATTCAGCCTTCAGTTAGTAGTTACTATGTCCACGTTATAGAGAGACTAAGACTGAGATTGTTGCATGTGCTGTTCTTGGTGACATATGAGAAGATTTAGTCTCCTAATTTTAAGTTTATTTTTTAATGAAAGAGTCTTTTCAGGATATTTCCTTATAGTTAGCACTAATAGAAACCCACGTTGTTGTGGGGGAAGAAATGGACAGGCTGTAAGTCTGAGGTCTAGACTATGTGGCCTTGGGTGAGCTTCCAGTTTCTAGATCCTCATTCTTGCTTGGACGATTTTGTAGTTGAATTAGATGACCATTACAGAGATGCTTCTAGCTCTACATTCTGTGGCTGTGATTCCTCTCCCCTACATGTTCTAGTTTTCCAAACATTATAAAGATGTTCATTTCTCTGGGCCCAAGAGAGGGAATCCTTTTGGGGAGAAAAGCCAAGGCTTGTGTCAATTAGAACCTTTCACCCTAAATAATCTGCTTTGCTTTCTGCTCAAATCCAGGGAAGTGATTGCCTCTGCTTTGCCTTAGTAAAATGGGGAGAACTGTTAAGGTGACCTGTTCTAGGTTACTGAGCTTAATCGAGATACACCTTCCTTGATTGAAAAGGTACAGAGGTTTAATTAGCCTAGCAACTCTGCAGTATCTTCCAGAAGCCTTGGGAGCATGGGTTTCTTTTCTTTCTTTTTCATCCACTTGCTTCTTCAGAGTTAATGGTTTCTTCCTGTAACTGTGCCATGATCGACTTTCCTGGACACCACCCACATCCATTATCTCAGTGACAGTGCCTTAATTGAAATGACATCTTAGAATTATTTCTTTAAAATTCATTGTTTAATTCAGTAAATTTAGTATTAATTAACGCCAACTGCCCGGGTGTTTTGGTCCCCCATTTGTCACTCTCTCAGCTAAGTACTGGAAATAATAGGTCTATTTCATTTTATAGGACTTATTTCACTTTATAGTTCAGATTTGCTAGTGTAGCAGGAATGGAAATTCAAAATGGCTTGGTATTTTGTAATGATCATGCACTTGGAAAAGAGAAGGAGAAGGAAGAGAGGAGGAAGAGAAGGAGAAAGCTTGGTTGCCAGATGTCACTCATCTGTGGAGGAACCTTGAGTCAAGACTCGGGTACACGATTGTCAATCAGGGGCTCAGGATAACCTGAGAGAGCTATACACTTCAAAAGGCTTCTTCTATCCATATAACATTCAAAATGAGATTGTGTGTTTGCATGTGTGTATATATGCAAATACAGTTAACTCTGTTTTCCAGCCCTGTGGGAAAATGATATGTGTAGTTAATCAAATAATGTTGTAACAAAGAATTATCATGCATCCTGTTAATACAGTCACATTTTGTAAGAATTCGGCTATGCTGGGAATATAGATATTGAGTCTTAGTGGTTAAATACGGTCTTGGGTTGCGATTCCCCAGAACACATTGGGTTCAGGATTTAAGAGCAAGTAGCTTATCTGAGAGGTGATCAAAAGAAGCACCCAAAGGGGAGGCATGAAAGGGAAGATAGCCAAAAATGGTATGTTTTAGACAGTTACCGCATGGGCACCTGAGCTCGGCTCTACTGGGGAACTCTGGGAGATGGGACAGAACACGTCCTGAGTTATGCCTCCCAAGGGGCGAGGAAACTGATGTTTATCTTCCAGATCCCATCTGTCATCACAGAGCACTAACCCCCTGGCCCTCCTATCTTGCCCAGTGTATGTGGGCTGGGAGAAAGCTCCTGGGGATGGAGGGGCAGGTGCTTGCTTTAGGTTAACAGGTATGAAATGGAAAGGTGAGTACCAAAGGGACATAGGTCGAGCACCAACAGTGTCTGTCATGTTTAATATTTCATGTGTTGACAGGCTCAAGTATCATCTAAGGTTGGAATTGGAGGCTTTCAGATCCTAGGGCAGGTGGCTTTGGCGTCATGGTTACCACGAGGGGTACAAGTACTCGTCATACTTTAATACTTCTCAGCCAGGTACAGTTTATCTGGGTGGTCAGTGTTCTGCCCAGATCCCCACTACACCCATCCCTGGCTTCCATGAGTGTCGGCTGCTCAAGGCTTGCAGTTGCCCCTTTGTCTAGATGATGGCCCTTGGCTGACAGAGCCACCTGACCAAGGAGTTTACAGCTCTGAGGGCACAGCCCACAACCAGTAACTCAGAGCCCTGACTTAGCATCATGTATCATCTGAGAGGATTGCCGTTCTGTCTATAACAGCAGTCATCTGTTTATACCCCAAGTAGTGTTGATGCCCTGTCTGTGCATTTTGGCCTCACTTTTTGCCACCCGTGAAAATGTCTCTTTGCTACGTTGTAATCATTTCATAGTACTTAAGAAGACCACCAGGTACCAGCAGAGCGGTGGGTGGATGGAATTCATGTGTCTATATTTGGGCCCAGAGTGTGTACTATTAATACATCCTAAGCCAGGGACAGAAGGTGGTGCCCATATTTTTACATGAGAAAGATCTATTATCCCCATTTTAGAGGTAAGGGCACTGAAGCCCAGTTATCTGATTAACTTGCACAAGCTCATACAGCTTGTCAGTTGGTAGATCTGGGATTTGAAGCAGGTCTTTCTAGACACAAGGCCCATGTCTTCTCTAACATACCACCACAGTGTCGCTCAAAGATAGCTTCGTGTTTGACTGGAAACTTGAAACAAAGAGACTTGGTAATGCTCTCTGACTGGCTGACCTGACTAACATATACCAATGGAGGGTCCCTGGGACTCCTCGCTCACAGAGACTGATCACCCTGATTCTCATTTTTTAGTTCAATCCAATCTCTTATTTATAACTTAGAAAGGCCTCCTAGTGTCTTGGGGCCAGTGTAATGTGTGCCCTTAATTAACAGTGTAATATGGAGAAAGATTCCTTTACCAGAAGGCCTGTTGAACTCACACTGTCAGACGAGAAACAGGGTCTCCACGTGAGGCCTCCATGTTTTGGAACCAGGACGGCTCAAACAACATGGGGTCTACAGATGGTTTCGGGAAGTGATTGTGTCTGCTCTAGGCTTTTTTACCCGACTTTCATTTAAATTCTTACAAACATTTGCTGAACACCTACCAAGTGCCAGACACCACTCTAGGCCCTGGGGGGACTACAAATATAAAGAAGATGTCTTGCTTTCATTCTTGTAGAGGAGCTTACCAAATAAACAAGTATTACACATGGCAGAAAGAATCAAGGGCTAATTAGTCATTTCTGCACCCAGCTGTGGGAGCCCAGAAGGACAAGTGGTTAATTCTGACTGCAGGGGATTTGGAAGTGACATTGAAGGATGAACACAGTGTTGATAGACAAGGAAAGGGTCTAGATCTATTTACCATCTCAGCAACAACAGAAAAGAGGAAGCAGCCGTTCTTAAACAGTTTTCCTACAGGAGAACTACGTATGTAAGTTAGCGTGCAAAGATCTATTTTTGTGGAGGAAAGATTCACTGAGACGCAAGGGAAAGAAGTACCTCACGGCTGGCAGAACTCCAGCCACAGAGGAATTATTATGTTTATCACCAGTTTCCTCCTGACTTAGTCTTAAAGGGCCAGCTTCCCACGTGCACAGCACAGGCAAAGCCGTGACAGAATGATTTTACTAATATTTCTGATCATCTGTATAAACTTATTATGTGGCAATTATCTGGACCGAGTACGTCCCGATGCAATTTGGTTGTTAGGCAGCTGACATAGACTGCTGGCATTTGACGGTTTTAGTTTAACAGACCCAGGCTGTGTTTATGTTGAGCAGAGAAATAATAAATGATTTACAAAACTGTCACTCTGCACTTCTGCAGATTCATTTGAAAGAGATTTGGTAGGATTCTGTTTGTTAGCAGGAAAGGAAGAGAACAATATTGCCCCAGTTTTCACCACAGAGAATAATGGGAAATGACAGCCTAGAGGCAGGCTGGAAAGGTGACAGCAGAGATAGTTCCCTGGTAAATGAGAAGGAGAATGATATTTATTGAACACCTGCTATGTTCCAGGCACCATTCTAAGCATGTTTTATGTATTGTTTCATTAATTCTGGAAAGGTAAAATGGAATTATACATGTGAAGGTGCTTTATAACATGCTCTACAAATGTTAGGCATAATTAATATTTTCCTTTATTGTAAAGCCTCCTAAGATTCATTTGAGACCATTCCCTGCTTTCTGTTATCAGATGTTAATTTATGTTGAAGCAATAGCAGGTCAGCTTTCTCTTACTCAGAACGTTTAAGTAGGAAAAGGTGATGGGAGAAGCAGGTGGATTGGCTCATGGGACTGTGAGAATGTGTTCTGGAAGGGGTCTTTGTTAGATTCTTGTTTTCAATTCCTCCATTGACTTTGACCTTATGTGCTGCTGGTACACCACCAACCGTGCTCTCAGCGGTGAGCAGCCCTTTTCCTCTGCCATGTGGTCTCATCCAGGGCTGGAGAGGGAGTAGTGGTGGAGATTAGTCTGGCCCCTCTAGCGTAGGTAAATGACCTCCTGGGTTCCCTGTTCACCTTATTTCACCCTGCTCCAGATTCTTTTTGGTGAGTTCGAAGACTACATCCTCTTAATTTTGGAGAAGTTGTACTCAAACAAGTCGTTTCTAATTTCATTCCACATGCCAGCCCTATTGGACCTCAGCAGCATCCAGATGGGAAAGGTCTGCCAGTTGAGAGATGGCCAATGGAAATGGACCGCCCATTCCACAGCTTAAAGGGGCTGATATTCAGCTTTCTGCCCTGCAACCAGAAACAACCAAATTACTTTCCTACTAGGGAGCAAATGGCTGATATTGTACTATTTTAAACCCCTAGGAGTGGAAGGTACCTCAGAGCCAGTCTTTCTCTTACCAAGTTCTTCCCCAAAATAAAAGTGAAAGAAGGCTAGAGTAGGATTGTTCTTTTAGAATAAAGACACAAACAGAGAAGCTGGAAGAACAAGAGGCACATCTCACTTTCCTTGACTTCCATTTTGCATCAGCATCTCTCACTATGTATCTCAAAAAGTCTTCAGTGGTTTTCACCGTTTACAGTCAAGTCTAAATTCCTAAGTACAGTATATATAGCCTTAAGATGCTTCATCAGATGCCCCAGCTGAGACCCCAGCCTGTCTCTCTCTTAGTAATCCCATTGGGGTACCCTTCATTATAACCAAATTGTGTTTATGTCTCTTCTCTTCCATATTTTTGTCTTAACATTCTCAGTCCCTATGATACCTTCTCCTTCTCCTTGGTACATTCAAGTCCTATTCCTCTTTTTAATTCCCTCTCAGCTGCGACCCTCCCATGAAGTCTTTTCAGCTCCCTAGTCTCTTTTCCCCAGGTGTCCCCTTCCTTTCTGAAATACATCAGCCTCAGAACACTTCACCCAAAGCACTTCACCTTCATTATGGCAGGCTTTACACTGTGTAATATTTGATTCTTATTTGTATATGTATCATCACCTTTTATAGATAACATTTTTACTACTCACTCATCTTTCAAGATCAGTCTTAGCAAGGCTCTTTGCCATCTTGCCTTTCTTGATATGAGTTAAATCTCAGAATCGTTCAGGACCCTGTGTGATAATGCATTGTAATCTCATGGCTGAGTCATAGTGCAGAAGAGACCAGGTGCTTTGAGTCAGACCTGGGTATAAGTCCCATTTGTGCTATTTTCCATTTCAGTGACGATGGACCAGTTATCTAAACTTTTGGAAACTCAGTTTCTGCTCTTCACATGAGACAATCACACTTAGCATCGTTGGTTATTGCAGTGGCTTGAATTGTGGCCCCGCAAAAAAATGTGTCCACATCCTAAGCCTGGAAACCTGTAAATGTTGCCTTATTTGGAAACAGGGTTTTGCAGATGTGATTGAGTTAAGGATCTTGAGATAAGGAGATCATCCTGGATGTTTTGGGTATGCCCTAAATCCAATGACAAGTATTCTTATAAGAAACACACAGAAGAGTGTCAGATACAGAGGAGAAGGTAATGTGAAGATGGAGGCAGAGATTGGAGTGATGTAGGTACAAGCGCAGGAAGCCAGCAATCATTAGAAGCTAGAATAAGCCTGGAACAGATTCTCCCCTAGGGCCTCTGTAGGGACTGTGGCCCTGGTGACATCTTGATTTTTAGACTTCTGGCCTCCAGAACTGTGAGAGATTAATTTCTGTTGTTTAAACCACCTACTTCATGGTAATTTGTTACGGCAGCCTTAGAAAATGAGTACAGTTTTTATTATGCTATGTTGCTATCTGTCTATCCCATGAAACTGTGAGCTCTTCAAGGGCAGGGACTGTTCCTCGCCCCTCCCCAGACCACCTACCCCTGGGGCTAGCTCAGTGTTTGCAGCAATAACACATGGTTGACAAGTTATATGGACCATATTTTATGACTAGCCCTCCAACAGACCCTGTGGAATTAAGATGGTAACTAAAAAGGAAGAAAACCCTTAAAAAAAAAAAAAAGAATTAGAGAAAGATTTAGAGGAAGAAAATCCCTGCACTTTAAGAATTTATGCTCCAAAGTGTTTTTCTTTTATCCATTTATTACCAGTCTCAAAGAGCCAGCAGTCCTAATGTATAATTTAGATCAGAGGCAATGGGATTTCTCTCATTTTCCTTCAGTCATCAATTAGCGTTTATCAGGTACCTACTCTGTGCAGAGGCTTGCAGCGTTAGGCACTCTTAGTATCCAGTTTTCAGTTTCTTCACTGACTATCAACCTCTAACTCCTATGACTCACACAGATAATGTCCACCCTGTTCTGGGGAGACCGCATCCCTCCTCTATTGGAATAGGGTTTTGTCCATGGTGCTGAACGGCCATGCATATTAGAACTATCACAACCACCGTAGTAACTCTATACAAAATATACACCTGTAGCAGCAGGTGGGTAGGTCATTACAGTAAGATGTTTGTTTAATATAAAGAAGGATTTCTAGAACTCTTCAAACATCTCACTCATTCATCTTTCCTCCAGATACTTATTGATCCAGTCCTCTGTACCAGGCACTCTACTAGGTGCCTGAGAAAATGGATCCTGTGATGAAAGTGGCCTCTGTCTCATGGGGGAGACAAGCACCCACTTACAATAGAGAAAGGCTCCTGTTAAAATAGATGGATTTTGGTTACCAAGGCTAATGTGGTCATAGCCAAGAAAACATGAAAGAACTTGAATGTCTTGTTTCCATTTGTTTGTTCATGTCTTGAGTCATTCATTCCTTCATTCAATATCGATTACCTGGTGCAGTAGTCAGCTTTTAGCCCTCATGGGGGATTGAGCCCTGGCAGCCAGGGGTCCTTTTCTCATGGAGCTCTTTCTGCAGTAGTTAGATATTTGACACTGATGGTATCTCATTCCTTTAGAGTTCTAAGGTTATAGATTTCCATTGTCTAAAGTGAAAGGAACAGAGAATAGGACAAAAGAAGGAAAGGGAATTAATTTCTATTAAGAAATGCTAGACTCTATTTATGCTATTCCATCTAATTTTCCCCAAAGTCTGTGGAATCTGGTAGGATTTTCCGATTTTACCAGTAAGGTAGAAGGTACTAATAAAAATTAAATAGCTTTCTCAAGGTCACATAACCAGCAAATGGAGGAGTTGAGATTCTAACAATGTCTATCTGAACTCACAACCTGAAGGTACTCTGAACTATCCCCCATACAATCAGACTGGGGATGCATTATATGTACTGTTACAGATGAGGCTGGGGTACAGTGAGGCTCTTCTCACACCTCAATTACTAAATCCCCTTGGTTTGTGTACAGGATGTCTTTGTGAGTTGTGATATACTGAGGCCACTGTAGATGCTGTCCAATAGCTTGAGTGCCCATAAACGCTGGCAGTCAGGGACTTGGGGATGAAGGTTGACTGTTAGCTTTTTCTCTGGGAGAGGACCTGGTATCAATCTCTAGGTAGCACTGACCTCAGTGACAGCTGTCCTAAGCGGTAACTCTTTTTGTTTTTTTACTGAAATAACTCATCATGATGTTCTATTTGTCACTTGTCAAGGAAATCAATATAGTCTAGACTTGTTACCTTTCCAAGATCTGTATTGGACAATTTATGGTCAAAGGAAAGTCTAACAACAGAGCAGCAGGGGCAGAGCTGATAAAAGGATCTCAATCTCCCTGTAAAACATTGAGAATTTAGAGCCTTCCTCCAATGGTGGGGGAAGGAAGGGGGTGAAGCTCAGGTGCCCTTGGTGAAATTAAGGAAGGGAGGACATTCACAAAAGGAAGGAGGCTGAGAAGAGGAAAAGGAAGATCTTTAAAATAGGGATGATCATATTTGCTTGGCGGTGCTGTTGTATTCAATGAGATACTTAATATGTCATGTATAGTGTCTAGCACAGTGCCTGGAACAAAGCAGATCATGAACGAGGTGTAACCATTCTAGTAGCTGTAGAGGAAGAGGGAGGAAAAGACCATGAGTAAAAATAACATCCACAGCAACAGCACAGAAATCTCTAGTGCCAGGAGTGAAAAGAAGCACATTGTCAACATGAAGGGTAGAAAGCACCATGTTTCATATCCGTTGGTCATTAAATTGTTTCATTCATTCAAACATTTATCAAGCAGCAAGCATCGTGCTAGGTGCTGGGGAAAAAGAAACAAATAAGCAATGGTGTTGCCCTGCAGGACTTCAGAGTCTAGTTGAGAAGATAGATGTAAACACACAATTGAGTTGGAGGTTGACGGATGCTGTTATAGAGATGGCAAAGGCTCAGGGCGGGGATGCTGTTCCTTCCACAAGCACAGGGTCCACATTGTTTGCTTTTCGCTCATCAAAGTAACATGCATGTGGAAAAGCCTCAATAATATCAGTTGAATGAGTCAATATTGAATAAAAGGGTGATCTGGGTGCTGAAGGAAGGCTTCGTTGAGACCAAAATATTTGAGCTAAGATACTTAACATTTGAAGATTAAGAGTCTTCAGGTCAGATGAAGATGTGTGTGTGTGTGTGTGTGTGTGTGTGTGTGTGTGTTGGGAAATGCGGAGAAAGATGCCAAACCAGTGGAGAAAGTGTATGAAAGACACAGCAGGGGCCACTTGAGAATAGGAAGCATTTGGGTGTGGCTGGAGCACAGGGAGTAATGGAAGATGAGGCTGAATTGACAGATGGTGGTGGATTAAACTATGAGCCAATTCTACTGATTCAGTCATTCCGTCACTTAAAAGGTATTTACTGAGTGCTTACCTGTGCCAAAGACTGTTATAGACCTTGGGGATATGATACTGATCAAACCAGGCAAAAATCCCTCCCCCATGGAGTGTACATGCTCACAGGTGGGGACAGATAGTAAAAAGCATTGAGAACAGTATACAGTATATTCAACTGTGATTAGTAATATGGAAAAAAGTGAACCCTGGGAGGGAGGCATGGATGGCTGGGGAGAAGGCATATGGAAACACAGCTCATGGTACCTGGTGGCTACATACTCTGCAGTTCTGTTTTAGATTTAAACTGGCAAAGCCACATGACATTTCTCCCCAGGCACTATGACTTTACTTGAACTTGTGGCTTCCATGTGAAATCTGATGCCTGGAGTTTGTAATTACATTGTTAACTTTGCAAGGTCCTCTGGACCCCTTCAGCCCTCTTTAGCCATCCTACATATAATTATAATATCATAGGCAGTTACTTTTTCCTGTTTAAAAAAATCATTGATTTATTACTAATTGGGACTTATAAACACTGTCATCCATATTATGGAACTAGATTTCAATATACTCAAACCCTTCTACTAAGTCTCTCACATCAGCATAATTGAACACTGATGTTCCTTATCTCTAAAAAAGAAAAGAAAAAAAGAGAGTAGTGTTTCTTCTGTTTCCTGCTTCAGGCATAGGAAAGCCTTGGTTGTGGTCTCCATATCGTCTTCTGGTGATGGGATTGGGGGTGCAGTAGTTCCACACCCCTTGCCTGCTGTAATTGCTCTAGCATGAAATCCTTATCTGAGGAAAGAAGGGAAGTAGCTGGATTATTTTTTTGAATTAATCACCTTAAATCCTTTTGGGTCGACATAGGTATAAATAAATGAAAGAGCCCCCTAATTAGGATTGGGATCTGCTCTGTTCTCTGATGTACAGTGAGAAGTTTCAGGTTATCGAATGAAAACAGAAGTTGTGTTTTTTTGAAAAAAGGCAGAGTGTGAATCTGGCAGTTTGCTCATTTTCATAATTTCAGACAGTAATGTCAAGTGACATAAAATCAACTCTACACGTCCTTCAGAGAGCCTTCTTTGGTTCCCCAAATACAGCCGGGGTGGGCTCCCCTGTCCCCACATTCCTCCACAATATTCCAATAAGAATAGGACTGCCAATGCTGAGACTTCGGGGTTCTTTGCTCACCCTTACCTCCTGCCTGTCTATCATCCCTGCCTTCTGTTTTTCAACACTTCCCTCACAAGTTCTTTCCCCTCAGTTTGCAAATATGCTCAAGCTTATCCCATATTAACGAAAGACAATAAAAGAAAGAAACTGTTCAACCACCATATCCTACCACTGTCCAAGCTTTCTCCTTCCTTTCACAATATAACCTCTTGAAAGAGTTGTCTATATGCCCTACTCTCCCTCACTTTCCTTTCCTCCTTGTTCCCTATCACATCAGAAGTTGTGTTTGGCAACATCCTTCCATGACACACTCTACAGAGATTGTTCCTGGTTGAGATGCCCATGACCTTTCATTTTCTTTTCTTTCTTTCTTTCTTTTTTTTTTTGGAGTATAATTGCTTTACAATGTTGTGTTAGTTTCTGCTGCACAAAGAAGTGAATCAGCTGTATGTATACATATATGTCCTCCCTCTTGGACCTCCCTCCCCCACCCCCCACCCCACCCATCTAGGTCATCACAGAGCACTGAGCTGAGCTCATTGTGCTATACAGCAAGTTCCCACTAGCTATCTATTTTACACGTGGTAGTGTATTTATGTCAAATGTAATCTCCCAATTCATCCCACCCTCCTCTTCTCTCCCTATGTCCACATGGCCGTTCTCTACGTCTGCGTCTCTATTTCTGCCCTGCAAATAGGTTCATCTGTACCATTTTTCTAGATTCCACATATAAGCGTTAATATACGATATTTGTTTTTCTCTTTCTGACTTACTTCACTCTGTACGACAGTCTCTAGGTCCATCCACATCTCTACAGATGACCCAATTTCATTCCTTTCTATGGCTGAGTAATATTCCATTGTATATATTTACCACATCTTCCTTATCCATTCCTCTGTCGCTGGACATTTAGGTTGTTTCCATGTCCTGGCTATTGTAAATAGTGCTGAAATGAACATTGGGCAGTGACTTTTTGAATTATGGTTTTCTCAGTGTATATGCCCAGTAGTGGGATTGCTGGGTCATACGGTAGTTCTATTTTTAGTTTTTTAAGGAACCTCCATACTGTTCTCCACAGTGGCTCCATCAATTTACATTCCCACCGACGGTGCAGGAGGGTTCCCTTTTCTCCACACTCTCTCCAGCATTTATTGTTTGTAGATTTTTTGATGATGGCCATTCTGACTGGTGTGAGGTGATATCTCATTGTAGTTTTGATTTGCATTTGTCTAATAATTAGTGATGTTCAGCATCTTTTCTTGTGCCTCTTGGCCATCTGTACGTCTTCTTTAGAGAAATGTCTATCTCGGTCTTCCGCCCTTTTTTTTTTTTAACATCTTTATTGGAGTGTAATTGCTTTACAATGGTGTGTTAGTTTCTGCTTTATAACAAAGTGAATCAGCTATACATATACATATATCCCCGTATATCCTCCCTCTTGTGTCTCCCTCCCACCCTCCCTATCCCACCCCTCTAGGTGGTCACAAAGCACTGAGCTGATCTCCCTGTGCTATGCAGCTGCTTCCCACTAGCTATCTATTTTAGCTAGTTGGTAGTATTTATAAGTCCATACCACTCTCTCACTTCATCCCAGCTTACCCATCCCCCTCCCCGTGTCCTCAGGTCCATTCTGTACATCTGCGTCTCTGCCCATTTTTTGATTGGGTTGTTTGTTTTTTTGATATTGAGCTGTATGAGCTGCATGACCTGCTTGCATATTTTGGAGATTAATCCTTTGTCCCTTGCTTCATTTGCAAATATTTTCTACCATTCTGAGGGTTGTCTTTTCATCTTGTTTATGATTTCCTTTGCTGTATAAAAGCTTTTAAGTTTAATTAGGTCCCATTTACTTATTTTTGTTTTTATTTTCATTACTCTAGGAGGTGGGTCAAATTAGGTCCCATTTGCTTATTTTTGTTTTCATTACTCTAGGAGGTGGGTCAAAAAGGATCTTGCTGTGATTTATGTCAAAGAGTGTTTTTCCTGTTTTCCTCTAAGAGTTTTATAGTGTCCAGTCTTACATTTAGGTCTTTAATCCATTTTGAGTTTATTTTGTGTATGGTGTTAAGTAGTGTTCTAATTTCATTCTTTTACATGTAGCTCTCCAGTTTTGCCAGCACCACTTATTGCAGAGGCTGTCTTTTCTCCATTGTATATTCTTGCCTCTTTTGTCATAGGTTAGGTGTCCATAGGTGTGTTGGTTTATCTCTGGGCTTTCTATCCTGTTCCACTGATCTATATTTCTGTTTTTGTGCCAGTACCACACCATCTTGATTACTGTAGCTTTGTAGTATAGTCTGAAGTCAGGGAGCCTGATTCCTCCAGCTCTGTTTTTCTTTCTCAAGATTGCTTTGGCTATTTGGGGTCTGTTGTATTTACACACAAATTGTAAAACTTTTTGCTCTAATTCTGTGAAAAATGCCATTGGTAATTTGATAGGGATTGAATCTGTAGATTGCTTTGGGTAGTATAGTCATTTTCACAGTATTGATTCTTCCAATCCAAGAACATGGTATTCAGTTTCTTAAAGTGATTTGTCATTTTATTTGTTGGTAGCATTTGGCACTGCTGACAGTTTTCTTCTCCTTTGCCATTTGTTATACCCTCACTCGCCTCTTCTCCTGCCACCTCCCCAGTGACTGTGGTTTCCTCTCCTTCTTCATTGGTCTTACTTTCCCTCTACTTGCTCTTAAACACCGCTTGATTTCAATTATTGCATTTAATCGTTATGCCAATAATGATTAGATCCATATCTAGAGCCCACATGTCTCCTAATGCAGGGTTCACTTAACTGTGTGCTGGTCATCTCCACAGTGGCCTTGGCTTCATTCAGTAATCATGTGGCTATGTTTGTATTGGAAAGTTTGCCCTTACATCAACAGTCTCAGCTTCCAACTTATTCAAAGCAGCACACAGTCTGTGCTGTACAGATCTCCAACCCGTCACCCTCTTTCCTCCAGATGTCTTCTTTCACAAGGTGTTCCTTGGGATAACGGCTCATATGCTTGCAGAAGGGGCCAGGAGTCCCCGGAACTTTACTCTCCATGCCGACCCTCTGGCTCCCCATGGCAGAGACTGCCTAGCTTTTCACCAAATCCATTTTTTTCTTTTTGGGGACATAGTTGGAACACATTTACCAACCTGCTTTGCAGTGACTGAATGGAATGTGATGTAAATATTTCCAGACCTGTCCCATGAGCACCTCCTTTGAGATTTTCCATTTCTTCTCTTTGTCTCCCTGTGGCTGAATGGGGAGGGCTCAGAGGCCCTAGGGGAGGATAGAGATAAAAATAACTGCACCGTGCAGAGCCTGACCTTTCTGTTCTGACTCTAATTGAACTTTTCAAGGCAAGAAATAAGCATATTGTAGTAAGCTACCAAAATTTGAAGTTAGCCTATCTTAAATAACATACCTCTATTTCCTAACAGTTAACGATTATGTAGCACTTAACATTCTTGATCAATTCATCTTTATTAATTTTAATATTCTCAAAAACTAGATAAAGTATGTATGAATTATTAATGCTCTTTTAAAAATGAGGAGGGACTTCCCTGGCAATCCAGGAGTTGGGACTTCGCCTTCCAATGTAGGGGGTGCAGGTTCTGTCCCTGGTTGGGGAGCTAGGATCCCACATGCCTCGTGGCCAAAAAAACCAAAACATAAAACAGAAGCAATATTGTAAAAAATTCAATAAAGATTTTAAAAATGGTCCACATCAAAAAAAAAATCTTTAAAAAACAATAAAAACGAGGAAACTGAGGCCAGAGAAATTGAGTAACTTGATTATGCTCATATAGCTGGTAATTGGAAGAGCTGGGATTTGGACCTACACGGTCTGCTTCCAGAGTACATGCCCGTAACCACTAAACAGAGATTCAAAAGAGATGTGTAGAACACAGAATAGTGGCTCCCCAAAGATGCCTATGTCCTAATCCCCAAAACCTGTGAACATGTTACTTTATATGACAAAGGGGCTCTGAAGATGTGACTGAATTGAGGCTCTGGAGATGTGGAGATTACACTGGATTATCTGGATGGACTCTTCAAAAGTCCTTAAAGGTGGAAGAAGGAGCTGGAAGAGAAGATCAGAGTGATGCTATATGGGAAGGACTCACTGCACCGTTGCTGGCTTTGAAGATGGGAGGGGACCATAAGGCAAAGAATGCGGCAGCCTCTAGAGCTGGAATGGACAAGGAGATACCCCCTAGACCCTCCAGGAAACAGGCAGCCCTGCTGACATGTTGATTTTAGCCCATTGAAACCAGTGTCAGTCTTCTGACCTACAGAAATGTAAAATAATAAATTGTGTTGTTTTAAGTTTGTGGTAATTTGTTACGGCAGCAACAGGAAACCAATATAAGATGTAACAGAGGAAAATGTTCTCTCACCATGGGTGGCATTCAAATTTCTCGCGAGTTTCTGAAAAGGAAGCTTGTTGTTACGATAATGCTACTCAGTTAGTAGACTATCAATACCTACTGTGCCCCATTTCTTTTATTTTGTTTTCAGTTTAAGGCAGGAGGAATATTTTTTCCATTTAATTATTTATAAAATTTACATGTTAGGAATGAATAATCATGAACATTCTATTTTGGTTAAAAACTTTCACATAGTGATTTTATCCTAAATAAATACACCCACTCCATAATCTTTATTTTTAATATTCTCGGTTGAACTACTAATGTCTCCTCAACCAATTGTTACCTTCCATTAAAAGTCTTATGGTATTTCATGAATAACCAGATACAAGACGGCACATAGAGAATGCCATGTTTTTCATGCTTCTTAGAAGCTCGAGCAGCTAAAACTTGAATCCACATGGAAAATATCCCCCAAACCTAAATACAAAGGTCAGAATGACCTTCCTCACCCCATTACTACCAAATGCCCCCCCTTTATCTCTCTACGCACCACCAAACATCCTACACCATTGGTTTTTATGTACATTTCTGTTAATCCTTTCTGATATTCTCAGCAATGTTTAATGACATTGTTGTCTTTGTGACTATGTCAAAATACAGCTTTGAGAAATTAGAGAAAAATACTGATCATGATGAGAAAGATGAAGGAAGCTGCCAAGATCATATGGTTAGTTAGGGCTGGAGCTGAGATTCAAACCCAGACAGCTGGGCTCCAAACCCTGTGCCTGACCACTGCATGGCACTGCCTTGTGACTGTGCACTTTGGCAGGTAAGATAGGTACCTGTTCCAGATGTCTTCCTGAGATCAGAGATCACTGTTTTTAGTCAATGTACTTTTCAGCCAAGGATGCTGAGGCCCTTATGGGCAAAATCACTTACCCAAGGCAGCATGACTACAGCCTAAGGGCATAGAATCTAATTCTTCCTATTGTACTAAACTCAGTTGACTTGAATTTTTTAGGGAAAGCATCAAGTCAAATAGCATTTATCCCACAGTTGCATTCATCTTTTGGTGCAAAACCAAGATGAGACCAGGACCCCAGAGGTACTTACTCAATCCTGTACCTAATAGGACATATTTTTATGGTTCTCCCCTTTAGCTGCAATCCTGGAAATGTAAGCGTGAATGCTGCTTGTGAACCTTATAAGTGCTTTAGAGTCTTAGGGAAATGAATGGTTTATTGTTCATTTATTCATTCTTCAATGAAAGAATTTAAGCGCCTAGGCACTGAGGCCAGTGAATAAGACACAGCCATCCCCCAAAGCAGCCTGTAAATAAAATATTGTCTCAGCCTATCATAGTGGCAGAGGCACAAGACTTTCCTAGGCTCTGTGGCTTGTTAGCTGTGTGAACTTGGGCATGTTATTAAAAAATCTCTCAGAACTCTCAGAGCCTCTGACTCCTTTCAAAATGAGAATAAAGATGTCTAATTGAATTGTTGTGAGACTTAAATGAAATGTGACATCCAAAGAACGTAGCCTCAAATTGGATTTCAATAAGCGGTAAATAGATGTGTAGAAGCCTGGATATATGTTCTGTAACAGGAGACGTACAAAGTGCTGGAGAGACCGAGGGTCAGGGAAGACTGTGCCTGGCCCAAGAGTTATAGAAAAAAAGAATCTTCAGAATCAATGAGCGTTAGCATTTTTCTGTGACTATTTTAAGATCAAATGATCCTAAGCTCATTTTTCAAGTCTTAGAAATGTGGGTTTTGTGATCGAGTTACATTTGGTGGTGGGAAGGAAGGATAGCTTGGGAGACGGTCCAGCCTCAGCGTTTCTGTCCCTCCCGTGCTCTGCAGTAGTGGGGAAGCATCTCTGTTCCAAGCACCAGCCTGTTGTTTACCCAATGGACTCCAATAATGAACTCCATTATTCCCATGTTTTTTAGCATATCTAATTTAAACCTCACAACAACCCTGAAGAGTAGAGGTTATACTGACTTTTATAAATGATGAAGGGTAAGTGACTCACTTGTTTGAACTCAGGGCTATGGACTGTTCATGAAATGGCAAAAGTAAATGCAGCTCCATTTCTTCAGCTGACTTTTTGCTGTCACTGGGGCAGCTTTGGGTTTGTACCTGAAATTGGGCTTCAAGTTCTTTGACAAGACTCCCTCTTCTTTGCAAGAGCAGCAGGAACAGCCAAGATGGCAACTGGCTCCATGCAGTGTCTGACAGTGATCTTCCATCTTCTCCTACTCCACGGTCTGCTTGGCACAGCCCAGCCCCGAGCCCTGAGTTCCTGGAGCTTATGCGAGCAGTGGTGTATTCTTGAGTTTGTAGTGTGCCGGTCTCTGGGGTCTGTGCAGAAACTGTCACCAATGAGGCAGCCCTCACACTCTTCAGCAAAGCATGAAATAACCTATAGACAAAATACACTTTCATATTCATACATCATCTCACAACTAACATACGCAATCTTTTTTTCCTCTGGCAGTAGGACTTACCAAAAACAAAAAGGGCTATGATGAGGTGGTATTGTCAGTAATTGGGAGCCCAATGAAGGGGATACGTGATGCACATTTTACATTATTTATATTACATTATTTACATTTTACAGTCGTTCATTGAGTGCTTACTGTGTAGCAGGCTCTCAGAGTGTGTAAATGTGAAGGAGATACAATTGTTGCCTAGAAATCTGTCTATTTGTCAGTAGGCAGAAAACAAATTACAATGCACCACATAGAATGACTGATACTTGACCATTTTGATTTCCAAAAACAGACATTTCATGTGATTCAGTGTGCTCCATGGAAGAGGGAAGGTAGGGAAGTAATTTCAGCTCTGTGGCTCACAGATCAACAGGTACTAAGTCCTTACCATCCTCCAGGAGCTTTATGTGAATCATGGCATGTAATCTGTACAATCACCACCAGCGGTAGAAGTTAGTGTTATTCCCATTCCAAAGTGAGCAAACTGAGATTTAGAAAGAGCAAGTGTGCTAGTGACGTCAGGGCCAGAGTTCTGCACAGGTCTGACTTCAAAGCATTTGATCTCTCTGTTTTATTTGAGTCCCAGTCTTATTACATGTAAAATGAGAGGAAAGACATGCTTCCTCCTTCCATCATTTTGCAGTTACATTTAATTTTCCTATGAAATAACCCTAGTTTATTCTTTATTTTAATTTTTTAATTTAATTTAATTTTATTGAAATATAGTTGATTTATAATGTCATGTTAGTTTGAGGTGTACAGTATGTGTGTGTGTGTGTGTGTGTGTGTGTGTGTGTGTATATTCTTTTTTCAGTTTCTTTTCCCTTACAGGTTATTACAAAATATTGAGTATATTTCCCTGTGCTATACAGTAGGTCCTTGTTGGTTATCTATTTTTCATATAGTAATGTGTATATGTTAATCCCAGCCTCCTAATTTATCCCTCCCCCTCCCTTCCCCTTTGGTAACCATAAGTTTGTTTTCTATGTCTATGAGTCTATTTCTGTTTTTGTAATGTGACGCTAGTTTGAATAGCACATATAAATCCTCAAAAATCTCTACGTTATTAAAGCATAAGAAAAGTACACTTTTGGGGGAAAATTAGTATTTCACTTGTGGAAAGAACCCTACGTATATATCCACCGATGCTAATTTTATTTTTTGTTGGCTAGAGGAGGAATGATTCACAGTACCAACCAGGGGTAAAAAAATTCAGAGGCCTCATGATGTAGAGCAAGATTGCTAACAATAGCAAGTGGACGGATCGATAGAGAATCCATTTCAGAGAGCTTGCTCGTGGAAAATATTGATATCTAACTTGGTCATTCCTCCTGTGAAATAAACAGGCACCTGGTCTCTCTGCAAGAAAAACCACACACAGGAGCCGGGGTAATGTTTCTAAACAATTAATTGGATGATTATCGAGGTTTAATGGATTGGTTCAACGTATTCACACAAAGTTATCAAGAGACTTGGGCTAGCAGTTTCCTTGTAGCTGTCATCAGAATATATGACAGGATGCAGAAGTTCTAAATTATTATTACTTTTTACAGCATTCTGTGTGCATTGTTTACATTATAAATAGGGCCTATTTGAAAGCCACTGACTGGGTCTTTGGCTTTGTTTCAGACAGCAGATATGGTAGACATTGGGGCATACTCAGTTTCCTAAGGGAAATGATAGAGCAATTTAAATGATAAATGAAAACGTTAAAACTGCTCGATTAGTATATGCATGCAAAATGGTTATCATGCAAGGGTTTATGCCAGAGGTTTGAGAAAGACCGTATAATACACGTGTCAACCTAGCCACTGGGAAAATACAGATATCTTCTTCATGGGGAAGGAAGGAAGGAAGAGGAATATTGTAATGTTTGACTTGCCCTCAGGAATGATCTGTCCTATATATGGACCAAAAAAAACATTTGCCAAGTGAAATTTTTCTTTTTATGGGAAGATACAAACTGATGTAGAGGGAAGACTACAATTCAGTGGAAATTTATTGATTACTCAGTATGTACAGGTATTTCACACACATTGCCTCATTAATCCCTAAGGCAACCCCTTGAAGTGGGATATCCCATATGTAGGTTGAGGCAATAGTGTTTAAAGTTCATGGGGGCATACTTAAGGTCATATGACAGTTCACTGGGGAGTGGCATAATCAGAACTTGAGCCTTTTGATTTCAGTCTCTTTTCTTTCATAATCATTGTGTCTATTACTGTGAATCCAACTCATTGTTTGAAAGGGTGATGCAAACTAATGGAAGGAAGCTGTGAAAATAAGAAAATAGGAAACTCATTTTCTTTCAAGGTTAGAGTTTGGGATGTGGGCACTTTCCTTTGTAGTCCCCAAATCCAGGGCTCAAATATCTAAATGCACAGGTTAGCAGGAAGTTCTACTTATCCCCTTTCAAAGCCCCTGTCATCCTTTACATAGCTCCCTGCTCTTACTAGTGCCTTGGGCTGGTGCAGCACTGGCTCACCCTGCTGGTCTGGCATTTAGACACGGACTGCTTGGCCAGTGCTAGTACTATGGACTGGTTGAGGGAAGTACAAAGCAGCAGGATTCTTGGATGCAGACCAACACCTGCTCTCAGCATTGGGCTAGGTCCAGAGAGAACCACACCCAGGACTTATATAAAATCCCAAGGGTACAGCCCTTTTAATCACCTTTCCTGGGTTTTCAGAGATGTGTTCTGAGTGGGATAGCTTGTCCTCAAGCACATCTCCATGGAGGGGTCTTTTGATGGAGATTGGTCACACTTCTTTTATGTTACACATTGATTTGAAGGTTGCAGCTCATTTAAATCATAGTCACAGGCACATTCCCAAGAAATGTAGGTCCGAACAGGTTCCAATGTCTGCTACCTCATAGGGCCAGAATCACTATATCCTTTCTCAGCCTGATTGACTTAGTGAAGGGACCAGACCATTGATCTTTCAGCTCTCATGGTAGTAATTATGTTGATCTTTTAAGGAATCAAGATATGTATTTTGGCATAAGAGAAAAGATATACAAGTAAACTGTAAATTAAATAAACATTCCCTGATATAAACCTTGAAGCAGAACTATCAGATGTTCTCCTGATTGTTTTGTCTTAATAATACCAATTTTTTTAGTCTGTCCACTATGCTATCTAGACTTACAAAGTTCTAGGATCAGTGACAGCAAAATAGTAGTGAACACCCCTAGGATGCAGATTGTGGCAGCTAAGCATTACATACCACTAAATGGAACCAGAACTCCCCAGGCATGGTTGATTTCAGGTCTAGACAGAAAATATACAAAGTAAAGCTTAGCATTTTGTTGTAATAGAAAGCTAGAAACTATCAGCTAATCTTAGTTCTTACATTTGTCTGTAGTTCTGAGTTAATTTTCACATGTGTCATGAAGTAGGGGAATGACTTTAATTTTTTTGCATAAGGATATCTAGTTGTTGTGGCACCATTTGTTAAAAAGACTATTCTTGCTTCATTGAATTATCTTTGCACCCTTGTTGAAAATCAGTTATTATTAATGTAAGGGTCTATTTCTGGATGCTTAGTTCTTTTTTTTTTTAATTTAATTATTTTTGTGTGTGTGTGTTAGTTTCTGCTTTATAACAAAGTGAATTAGCTATACATATGCATACATCCCCATATCTCCCCCCTCTTGTGCCTCCCTGGACTCTTAGTTCTATTCAATTGATCTTTATGTCTATTCTTATGTCAGTACCACACTGTCTTGATTACTGCTGCTTTGTGATAAGTTTTGAAATCAGAAAGTGTGAGTCCTACAACTTATTCTTCTTTATCAAGATTGTTTTGTTATTCTGCTTTTCTATATGAAATTTCCATATGCACTGTTTGAACCAGTTTATTACATTATTGAAAATATTATAAGTTACATTACACACACACTTACTGACCATGAATTCATCTAAATGTACTTTTAAATTAAAAAAAGAGGAAGAAGAGAGATTCCCACCAATCCATTACACTGTGTGCTGAGATGAGAGACATGGATTTGAGAACCTAGCAGTTGTTCTGAGTTCCCATGTACTTGTCAAAGTTTGAGCATTTTACCAAGATAGGTGCCTCTAATGTTTAAGGTTGTATGGTATATTTTCAGGATTAATTCTGAAGGTATAAAATTCGCAGCATGTGTTCTTACTTTAGAACCTAACTCCTGCTGTCTAGTAACTCTTCCATAAACTTCTTGAGGGCAAAGATTGTATCATCAATGCCATGTATAGCTTCTCATATTACATTAGAGAGTTGTGGGTACCCACTTAGTCTTCTGCTTCTACTCTACTGCTATTTATACAGTCTTAGTGCTCCAAGATTGGTCCAGGTTGGTGGCACCCATTGCTCCATAGAGATATCTTAACTGGCCAAGAAGAATCTCATTTGAAGTTCATGAAGTCAGTCAAAGAAATAATGAGAAAAAAATAGACTGATCAGTTATGCTGGTGGGACCCCTCAGGACAACACTGGGAACAAAGGAAGGGGTAGGCATTGGTTCTCTGATAGCCTGGGAGTTCGTTTCATATATAGCTGTTTTCTGGCATATTCCAGGACACATAATTTTGCTCCAAGCCATGAAGGCACTTGGAATTATGTTATTTCTTAGTAAAAACACAAAGTAGATTCAAACATAGATTTTTTGAAAGTTTTTAATACTATAACTGATTTTTATCAGAAGATGGAAAGGAGTAGCCACCAAATACTTGCTGCCATATTGAATATTTTCCAAGGAATGTACCAACAATATTGACATATTGCCAAAGGCAGGTGAAAATAGCAGCTCACTGTTGAACAGGGTTGCAACCTGAAATTTAGGTCTCTATAAAAAGCTAAAGGGTGAGTTTTTAAAAACTCTTTATTTTAACTGCTACATAATTCTCTATGTAAACTTATCATACAAAGAGAAACTTCATTTGCCTTGATCATTACAGGCGAAAAAGTCAATAGTTGAACATAGCCCAATCACAGTCATTAGATCATCTGTTCAGATTTGCCATCATTCTCTGGTGTGTCTGCCCCCTCTCAACAGTAGCCTTAGGCTTGTTGCCCAAGCTTGGAATTGTAGAATGGCAACCTGAGAAAGATGTAGCACAAACCTCCTCAACATTAAAAATCTCTTGCAAGATGGCGTCAAGCCTATGCATGACTACTTTTGTTAATGAGGAATTTATTATTTACCCAAGCCATTCATTTCACTTTTGTAGGGCTCTAAACAATGAACAAAAATATACCTCAGTTCAACTTTAAATCATTGGATTATTTTTACACCCTAGACACATTCTTCTAGATATTCAAGATAGCCATCATCTTCCTCCAGGGTCTCGTTTCTATCCTAACTAAATGTCACTATTTTATTCAAGCGTTTGTTAAATTTTTAATTTTTTGAAGCAAAATTTAGCCCCTTTTAACTGAAACCCAAATCACATCTATTCTCATTAAAAATGTAAAAACACCCTAGTCACACAATTATGTTGCTAAAGTTCTTATTTAGGAAGGAGGAGTCAGATCTTCAGATAAATCCAGGCAAGTCATTCTCATCCCTTGTTCATAGGTTGCAGTGCCTTGTTGATTTCATTTTCTGTTGTAATGAAGTATAATCTGCTCATTTTAACTGCATGGAGTGGGGAGAATTAACTGTGCTCCCAGATCTGCAGAACCATGAAGAGGGAATCCTGGCTTCTGGAACGTCATTCCTTACAGGGAGCAGAAAGCTATACTTTCACTTTAGCCATATTCCCTAATGTGGGGTTATTCCTCTAATCCCATTCCAACCTTGGACAGAAAAGTGATGGATCCCAGAGATATGCAATCCTGCATTTATCATCTAGGCAGGTTAGAAGAAAGGCTGGGCCCATAAACTCTATTCTTCATTAGCCACTTCTTTTGTTATGTTTCAGCCCATCTAACCGTCTAGCATGTATGCACATTGTAGTCAAATGATTATAAGAACTAAGGCAACATAACAATTATAGAGCTATACCACCGCAAAGGAACTCAAGAGCTCAGCAATTCCATTAAAATTTTAAAGGAGTTAATCCTCTGGGAAGTGTTCCTATTAATTAAACAGAGGTGAAAGAAAGTAGGTTTTACATTTATTCTCTGCAAGAAGAAGGTAGGCCATGGACTGAATGCAAAGGAGCTGTGTGATCACAGGTCAATTCATCACCTCCTCAAGCATGTGAAGAGTGATGATTTCAGGTCATTTGTCTGTAAAGCAATGGGGACCAATTTTTGTTCAATCTTCCCCAGGAGTAAAGAGGTCTTTTTGTCAGAGAAGGTTTCCAGAAGTCCATAGGGGTTTAATCCCTACAGATCCACACTGTAGTTTAGGAAACAAAAGGCAAGCCTCATTTGGTATTGAGCTCAGTATCAATGGAATGGATTGGAGAGTGAAGGTTGTCTGGTGGAGCAGATCAACAGTCACAGCAAAATGAGAGACTTTGGGCCTCCTGCTCCCTGCCCCCACTACATCTATCCCATCTAAGAGTACGATGCTATGCATTCAACTTGTTCATTTATGGAGTAATTGAGGGTGTATACAGTGGAGGAATCTGGTTACCTGGTTTCCCATACATACCTGAAAACAGAACGCATTTGCCAAGATGTACCATACACAGATCAGGCCCTTTGTGGACCCCAGAGAGGCACAAAGCAGAGCCACCAGGTAAGAGTGTATCAGAGACTTGAGACCCTGGAGTCTGGGGATTATCTATGCTGGGAGGAGCAAAGATGACTGAGTCCTACAGTAGGCAGATTGTCCTTCCTCTAGTGCTGTCATGAGCAGGGAGCCTTGTGGGTGACCAGTATAAGGTTGATGAGTACAGATTTGAAAAGCAATTTTGGAACTTACATTAGTTATGTCAACTATATTGATAGTTAAATTTTCTGTATCTGGATTTGCTGGTCAAGTAGAGATTAACTAGCTTTGTAAAACTGTTACATTTTAGAGGTGTCTAGAAATTGTAGAAATGTTTCAAGAGAGAAAGCTTCAAAAGAGGAATGATCTATTTTTCAATTTACCACTGGTGTCTGGAGAGAGAAAATGTGTGTTTTACTAGTTTTAGTATCAACGATAGAGGACCAAATGAACGGGAAAAGTTAATGAGAGAGAAAAATTGATGCAAAGTGTTTCAGTTTAGGTTCCCTAAAAATAACCTGACGTGGAGATTCTTATAAAATTGATTTATTGAGGTAGTGATTTCAGATGAAACTTGTAAGGAAATGAGGGAGGCAGGATATGGCCATGAAGAAGCTAGGCAAAGATGCAGATATGACTGAAATGTAACCCAACCTGACCTATGATGAATACCATGAAAGAGGCAAGGATGCTGGCTTTTCGTTCCTCTGCATCAGCCAGCCATTCACTGGTAAGACAGAAGCTCTGGGAGAAAGTTCAATACTTGCATGGTCACGAGGAGAGAAGGCAGAATGGCAGTTTGGAAAATAAATGTGTGTGCAATCCTGGAGGGAAGAGGATTCCAGACTGAACTAACATTTACAAAGAGACGGTTATCTGCCAGCTGCTGCTTTCTGCTGCCATTATCGCATTTTAGGGAAGGGAAAATTGAGGCTTGGAGAAGTTGCACAGTGTACTTAGGAAAGTGGTGGAGTACTGAATACTGTTACTCCTGGGAAGCATTATGCGGTAGAAGAGTGGTCTATAAAGTGGGAAGATTCAAGCGCAAAAGGCCAACTGCAAAAAATAAGTTATAGAAGTTCTATCTAAAATCCCTTGCTATCTAGAGTGCATAAGAAATAACAAAAGTCTTTCTAATATATATTTAATGTACAGATTGAGAAAGATGCCTTCATTCAGGCTGTATGTCAGATACCCAGGCCCCTGAGGGGAGCACAAGCCCCTGTGCCTTCATTTGCTCTCAGTGTCCTGCAATGCCAAGTGGATTCTTAGCTGCTATTTAGTTTAAACCAAACCAACACTCACAAAATAGACAACTGACTTTACAAGATTTCTGCAAAGAAAAGTGTAGATTAAAGAGGATTCTCTTTTCAAAAAATTTTTTCTTTCATACCCCTGACCCATTTATTTTGGAACTGGAAATTTGTACTTCTTAATCTCCTTCACTGATTCATTTCCTCCCACATCCTCCTCCCCTCTAGCAACCACCTGTTTGTTCTCTGGATCTATAACTCTGTTTGTGTTTTGTTATGTTTGTTCATTTGTTTTTTAGATTCCACATATAAGTGTAATGATACAGTGTTTGTTTTTCTCTGTCTGACTTATTTCACTTAGCATAGTACCGTCTAGATCCATCTATGTTGTCATAAATGGAAATATTGCATTCCTTTTTTTATGACTGAGTAATATTGTATTGTATGCATATACCATTTCTTCTTTATCCATTCATCTGTTTATGGGCATTTAGTTTGCTTCCATATCTTGGCTATTGTAAATAATGCTGCAATGAACATAGCAGTGTATATATATTTTCTAATTAGTGTTTTCGTTTTCTTTGGGTAAATACCCAGGAGTGGGATTGCTAGATCATATGGTAGTTCTATTTTTAATTTTTTGACGACTCTCCATACTATTTTCCATAGTGGATTCACCAATTTACATTCCCACTGACAGTGTGTGAGGGTTCCCTTTTTGCCATATCCTTGCCAACATTTGTTATTTGTTGTCTTTCTGATCATAGCCATTCTGATAAGTGTGAGGTGATACCTCACTGTGGTTTTCATTTAGGTCTCTCTGATGATTAGTGATGTGGACCATCTTTTCATGTGTGTGATGATCATCTGTATGTCTTCCTTGGAAAAATGTCCATTCAGAACCTCTTCCCATTTTTTAAATCTGTTGTTTGGTTTTTTGATATTGAGTTGTATAAGTTCTTTGTACATTTTGGGTATTAACCTCTTATCAGATATATCATTTGCAAATATTTTCTTTCATTCTGTAGGTGGCCTTTTCATTTTGTTGATGCTTTCCCTTGCTGTGCAAAAGCTTTTCAGTTTGAGTTAGTCCAATTTGTTTATTTTTGCTTTTGTTTCCCTTGCCTGAGGAGACGTATAAAAAAAATATTGCTAAGACCAATGTCAGTGTACTGCCTATGTTTTCTTCTAGAAGTTTTATGGTTTCAGGTCTTACATTTAAGTCTTTAATCCATTTTGAATTTATTTTTGTGCACGGTGTGAGAGAGTAGTTCAGTTTGATTCTTTTGCATGTAGCTGTTCAATTTTCTCAACACCATTCATTGAAGAGGCTGTCTTTTCCCCATTTTGTATTCTTGCCTCCTTTGTCTGAGATTAATTGCCCTTGTATGTGTGGGTTTATTTCTGGGCTCTCTATTTTGTTCCATTGATCTGTCTGTTTTTGTGCCAGTACCATGCTGCTTTGATTACTATAGCTTTGTAGTATAATTTGAAATCAGGGAGTGTGATACCTCCAGCTTCACTCTTCTTTCTCAAGAGTGTTTTTGCTATTTGGGGTCTTTTGTGTTTCCATACACATTTTAGAATTATTTATTCTACTTCTGTGAAAAATGCTATTGATATTTTGAAAGGGATTTTATTGAATCTGTAGCTTGCATTAGGTAGCATGGTCATTTTAATAATATTAATTTTTCCAATCCATGAACATGGTATACATTTCAGTCTACTTTTGTTGTCTTTAATTTCCTTTCATCAATGTCTTATAATTTTCTGAGTACAGGTCTTTTACCTCCTTAGATAGATTTATTCTAAAGTATTTTTTTTGATGTGATGGTAAAGATTAGATTGTAAAGATTAGATTAAAGAGGATTCTAATCATGCAAAAAGAGTAAGTAAAGTGGCAAGATGATATGGCTTCTATTCCTACTCTGTCACCAATATTATGATATAAAAAAATCTATTCATATTCTTAAAATGGCCTAAAATAATTGGAACTTCATATGTTGAGTGTGGAGATTAATTATTATGGGAGTTTTTGACCTAAAACAAATAGACTGCCAATTTTTCTCCAGCAAAAAAAAAGATTTACATGGGATAAGCCAAGGTCAGGCTCTGCAACTAAGGCAAGCCACTTGGCAACTCCTCTGCAAAAATGAAAAGGAGAACTCTTTTACAGAGGGGAAAAGGAAGTTGGGAGGGCTATAGTAAACAGAATCTATGGTTTTTCACTGATTGATTTGTGAGAGTGTCTCATTGGCTGAGTGCTTGCTAGGAAAGAAGAGGACATCTTTCTTCTTCCTGTTGGGCTCTTCATTTGTTTTAGGGCATGAGAGCTCCCTCTTCTCGTCTCCCAACTCTATTTAATTGAGGCTTCTGTTTATTAATTTTTTACAGGGTGAACACTCTGAAAAGTTTGGAAATTACTGGCAGATCAGAGAGATCATACAATATGAAGTTAGATGTGTGTTTACACCAGGCTCTGTATCTTTATTAGATGAATGAGCTAGAACAAGTTAAAGAGCTTTGGTGCAACTCAGTTTTCTCATCTGTAAAATATGGACAGTAACCTCAGTGGTAAAGGAGAGAGTTTTTAAGGCATTAACTTCATTTCTGGCATAATTGGTGTGCAAAAGTGTACAAGCTCCTTTAATTTTCCTCTTTACTCAGTCCTATTTTGAACTTTATGAAATTTTGTTTCTCTAATACAGTATCAGGTAGGCAATGACAAATAAATCACAGAAGGATATTTATAATTTTCTTAGTTTAATTTTTTCTTATTTCACTTCAAACTAGAATGGAGGTTAAGAGTCATTATGAAATGTATCTTTTGTATTGGACTTGGGCATAGAGAAAACGGTTTATACGCTTTTGTCCTTGAAGCTATTTGTAATTGCTAGTAGAGAGTTGCCATCCTTGCTGCATTTTTTTCTTAACAACTTTATTGGGGTATAATTGATTTACAATGGTGTGTTAGTTTCTGCTTTACAACAGAGTGAATCAGCTATAGATATACATATATCCCCAAATCTCCTCCCTTTTGGGTCTCCCTCCCACCCTCCCTATACCTCCCCTCTAGGTGGACACAGAGCACCGAGCTGATCGCCCTGTGCTATACGGCTGCTTCCCACTAGCTACCTGTTTTACATTTGGTAGTGTATATATGTCCATGCCACTCTCTCACTTCTTCCCAGCTTACCCTTCCTCCTCCCCGTGTCCTCAAGTCCATTCTCTATGTCTGTGTCTTTATTCCTGTCCTGCCCCTAGGTTCATGAGAACCTTTTCTTTTTCTTTTAGATTACATATATATGTGTTAGCATACGGTGTTTGTTTTTCTCTTTCTGACTTACTTCACTGTATGACAGACCCTATGTCCATCCACTTCACTACAAATAACTCAGTTTCATTTTTATGGCTGAGTAATATTCCATTGTATATATGTGCCACATCTTCATTAGCCATTCATCTGTCGATGGACACTTAGGTTGCTTCCATGTCCTGGCTATTGTAAATAGAGCTGAAATGAACATTGTGGTACATAACTCTTTTTGAATTATGGTTTTCTCAGGGTATATACTCAGTAGTGGGATTACTGAGTTGTATGGTAGTTCTATTTTTAGTTTTTTAAGGAACCTCCATACTGTTCTCCATAGTGGCTGTATCAATTTACATTCCCACCAAGAGTGCAAGAGGGTTCCCTTTTCTCCACACGCTCCATAGCATTTATTGTTTGTAGATTTTTTGATGATGGCTATTCTGACCGGTGTGAGGTGATACCTCATTGTAGTATTCATTTGCATTTCTCTAATGATTAGTGATGTTGAGCATTCTTTCATGTGTTTGTTGGCGATCTGTATATCTTCTTTGGAGAAATCTCTATTTAGGTCTTCTGATCATTTTTGGATTGGGTTGTTTGTTTTATTGATATTGAGCTGCATGAGCTGCTTGTAAATTTTGGAGATTAATCCTTTGTCAGTAACTTCACTTGCAAATATTTTCTCCCAATCTGAGGGTTGTCTTTTCATCTTGTTTATGTTTTCCCTTGCTGTGAAAAAGCTTTTAAGTTTCTTTAGGTCCCATTTGTTTATTTTTGTTTTTATTTCCATTTCTCTAGGAGGTGGGTCAAAAATGATCTTGCTGTGATTTATATCATAGATTGTTCTGCCTGTGTTTTCCTCTAAGAGTTTGATAGTGTCTGGCCTTACAGTTAGGTCTTTAATCCATTTTGAGTTTATTTTTGTGTATGGTGTTAGGGAGTGTTCTAATTTCATTCTTTCACATGTAGCTGTCCAGTTTTCCCAGCACCACTTATTGAAGAGGCTGTCTTTTCTCCATTGTATATTCTTGCCTCCTTTACAAAGATAAGCTGACCATATATGTGTGGGTTTATCTCTGGGCTTTCTGTCCTGTTCCATTGATCTGTATTTCTGTTTTTGTGCCAGTACCATACTGTCTTGATTACTGTAGCTTTATAGTATAGTCTGAAGCCTGGAAGCCTGATTCCTCCAGCTCCGTTTTTCTTTCTCAAGATTGCTCTAGTTATTCGGGGTCTTTTGTGTTTCCATACACGTTGTGAAAAGTTTTGTTCTAGTTCTGTGAAAAATACCATTGGTAGTTTGATAGGGATTGCATTGAATCTGTAGATTGCTTTGGGTAATATAGTCATTTTCACAATGTTGGTTCTTTTAACCCAAGAACGTGGTATATCTCTCCATCTCTTTGTATCATCTTTAGTTTCTTTCATCAGTTTCTTATAGTTTTCTACATACAGGTCTTCTGTCTCCTTAGGTAGTTTTATTCCTAGGTATTTTATTCTTTTTGCTACAATGGTAAATGGGAGTGTTTCCTTTATTTCTCTTTCAGATTTTTCATCATTAGTGTATAGGAATGCAAGAGATTTCTGTGCATTAATTTTGTAACCTGCTACTTTACCAAATTCATTGATTAGCTCTAGTAGTTTTCTGGTAGCATCTTTAGGATTCTCTATGTATCGTATCATGTCATCTGCAAACTGACAGCTTTACTATTTCTTTTCCAATTTGGATTCCTTTTATTTCTTTTATTCTCTGATTTCTGTGGCTAAAACTTCCAAAACTATGTTGAATAATAGTGGTGAGAGTGGACAACCTTGTCTTGTTCCTGATCTTAGAGGAAATGGTTTAAGTTTTTCACCATTGAGAAGGATGTTGGCTGTGGGTTTGTCATATATGGCCTTTATTATGTTGAGGTAAGTTCCTTCTATGCCTACTTTCTGGAGGGTTTTTTTTTTTATTATAAATGGATGTTGAATTTTTTTTTAAACATAGTTATTAGAGTATAGTTGCTTTACAATTGTGTGTTAGTTTCTGCTTTATAACAAAGTGAATCAGCTATACATATACATGTTTCCCCATATCTCCTCCCTCTTGCGTCTCCCTCCCATCCTCCCTATCCCACCCATCTAGGTGGTCACAAAGCACCGAGCTATCTCCCTGTGCTATACAGCTGCTTATGGGTGTTGAATTTTGTTGAAAGCTCTCTCTGCATCTATTGAGATGATCATATGGTTTTTATCCTTCAGTTTGTTAATATGGTATCTCACATTGATTGATTTGCATATATTGAAAAATCCTTGCATTCCTGGAATAAACCCCATTTATCATGGTGTATGATCATTTTAATGTGCTGTTGGATTCTGTTTGCTAGTATTTTGTTGAGGATTTTTACATGTATGTTCATCAGTGATATTGGCCTGTAGTTTTCTTTCTTTGTGACATCTTTGTCTGGTTTGGGTATCAGGGTGATGGTCGCCTCATAGAATGAGTTTGGGAGTGTTCCTCCCTTGGCTATACTTTGGAAGAGTTTGAGAAGGATAGGTGTTAGCTCTTCTCTAAATATTTGATAGAATTTGCATGTGAAGCCATCTGGTTCTGGGCTATTGTTTGTTGGAAGATTTTTATTCTCAGTCTCAATTTCAGTGCTTGTGATTTGTCTGTTTATATTTTCTATTTCTTCCTGGTTCAGTCTCGGAAGGTTGTTCTTTTCTAAGAATTTGTCCATTTCTTCCAGGTTGTCCATTTTATTGGCATATAGTTGCTTGTAGTAATCTCTCATGATCCTTTGTGTTTCTGCAATATCAGTTGTTACTTCTCCTTTTTCATTTCTAATTCTATTGAATTGAGTCTTTTCCCTTTTTTCTTGATGAGTCTGCCTAATGGTTTATCAATTTTGTTTAACTCCTCAAAGAACCAGCTTTTAGTTTTATCAATCTTTGTTTTTTCCTTCATTTTTTTTTCATTTATTTCTGAACTGATCTTTATGATTTCTTTCCTTCTGCTAATTTTGAGGGTTTTTGTTCTTCTTCCTCTAATTGCTATAGGTGTAAGGTTATGTGTTTTATTTGAGATGTTTCCTGTTTCTTGAGGTAGGATTGTATTGCTATAAAGTTTCCTCTTAGAACTGCTTTTTCTGCATCCCATAGGTTTCGAGTCATCGTGTTTTCATTATCATTTGTTTCTAGGTTTTTTTTTTATTTCTTCAGTAATCTCTTGGTTATTTAGTAGTGTATTGTTTAGCCTCCATGTGTTTGTATTTTTTACAGATTTTTTCCTGTAATTGATATCTAGACTCATAGCTTTATGTTTGGAAAAGTTACTTGGTACGATTTCAGTTTTCTTAAATTTACCAAGGCTTGATCTGTGACCCAAGGTATGATGTATTCTGGAGAATATTCCATGAGCACTTGAGAAGAAAGTGTATTCTGTTGTTTTGGATGGAATGTCCTATAAATATCAATTAAGTCCCTCTTGTTTAATATATCATTTAAAGCTTGTGTTTCCTTATTTATTTCCATTTTGGGTTATCTGTCCTTTGGTGAAAATGGGGTGTTAAAAACTGCTACTATGATTGTGTTACTGTTGATTTTCCCTTTTATGGCTGTTAGCCTTTGCCTTATATATTGAGGTGCTCCTATATTGGGTGCATAAATATGTACAATTGTTACATCTTTTTCTTGGATTGATCCCTTGATCATTATGTAGTGTCCTTCTTTGTCTCTTGTAATAGTCTTTATTTTAATGTGTATTTTATCTGATATGAGAATTGCTACCCCAGGTTTCTTTTGATTTCCGTTTGAATGGAATATCTTTTTCCATCCCCTCACTTTCCGTCTATATGTGTCGCTAGGTCTGAAGTGGGTCTCTTGTAGACAGCATATATACATGTCTTGTTTTTGTATCAATTCAGCCAGTCTATGTCTTTTGGTTGGAGCATTTAATCCATTTACATTTAAGGGAATTATCGATATGTATGTTCCTATTACCATTTTATTAATTGTTTTGGGTTTGTTATTATAGGTCTTTTCCTTCTCTTGTGTTTCCTGCCTAAATAAGTTCCTTTAGCATTTGTTGTAAAGCTGGTTTGGTGGTGCTGAATTCTTTTCACTTTTGCTTGTCTGTGAAGGTTTTAATTTCTCCGTCAAATCTGAATGACATCCTTGCTGGGTAGAGTAATCTTTGTTGTAGGCTTGTCCCTTTCATCACTTTAAATATGTCCTGCCACTCCCTTCTGGCTTGCAGAGTTTCTGCTGAAAGATCAGCTGTTAACCTTATGGGGATCCCCTTGTATGTTATTTGTTGTATTTCTCTTGCTGCTTTTAATATTTTTCCTTTGTATTTAATTTTTGATAGTTTGATTAATATATGTCTTGGTGTGTTTCTTCTTAGATTTATCCTGTATGGGACTCTCTGCACTTCCTGGACTTGATTGACTATTTCCTTTCCCATATTAGGGAAGTTTTCAACTATAATCTCTTCAAATATTTTCTCAGTCCTTTTCTTTCTCTCTTCTTCTTCTGGGACCCCTATAATTTGAATATTGGTGTATTTAATGTTGTCCCAGAGATCTCTAAGACTGTCCTCAATTCTTTTCATTCTTTTTTCTGCTTTGCGGTAGTTATTTCCACTATTTTATCTTTCAAGTCACTTATCCGTTCTTCTGCCTCAGTTATTCTGCTATTGATTCCTTCTAGAGAATTTGTAGTTTCATTTATTGTGTTGTTCATCATTGTTTGTTTGCTCTTTATTTCGTCTAGGTCCTTGTTAAAATGTCTTTTATTTTCTGCATTCTATTTCCAAGATTTTGTATTGACATTACCCTGAATTCTTTTTCAGGTAGACTGCCTATTTCCTCTTCATTTGTTTGGTCTGGTGGGTTTTTACCTTGCTCCTTCATCTGCTGTGTGTTTCTCTGTCTTCTCATTTTGCTTAACTTACTGTGTTTGGGGTCTCCTTTTCGCAGGATGCAGGTTTGTAGTTCCCATTGTGTTTGGTGTCTGCCCCCAGTGGCTAAGTTTGTTTCAGTGGGTTGTGTAGGCTTCCTGGTGGAGGGGACTGGTGCCTGTGTTCTGGTGGATGAGGCTGGATCTTGTCTTTCTGGTGGGCAAGACCATGTCCAATAGCGTGTTTTCAGGTGTCTCTGACATTATTATGATTTTCGGCAGCCTCTCTGCTAATGGGTTGGTTTGTGTTCCTGTCTTGCTAGTTTTTTCTTGCCGCATTTTTATTGGTACTAATACATGCATAACATTTGACCTGTAGAAAGAGATTGTTAAAAGTCTGGGTCTGTGATATTGTGATTTATATATTTCTGTTATATATTTGGTCTTCTTACTAAGTTCGTGGCTCACAGCTCCCTATATCCTTGGAATTTCCTGTGATAAGATCAATAAAGGTTTCTTTTGTTATGTTAATCAGGTGACTTTGGGAGATCCTTTAGGTAACCAAAGGATGTAGCACTGGTTGTGAAAAGAAGGAACCAAGTGATGAGAGGGATGGAACTTTCAGTCCACCCCCACTTCACTTCTGGGGAGGGGAGTGGTGCTGGAAGTTGAGTTCAGTTGCCAATGGCCGGAGATTTAATCAATTGTGCCTGTGTAAGGAAGCCTCCATTAAAAACCAAAAGAACAATGTTCAGAGAGCTTCTGGTCTGGTGAACATGTTGAGATACTGAGAGAGTGGTACACCTGGAGAGGGCAGGGAAGCTCTGCACCCCTGCCCCATACCCTCCCTACTGCCCTATACATCTTTTCCAAAACTGACTTTTCCTGAGTTATATCCCTTTATAGTAAACTAGTAATGTAGTAAGTAAAATGTCTCTCTGAGTTCTGTGAGCTGCTCTAGCAAATTAATCAAACCTTAGGAGCTGGCCTTGGGAACTTCTGATTTATAGCCAGCGTATCAGAAGCACAGGTAACAACCTACTCTCCTGACTGGTTGGTGTCTGAAGTTGGGGGTGGGGGTAGTCTAATGGGACTGAACCCTCAACCTGTGCAATCTAATGCCTTCTCCAGGTAGCTAGTGTCAGAATTGAGTTGAATTATAGGACATCCTGCTTGTGTCCCAAGAATTGCTTGTTGGAACCCCCCTCCAGTGTTGGAATTGATATCAGAACCTATTTAGGGTCTCAGGTTGGGCTCTGTAGAAGCAGAGCCTGACACAAGGATTTAGGAGTCTCTGGTTTACTGAGAGTATCTTCACAAATAAACAAAGCAAAAGAAAACAAACCCCAAAGCCCCCCCCGCCAAAACCAACCAAACAACTGGGAAAGCTCCCAAAGTAATAAGGAAGAAGGGAGCTGGGTAAGGCAAGGTAAGGAGCCAGGAACGTAGAGTATAACTTGGCTCACTCCAAGGGGGGGCTCTGGGTCATAAACAGTACCACAAACTTGTCTTCCCTCATGGCAAACAGATTGGGCTTTTTACCACTAAATCCAGCACAGGTCATTGGCTGCTCCTATGTGGGTAGGGAGGTGGGGGAGAGTTGTAGCTTCACTGGCCAGGTGGCTCCTATCAGCCAGGGAGAATTTTCCAGAGAAGGGGACTGCTGTGACCCTACCTACCATGAGGTGGACAAATTCACTCTTACTGGAGAACGCTTTTACTGTCTTATGGCATGTGCCAGCAACAGAATGTCAGGTGTTTGTCTGCCAATAACAAGCATTCTCTTGATAGCCCAGAGCAGCACTGTCAAATAGAAATATGAAGTGGACATGTATGTGATGTAAAATTTTCTAATATCTCCATTAAAAAAGTAAAGCAAAACAGGTAAAATTAGGGTTAATATTATATTTCATTTTACCTCTATGTATCCAAACATTACCATGTTGACAGGTAATTAATATAAAATTATTTATGATATTTTACATTCTTATTTTTGTAGTAGATCTTTGAAATATGGGATGATTTTCCATGTGGATAATGGCAACATGTTGGACAGCACTAGACCTCAGAGTCTAGATGGGTGGTTGACTTCAAAGGGGCCACCTTGTTGTCAGATCCCGTTTATATTTTCCTGTACAGCATACACTTGTGGAAGTAGCATGAAGATATGAGCATATCTTTTAGGAGAAGTGGGGAAATAATGGACTTTGTAGTGAGTAGGCTTGGATTTAAATTCTCCTTCTGCCATTTACTGCTTTTGGCTAATGTATTTAACCCCAATTTATTTGAATCTGTTTCCTCAAGTGGGAAATGGGATAATGTTTACATGGTGGGGTTGAGGATTGGAGACATGCCTGGCCTGGAAGAGGTGTCAGTAAGCCAGTAGTTAGTGTAACCTCATTGTAGTAGTGGAGTGTGTGCCCCACGTGGAGAAGATACACAGATATCCATTTTCTCTATCTTCTCTCTGTCTTCTCCATCTCCCATTTTCTCTTCTCTCCTGGTTATTGCATATTCAACTTTTCCACTTTCTTTCCTACGGTGTATCTTTTCATTTACAAATTTGAGTGAAACATTCTTGAAAGTATTGTTTTGAGGCTAGTTTCCTTAAAAACAAAGATTTTCAAAGATTAAAGCTACCTTAGAGGTCCAGTTCAAGTGTCATGTGTGAAGACACTCGTTTGCATGTTTCTTTCCTGCTTTCCTTCCTTCCTTCCCTCCTTCCCTCCTTCCTTCCTTCCTTCATCTACTAGCTCCTCCCAGTAAGCTCACAGCCCTCACTCTGAAATTCTTAGGGTTTGGTGTTTGTTATTTTTGTATGTCAGAACGCTTAAATCCATAGGTTAGCCACAAAAAAGTTCAGCTCTGCTTATACTTTTTACCAAAACAAGCCTTATAAGCATCAGGAAAAAAACAAATAAAGATCAGTCCTATGACTAATACAGTAGAGAGATTTTCTTTTTGCTGTTTTTTTTTTTCCTGCAGTGTGTCCCACATTGTCACTACTTAACAGATGGCATTGTGATTGTGTAATTGCTGTAATGAATATAATTAATAATGCAACTGACTATGATCTCAGCCTTATTTCCTTTACTAACATTGAAAGGGTCCTGAAATGTTTCCGGTTGAGTTCACAGACTTCTTTTTAAATTAGTTTATCCACCACATGGGTAAACACCCTGGGGAAGAACAGCAGCCAAATCTCTGAGCGGTATACAACCGGTAGCCATTCTATATAAACAGAAGCCTTTATGTACTTCGCAAATGTGCCCACAGTTCACAGGTGATCTAAAATAATTATTCTCTCAATAGCCCAGAGAAGTACTCTCTCACAGAAATAGAACCTGAACCACATATGTAATTAAACATTTTCTAGTAGCTACATTAAAAACTAAAAAGAAACAGGCAAAATTAATTTTAATAGTATATTTTACTTAACCCAATAGAAAACAGCTTTTTTCAATACATCTCTTGCCATCTATAACCACCCTAAGTTTCCTCAAGAACAAAATGAAAATTGCATGCTAAATGGATTGCAGAAGCAAAGCCCCATGACAGTGAACAGCACGTGATAGACAACTTCTCGAACTCTGAACATGAGATGGTCAAAGCCAGATTTGGCCTATGGTAATTAAGGTGATGGGGTTCAGATAAGTCTCACGTCTGGAGTTTGTATAGGAGGGCAGGAAATCATGCTTGGACAAGGAAAGAGCTAGTTAATGATCTTATTTAAAGGTCATTCATTTACTTTTCCAATAGCCTAGTGACACTTATCCTAAGTTACAGTAGACATGTTATAAAATGTCACAGATTTATGGACCATTGCCATATGGAGGGCTTAGCTCCTAAGACTGGTTTGTACAGAACTGTGACTCCATATTGTTATTGATAACATAATTAGAGGAAACTGTTTTGGCTAGAACAGGAGGTTGGTATCAACAATTTGACAGCTCAGCTTTATTCAATGCTCTCATCTTCTGAAGAACCTATAGATTCCCATGCTGATTCATTAGTAGAATCGGAAAATATTGTTGTGGTCCATTAAAATATGGTGTAAGATAGGGGAGTACAGAGTGGTCCTCTAAGATCTTACAGTAGAGAATGACACAGGTACAAGGCAAAGGATGAATTTAGGGGGACAAATTATTGGTGTATTTGCCTTCTTAGTATTTGCCATGACTATAAAATAAAAAGGTGACTTTTCCAGTGTAGTAAATTAGTTATATTACTTAATAGATAAACTTCCTTAATTACTAGTGATTCTGAAAAATGTTAAGGAAATTAAAGAAGGAGGTCAAACTTGAGAAAGAAAAAATTAATGACCACATGGCCAGTTGGAAAATACAGCTGTTAAGATGGAACCAACAAAACATGAGAGATGAACAAAATGGCAGCCCAGTAAATGTGGTGGGCATTTTTTTGGTGGCCCTTCATTATCCAGTTTATCTTCTTGGGCAGTATCACTCTGATTTCCATAGGGGAAATATTTCTTCCTCCACTGCATGTGATCTGGTGGGACTATCAGTCCAGGGTTGTTGCACTGCACTCCTCCAGAAAAAAGGAAGACCTATAGCCCAAGCCATGTTGATTGGTCTCTTCACCCTAGCTGAGTCTTGTGTAAAAAGATTCAGTGGTAGAAAAATAAGTTGGAACAGATTAATTCTGGGGGCATGCCCTGAACAGACCATCCATCATTTTCTTCTTCCTAAAGCTTCAGTTTTTGCACTTTTCAAATCCCAGTTTTCTAAGTTTCCCATTGATTAAGAGTTGTGCAGTATCTTTCCAATTAATTCCCTTTTGTGTAAGTTAGCTAGTTATCTTATTAACTTATCACAGGAGTAGGCTACTTTGGCCCATGGGCAAAATATTACCTACGATTTACTTTTTGTAAATGAAGTTTTATCAGAACACATCAATGTTCCTTCATTTAAGTATTGCCGACAATTGCTTTAATGAGACAACAGAGGAGTTGAGCAGTTGTGACAGAAACCATATGACCCTTAAGCCTAAAATATTCCTTATCTGGCCTTTTAAGAAAAAGTTTGCTGACTTTAGGCTTATCGAATGTCTTAGATTGAGTCCTTTTGGGAGCAGTCTCTAAAATAAGGATTTTATTGCAAGTAGCTTATTTGTGAGGTGATTCTGAAAAAAGGAGTGGGGAAGTGAGATAGGAGAGGGAAGAAAGCAATAAAGGCTCCTGCTGTGGGTGATGATCTCAACTCCAGTGGCGTATATGGGGAGACAGTGTAGAACATGCTGCAGAGTTTCCCCATCTGTAGGTTGACAAAACCAGAGTTGAAACCTGCTTGCAGGATCGGTGACTCTCCTGTACTTCTGGTCTACCTGGTACCTAGCAGGATGGGCTCCAACTGAAAGGGGAAAATCTCTGTGGGTTGCCATTTAATTTTGTTGATGGTTTCTTTTTCTATTCAGGAGTTTTTTGGTTTGATGTACTCCTACTTATCAATTTTTGCTTCTGTTGCTTGAGCTTTGGGTGTCATACCCAAGAAATCGTTGCCATGACCAATGTTAAGTTTTCCCTATTTTTTTCTTCTAGGAGTTTTATAGTTTCAGGTCTTATGTTTAAGTCTTTAATCCACTGTGAGTTAATTTTTGTGAGTGGGAGAAGATACGGTTCCAGTTTCATTCTTCTGCATGTGGCTGTCATGTTTTCCCATCACCATTTATTGGAGAGACTATTCTTTCTCCATTGACTATTTTTGGCTCCCTTGTCAAATATTAATTGAATTGTAGAGTTGAGGATTTATTTCTGGGCTTTCCATTCTGTTTTATTGGTCTATGTGTTTATTTTCATGCCAGTATCATACTGTTAGATCATTATAGCTTCATAGTATAGTTTGAAGTCAAGAAGTGTGATCCTCCAGCTTTGTTCTGTCTCACAATTGCTTTGGTTATTTGAAACTTCACTTTGTGCTATGTGAAAACTATACTGAAGATGGAGATAAGACTGTAAGCAGAAGACAAATTGAGAAGTTTCTGAAATGTTCCAAGTAGGGCATGGACTACCCAACGGGTTTTTTGAAATGGGTGGAGGGGAAGAGACAGATTCAACAGATGTCCAGTAGAAAGAGTCTACCAGACTTGTGCATGTAGTGGCAGAGCTGGAGGACGGACAGCCATCTCAGGGCTCCTGGCTTAGAGATCATTTACCAAGCAGGGAGTATAAGAATGGGCTTTGTTTTGGTAATGCTCAGTGTGACATGGGATCCTGTGTATTCCTCAAATCCCCTTCTCTACTTGCACACAGCAAGACCATTTCTCTCATTCTCTCCTGCACTGGGAAGGACTATGGTACTGAATTTAGGTCAGTGGAATTCTGTTAGAAGTGAAATGTGCCATTTCCAGACCCGATGCCCCAGGTACAATCTTCCATGCACTTTCTCCTCATCAGCTTACTAGATGCAATGGATGGAGTGGAAGACTGAGCCCAGGGGATAGTAAAGCTACCACATGGAAGGAATCTGTGTCCTTGAATGAGTATAGAACAGAGACCTCTCTCCCCCAACAGCCCTGCATTGGACTGTGACATGAGCGAGGGGATAAAAAAAACCTCATAATCTTAAGCTATTGAGATCTGGAGGTTATTTGCTTTAGCAGTTAGCAGACCATGACTGATAAGCTTGGTTTGAGAGGTTCATGGGAGAACCAAGCAGCTAGAAAGTGTGGTTCTGGAGCTAAGACTCAAAGGTCATGAGATAAGAATGGGGATCAACAGCTGTCTTTCTTCTCCACCCCCTACCTGTGGGTCACATCTGCATCTCTGCTTGAATTACTTTTCTTGGTGAATTATGTAACGTTCTTCTTCATCACTCAGGTCAGAGGCCTGACTGTAGTTCTGTAGTTCTCCATTGTCATCCACATTCATGGTGATGAACTGTGCCAGGTTTGCCTCCTTCACATCTCATGTATTTATTTGCCTGTCTTTTCATCCCCATGCTGCTTCACTCATCAATTCTTTGCTTGTCCTGTGTGTTCTAGGATGTTTAGCAGTATCATTTGCCTTGCTAGATGCCTGTAGTACAACCTCACAAGTTGTAACAACCAGAAATGTCTCCAGATAGTGCCAAACATCTTCTGGGGGGCAAAACTGCTCCCTCAGTTAAGACTTCAAGGACTCAGAACACCTAAGGATTTAAGACTTGGAGGATGAGAATGGGAGATTTTCATTTCTGATGGTATTCAATAGAATTCTCAGGCTCTAGATGGAAACACATGTCAACAACAAAATAAAAGACAAAGTTAGCACATTTAACAATGCAAACATCATTGGATTAAGTGTAATTTTTTAGTAAACTCTCATGGCAGTTATCTCCTTGGAGTGTAACACTCATTAGGATCCCTGGGTTCAGATATATCTGTCAAAAATATTTCTCCTTTATACACATGCTCTCCACATACCCACCTGGGTTTGCTGGCAATCTCAGCTATGGGGAGCACAGAGTGACTCCAATACTGGAATAATTACCCAGTTCAACCTAGGACAGTGGTGGCTGAGGCCTGAAATTGTAATTGTGGTCTCACAAGGTTTGCCCACACGCCTAGTGCTAGATGCCCTATGTCTTTTACGCCCCTGAAAAATCTTGTTTTCTTGTGTTTCTGTTGACTAGTGGGGAGGAGATTACATTTGGATGAAGAAAGAAGCTGAAACTCTATGGAGTTAATTAACTGACCCTGAATTCGAAGCTCAGTCTAGAGAAATAATCCTACCTACCTTACACCACCCGGGCTGCCCTCTAATTGCCTTGCCTGTGCTTATAATTTCCTCATTTAATTGAAGCTTGAGTAAATTCTTTGAGGTGTTTCAGTAAGGAAATATTGCCAGGTGGAGCTGAAAGGGATCATCAGTTGAACCAGACAAAATAATTTCTGGAATAAAATCCCAGCAAGTTGGGGGCACTAACTTTCTCATATTTTTAAAATGAGAAATGTAGCTGTTGGTTGTCAAACTCAAGAGTTGAGCACATGGGAAATGCCTTAAGTAATGCCCTCACTGGGTGCTGAAGGAGGGAACCTCAGCCTAGTCCCTCAGCAGCATCTCCTGGCATCACCCTGCAACTTAGCCATGCCAGATTCCTTACATACCTTGGAATACCCTGAACCTTTTTATCCTGTGCCTTTTCTCCTGCTGTGTTGTCATCCTCCTCCCTTGTCTGTCTGGTGAATTTCACACATCATTAAGAAACTTCCTGTGCTTCCTCCTCACTGAAGTACCACTGATGACCCTATGTGGTTACTTCCTTCTATAGTTCCCATGTCACACAATTTGGAAACTCACTGTCTTGGAATTACTAATTATCTGTCTTTTTTCCAACACTGATCAAAACTCTGAAGATGGGCACTGTGCTTTGTTTCCCTTTATACTTCTGTCTAGCATTGTATCCTCAGGCGGTGTATTCATCAATGACAAACTGTATTTCTCCAGAGAGGGCAGGTTTAAGTGACCCAGTAGCAAAGAGCTGGCAAGAGGCTATATGCCCAGCTTGAATTATCTTATAGAGAAGAATGCTGTTGCTGTTATGCCTCTACCAACCCAACCACCATGTAATGCAATTTTCGGCTGATTTAACTGGCAATTTCCACACATCGAGTATCAAAACCAAATCAGTTCTACCGTTGACCTAATCCAGCAGGTTGAGTCTGCCCTTGGGGCTCTGTCAGTAACTTCAACTGTGCATACTTGCTGGGGAACATGGAAGCATGCAGGAAAAATGAGACATGGGCATATACCTACTTGAGAGGAATGTTGAAGGAGAGATTTTATCTTTTCACTCTTTCCTTTGCTATGAGAATTTTTATGAGTCTGGCTGGTGAAAAAGGCATGTCAGACTTATGGCTGTGCTTGCACGTGCATGAGCATGACTTTGTACATACCCACCCAAAGTCCCCTTGAATCATTCTGGCGGCTGTTTTCCTCCCCCGGGTTCAGGAGGACTTCTGCCAGCTGTGAAGGAAAACTGCTACTAATAAATGCTACCCTGGGCCAGTGACCTTTACCAGGAATCATCTGTTACTAGGACATGAACCAGCATGTGTGGAAAAGCCTGCACAGAAATCTGTTGGGGAGGATGGAACAGAGCAGGAAGAGGAGAGCTGACCAGTCAGGAACGCAGTTGCGGTGGAATGCTCCATGGATCTGGAGTGTTTTCAGTCATGGATTCCGTGGAGCAGGTGGAGGGGGAGGAAAGGATCAGAAGGACCACATACCCACTCACCACTGCCTGCTCCATCACTGGCCAGCCCCAGTGTTCCCAGCATGCTCCGTGGTTTTTACTGTAAACAGGCTCTGAATCCTCTGCTGCTGAAGACAGGAGGAGCAAAAAAAAGAAAACTCAAATTAAAAACAATTCAGTTTGAACTGTCGATAAAAAGCTCACCCCTGAGAACTCCCTGGTGGTCCAGTGGTTAGGACACCACGCTTCCACTACAGGGGGCATGGGTTCCATCCCCGGTTGTGGAACTAAGATCCCACAAACCACATGGTGCGGCCAAGAAAAACAAAAAACTCGCCCTTCTGAGCCCAGAGGTGGGTTTAGGTTTTGTAGGGCTGAACGCTTATATAAGTAGTGTGTATGCATGCACATGTTTGTAGGTCTCTCAAAACAAATAACCTTTAAAATACAAAATTAGGTATAAAAATCATACAAACGATAACGTTAAAATGCTGAAATACACCACATCACATAAAGCCCAGAAAATATAAATTTTATTGACTACCTGCCAACTTTTATCAGTTAATAATTTTAACTGCTATTATATATTTATTTATACATATCTTTAAGATATATATATTTAAATATGTGTGTAGATAATTCTATAAAATCTACAAAAATATTCTGAAATTAAGGTGTAAATAATCACAAATAAATACATTAAAATTGTTGCCACATTGTACCGAGATCCATAATTATATAATCAAATAACTCATTATATATCTTAACAGATAATGTGTAGGTGGTTTGTCGTTGGAACACTTGTTTCTTCAGGTGGATTTGTGGAATCAGAGACCTTCTTGTGTACTCCTTGGCCTGGGATCACCAGACTTTGTCTGATGTATCAGATATGCTAAGATCTGATTTGATTCGTTGGGACACATGTGACGTGCAACCTGACACAGTGCTGTATCCACTGTCTGTTGTACTGCTTCAGGTTTGCTTACAAACCCAGGGATTTGGTTTACTATATTCAATTTTGCATAAAGAATGCAATAAAGAAGGCATTTGTAACTGTTTAAGATGCATCATCAAGTATATTCATGGCAGGAGAACAATTTGACTTGAGATTGATTAGAACAAAATCTTCTGGTTACAAATTTACATGTATGTTAATTGGAACAGGTTTCCACAGACTAGCTTCTGACTCCACACATTTTAAAACATTTTTTTTCTTCATTGCCTGCATACGTCTGATGCCCAGAGCTTTGGGATGTGTTTGTATCACATTTCCACCTCGAGTCTCATGTCATGATGTTCAGCACAGCAAGAGTATTCCTGAAAGTTCTTCCCATCTTCTTACAGCAATAATTTTACATGGAAGGGACTGAGAGCCACATAAATATGTCCTACTGCACCCAAACAAAGTATATGCCTTTCCTTACTGGATTTAAAAGTAAAGATGGTCACCCTGATGTTACTCTGCCTGAGAGAGCAGAGAGCGTTTTAAGCAATTGTGGTTTTTTAAAAAAATATTTATTTATATTTTTATTTAAAAATTTTTTATTGGAGTATAGTTGATTTATAATGCTGTGTTAGTTTCAGGTGTACGGCAAAGTGAATCAGTTATACATATACATCTATCCACTCTTTTTTAGGCTATTTTCCCATATAGGTCACTACAGTGTGTTGAGTAGAGTTCCTTGTGCTATACAGTAGGTTCTTATTATTTATCCATTTTATATATAGTAGTGTGTATATGTCAATCTCAATCTCCCAATTTATCCTTCCCCCCTACTATTCCCCCGTGGTAACCATAAATTTGTTTTCTACATCTGTGACTCTATTTCTGTTTTGTAAATAAATTCATTTGTATCAATACCATGTTTTTAGATTCCACATATAAGCAATAGCATATGATATTTGTCTCTCTCTGTCTGACTTACTTCACTTAGCATGACAATCTCTAGGTCTATCCATGTTGCTGCAAATGGCATTATTTCATTCTTTTTTTATGGCTGAGTAATATTCCATTGTATATATGTACCGCATCTTCTTTATCTAGCAATTGTGGTTTAAACGTCTTACTTTTGCAAATTTTGCAAAAGTTTAATATCTTGTGAACACATTACTATAGCTCCTCCCAGGGCCTTGGAAGAGCCCTGTGCTAGTGAAGATTTCTGAAGTTTAAGTTTCATTACTGTCATTATAGACCTTCCCTGGTTTTAGCTAGAAGTCTATGGATTATCTGACTTGCTGGTTATAGCTGGTTATAGCTTTGGGAGAGTTTTCATTCATTCATTCATGGATTAATTTTTTCCTTCATATTTCATTTATTTGATTCTCTAGCATTTATATATTGTTATAGTATATTGCCCACTGTGTGATGGGACAGACAGACAGATAGACAAAAGCCTAACCCAAAGTCCAGAGTCTCAGTCTCCTTCTCCAGGTCCTATCCCCGTGGTTACTTTTGTAAGAAACAGAAACAGTATTTGTTGTTTTCTCTCTGGATTGACAGCTGATTTCAAAGGGGTCACAAGGTATAGGATCCCTTCCAACTCTCCTTGCTGTGAGGTCCAGAGAGCTTTCACTTCATCTTTTTCCCTGCTGGTAACTCCTGTTGGACCAACCCATCTCTCTCCTCCAACCACCAAGAGAATCAGAAATTCTGATATGTTGGGCGGACACAGATACTTTGCTAGAAAGAGAAGTAAAACCTTGTGCTCCTTTGAGGATCTCCAAGTAAGAATTCTTAATCCCAAATGGCGCTTCTGTCCTACCACTTCATGTCATGGGTGCCTGAGTCTTCCCATGAGGGACTCATTCTATTCTTGAAGACCTATCATCTCACGAACAGAAGTTTTTTCCTTTCTCTTATGATCTTGGGCCAGTTATTTATCTCAGTGAACCTCAGGCTCTGCATCTATAAACCCAGGTATAATGAGGGGAGAATGATAGAGCATTTGAGGGATGCTTAGTGAGCAGGAAGTTATGAACAAAGGTAATTTCCTCTCCATTAGGAACTGAGTGTTCAGGGCAGGTGCATTTTGAAAGAACATGCAGAACAAGCTTTACAGTGCTGTGTCCTTGTGTGAGGACATAGAAGCTGCATGTAGAAAAACCCATCTGGCTGGTTACTCAGCATGTGACAAACCTCTTAGTGAATCTGTTTATTTAAAACACATTGCTGGATTGCCCAAGGGTGTATTTTACAAAAAATATATATATTGCTGGAAATTAAAAATTATTTGACGAAAGTGAAAACTTAGGCAAATTTGTAAAATTTCTTTAGTGCATTTCCTTGCTCCCAGCACCAATCCAGGCACATGGGATTGTCCAATCTCAGAAATATAGAAAGGGCATGCAGCTATGTCCCAATTTATATTTTTTATTGTATACCAAGTTACCTATCATGTTGCTATTAGAACAGATAATATTTGGTCCATAATGTACCAAAGGGAGGGATATTAATTTTCATTTGGGTCGGATCTGAAAACTGCTCTGCACACCCTGAGTGACATCTCATTTTTCCTGATAATGATGTTGATATGTCTCTGGAATACCCTTATGCTCAGCATTTGCTGCTTCAAACTTGTTCATCATTAATTATGGCTATACAGAAGCTGCCAAAATTTAAGCTCTATGGAAGATTTAAATTTGAGCTCAGAAGTGGGTGAAATTTGTATGTAGAGGGAGAAACAGACTCAAAGAGGTGAAGTTTGCACAACCAGGGAGTAGCAGAGCTAGGAAGTTAATCCTGTTGGTCTGATCCTAAAGTTTGTTTGGAATTCCCATGACACCCACATGGCTTCCAATCCCAGAGGAATTCATGAGTAGGGACAGGTTTCCTGGGCTCTACATGGAGACAAACATAGATATGAATTTTGCAAGTTGCTGCTTCACAAGCAAAAGTGTGATTTCAGCTGCTCCACAGTTTCGTATGGGAGTGTAGAAGGGATTTGCTTTTTTAAAAAATGTGTAAATACCCCATATTTGCATTTCTGTCTGAAATTATGAGCTTTTACTTAGCTTGCCTAACATGTTGGGAAGTGGAAACAGGAAAGGTTTACGTATCCTACACTTTTCGGTTTCATTCTTATACACATTATTTTGGTGGCTGATAAACATTTTTCATAAAGGGTCACAAAGTGAGTATTTTGTATCAGAATTCTTTTGACAGTGCTCTGATGTAGATGAAAATCTCTTGAAATATATTAAGCACTCGAAATGTATAAGTTTGCCTCCTCCTTCATCTCTTCCTCTTCTTCTTTTTTTCTTTACTTATAGTGGTTAAGAGCAATGGCTTTAGAGTTAAAAGGCTGAGTTCAATTGGGTGACATTGGGTCCATTACTTAATCTAAGTCTCAGTGTTTTATCTGAAAAATGGAAATTGTAATCATAGCTCACTCAGAGGGTTGTTATGAGGGTTAAATAAGTTAATGCAGGAAAACCATTTATAGTCATGATTGGTCTTTAGCAGATGCTCAACAAATAGGTCCAGCTCCCTACTCCCCTCTTTTTCCCCCCTCCCCACCCTCCTTCTCCTTTTTTTCTTCATTACATGAACAGTTCTTCAGATACAGTTCTAGTTTTTTTTTTTCTCTAAACCAGAGGCCTTTGCATCCTCAGGGGATTTCTGTAGTGCTTTCCCAAAGGGCAAATTTTCTCAATATCAACTCTGACATAAGTGCTTATGGCCCATATGTGCATAATGTCATAAGGCTAAGTGCTTATTCAAGGGTAGACGCTCCTTAAGGCTACATCTCTTAGGGCCTTGACACAGTGATCTGGGCAGAGGCTCTCTTAGATGTTATCACTCAGACATCTTTTGATTTATGAGCCAGGCCTTCTAGTGATCCTTTGCTGGACCTATAGCATGCCTACTGTCACCCTGATTCAGTAAGGCTACATGAACAAGCACACATAAGATTACTCTATCCCTTTAAGATTGAGAACAGAATTCCTTAGGAGCCCTGCTTTTCCCTTAGACAACACTGGTGGTCTTGGTGTGTTAGTGGTACAGTGAACATGCAATGACACTCCCAGAAAACCTTGAGTGAGGGATGTCAATTCCTGATCATCAGGACCGTTTGTGAAAGCTTCCCCAAGAACTTCCCAGGGGAAGACTTCAAGCTACTGGCCAACCATGCTACTCTCAGGACCAGCCGTGTCTCATTTCTGTCACTGACACATGAAGACAGAAGGGCAAGCAGACGGGAATGTTCACACAAAAATAATGGCACTGGGGAAGTTGGCAAGCTCATCCTTCCCCTCCTGAAGCTCCTGTTTCTGTCTTTAACACATCGATTGGATCAAGCTCGAGTCTTTCTTTGATTCTCCTGACACCCTGCTTACTATTGTTTATTTAGCTCATGATTCTTCTGCCCCCAAGACAAATCTTCATACTGCATGGATCAATAGGCTACAAGGGCCTTAATTAAAGCTGCAGGATAAAATTGATACTGGAAACTAAATTCCTTCAGTATCTGGAAGGAAAGGAAATGCTATTTCTCATAGAGGCTTTTTCATTGTCTAACTCTGTCACTTCTGAAATTTGTTGAAACTTGGATAACCCGTGGTAGATTTCTGAGACACAGATTAGATAGATGGATAGACATGTGAAGAAAGGTGAAGTCCTTTGACAAGGCTTTTGGATAGGTAAGTGTCTCTCTAGAGAATCAATATCTGGTGTATTGGTGGGTGATAATAAAAAGTCAATGCTTATTTGTACTGTAAAAGAAACCACAAATCTGGATTTTAGGTCCTGTGTCAGGTACATAAAGACAGAGTTGCAGACACATTTGGGAACATAGAATAAAAGTGTTTTGATTTCACTAATTTAACTCTCTCTGGTAGTTTTAATATAAGCCCCTTGAAGGATCCCCTTTATCCTTTGTCTGAGTAATGGGAGCTGTCCCCAGTCATGGTACTGAAATAGACACCATGAAAAGCATTGAGCCATCAAGATCCTGAGAATCCTAGCTGATGATCAAAGATGTGAGGGCAGCTAGGGAAGCTATAAGAGCTTCTGGCAGAAATTATAGTTAGCAGTTGTCATTATTGAGTATAGTGGACTTAAATTCTGATTCTGCCTTTCAATAGCTCTGCAATGAGCAAACTATTCAGTTTTTATGAACCATTATTTGCCCATTATTAAATTTGGTTAATATGGGTGTCAAATGAGATTTGTATGTGAGAATTCCTAGCATAGTATTTGTAATGTTTTCCCTTTTTATCAGTTGCTAGCTTCCTCCCCAGACCGTTGGCTATCCAAGCCTAATATTCCCAGGAGCTGTTGCTCTTGCTGATGTCCATGAGGAATCAACCTGATAAGGGTACCTTTTAGACTGCAGAAGAATATCCAGCTCTTTCTGCCATTTTCACATGCCTGTGGTATTCACCATCATTTAGGGGAAAGATACTGTTGATGGATGATCTTTAGACATAATACACAGAGTAGGGAGAGAATAACAGTATTACTCCATGGACCTGATGAAATTAGTATTCTAGAATCCAGAGATGGGGAGATAGAGGTATTAGAAGGGAAATGATAAAAACAGGGGGGGACACATAAGCAGGAGAGTAAAAGTTTATGTATCAAAAGTTGAGGTTTTATGCACTTTGAAGTCTTTTTTTCTTTAGGTTTAGTTAAATATTTAAGTTTGCAATCAGGTTATTGGAGAAAAGAGAATATAAAAATGTATTATGGAGCACATTTTAAATCCAGATATACACGTGAGTTCTTGGGGATGTCAAGTAGGATCACACTGAAACACGTTGACCTCTGTTCTCTGCTGTATAAGATGGTTGATATGCCATTCTTAAAAGACAAAAATAAAAATATTTGGGAAAGAATGCATAGTCTCTTGGCATGAGTTTCAAATTTGGAAAAAGAGAAATGTCAAGTCTTAGCGGAATTAGTTAGGGTGTAAACATTTATTGCAGAATTTAAAGGCACTTAAGCACACATACAGATGTAAACATTTCTTTCCTTCTGCTAACTTTGGGGTTTTTTTGTTCTTCTTTCTCTAATTGCTTTAGTTGTAAGGTTAGGTTGTTTATTTGAAGTGTTTCTTGTTTCTTAAGGTAGGATTGTATTGCTATAAACATTCCTCTTAGAACTGCTTTTGCTGCATCCCATAGGTTTTGGGTCATTGTGTTTTCTTTGTCATTTGTTTCTAGGTGTTTTTTGATTTCCTCTTTGATTTCTTCAGTGATCTCTTGGTTAATAAGTAGGGTACTGTTTAGCCTCCATGTGTTTGTATTTTTTACAGACTTTTTTCTGTAATTGATATCTAGTCTCATGGCGTTGTGGTCGGAAAGGACACTTGATACGACTTTAATTTTCTTAAATTTACCAAGGGTTGATTTGTGACCCAAGATATTATCTCTCCTGGAGAATGTTCCATGAGAACTTGAGAAAAATGTGTATTCTGTTGTTCTTGGATGGAATGTCCTGTAAATATCAATTAAGTCCATCTTGTTTAATGTATCATTTAAAGGTTGTGTTTCCTTAGTTATTTTCATTTTGGATGATCTGTCCATTGGTGAAAGTGTGGTGTTAAAGTCCCCTACTATGATTGTGTTACTGTCAATTTCCCCTTTTATGGCTGTTAGCATTTGGCATATGTATTGAGGTGCTCCTATGTTGGATGCATAAATATGTACAATTGTTATATCTTCTTCTTGGATCGAACCCTTGATCATTATGTAGTTTCCTTCTGTGTCTCTTGTAACAGTCTTTGTCTTAAAGTATATTTTGTCTGATATGAGAATTGCTACTCCAGCTTTGTTTGATTTCCGTTTGCATGGAATATCTTTTTCCATCCCCTCACTTTCAGTCTGTATGTGTCTCTAGGTCTGATGTGGGTCTCCTGTACACAGCAAATATACAGGTCTTTTGTATCCATTTTGTATCCATTCAGCCAGTCTATGTCTTTTAGTTGGAACATTTAATCCATTTACATTTAAGGTAATTATCAATATGTATGTTCCTATTACGATTTCTTAATTGTTTTGAGTTTGTTATTGTAGGTCTTTTCCTTCTTTTGTGTTTCCTGCCTAGAGAAGTTCCTTTAGCATTTGGTGTAGAGGTGGTTTGGTGGTGCTGAATTCTCTTAGCTTTTCCTTGTCTTTAAAGGTTTCAGATTCTCCATTGAATCTGAATGAGATCACTGCTGGGTAGAGTAATCTTGGTTGTACGTTTTTCCCTTTCATAACTTAAAATATGTTTTGCCACTCCCTTCTAGCTTGTAGAGTTTCTGCTGAACGATCAGCTGTTAACCTTATGGGGGTACCCTTGTATGGTATTTCTTGTTTTTCCCTTGCTGCTTTTAATATTTCTTCTTAGTATTTAATTTTTGATAGTTTGATTAACATATGTCTTGCTGTGTTTCTCCTTGGATTTATCCTATATGGGTCCCTCTATGCTTCCTGGACTTGATTGACTATTTCCTTTCCCATACTGGGGAAGTTTTCAACTATAATCTCTTCAAATATTTTCTCAGTTCCTTTCTTTTTCTCTTCTTCTTCTGGGACCCCTATAATTCGAATGTTGGTGCGTTTAATGTTGTCCCAGACGTCTCTGAGACTGTCCTCAATTCTTTTCATTCTTTTTTCTTTATTCTGCTCTCCAGTAGTTATTTCCACTATTTTATCTTCCAGGTCACTTATCTGCTCTTCTTCCTTAGTTATTCTGCTATTGATCCCTTGTAGAGAATTTTTAATTTCATTTATTGTGTTGTTCACCATTGTTTGTTTGCTCTTTAGTTCTTCTAGGTCCTTGTTAAATGTTTCTTGTATTTTCTCCATTCTATTTCCAAGTTTTCGGATCACCTTTACTATCATTATTCTGAATCCTTTTCAGGTAGACTGCCTATTTCCTCTTCATTTGTTAGGTCTGGTGGGTTTTTACCTTGCTGCTTAATGTGCTGTGTGTTTCTCTGTCTTCTCATTTTGCTTAACTTACTGTGTTTGATGTCTCCTTTTCACAGGCTTCAGGTTCGCAGTTCCTGTTGTTTTTGGTGTCTGTCCCCAGTGGCTAAAGTTGCTTCAGTGGGTTGTGTAGGCTTCCTGGAGGAGGAGACTAGTGCCTGTGTTCTGGTGGATGAGGCTGGATGTTGTCTTTCTGGTGGGCAGGTCCACGTCTGGTGGTGTGTTTTGGAGTGTCTCTGGCCATATTATGATTTTAGGCAGCCTCTCTGCTAATGGGTGGGGTTGTGTTCCTGTCTTGCTAGCTGTTTGGCATAGTGTGTCCAACACTGTAGCTTGCTGGTCGTTTAGTGGAACTAGGTCTTGGTGTTGAGATAGAGATCTCTGGGAGATTTTCGCCATTTGATATTATGTGGAGCTGAGAGGAGTCTTGTGGACCAGTGTCTTGAACTTGGCTCTCCCACCTCAGAGGCACAGCTCTGACGCCTGACTGGAGCACCAAGAGCCTATCATCCACATGGCTCAGAATAAAAGGAAGAAGTAAAGAAAGAAGAAGATAAAATAAAATAATATACAATAAAGTAAAAGAAAATAAAATAAAGTTATTAAAATAAAAAATAATTATTTACAAAAATTTCTTTTTTTAATAGTTTCATTCTGCAACTTGTTTTATTTAAAAAATTTCTTTAAAAGTAATAGAAAATAAAGAAAGAAAGGAAGAAAGAAGAGAGCAACCAAACAAAAAATCAAATCCACCAATGATAACACGTGCTAAAAACTATACAACAACAACAACAATAAAAACGGACAGACGCAACCCTAGGACAAATGGTAAAAGCAAAGCTATACAGACAAAATCACACACAGAATCATACACATACACACTCACAAAAAGAGAAAAAGGGGAAAAATATATATATATCGTTGCTCCAAAAGTCCACCTCCTCAATTTGGGATGATTCGTTGTTTCTTCAGGTATTCCACAGATGCAGGATACATCAAGTTCATTGTTGAGATTTAATCTGCTGCTCCTGAGGCTTCTGGGAGAGATTTCCCTTTCTCTTCTTTGTTTGCACAGCTGCTGGGGTTCAGCTTTGGATTTGGACCCGCCTCTGCGTGTAGGTCGCCTGAGGGCATCTGTTTTTCACTCAGACAGGACGGGCTTAAAGGATCAGCTGATTAGGTGGCTCTGAGGTGTGCCGTGTGTTCTCCTGGGGAAGTTGTCCCTGGATCTCGGGACCTTGGCAGTCACAGGCTGCACAGGCTCCCAGAAGGGGAGGTGTGGATAGTGACCAATGCTTGCACACAGGCTTCTTGGTGGTTGCAGCAGCGGCCTTAGCATCTCATGCCTGTTTCTGGGGTCTGCGCAGATAGCCGCGGCTTGTGCCCGTCTCTGGAGCTCCTTTAAGTGGCACTCTTAAACCCCTCTCCTGGCGCACCAGGAAACAAAGAGGCAAGAAAACGTCTTTTGCCTCTTCGGCAGCTCCATACTTTTTCCTGCACTCCCTCCCAGCTAGCTGTGGAGCACTAGCTCCTTTCAGGCTGTGTTCACGCTGCCAACCCCAGTCCTCTCCCTGTGATCTGACTTCTGAAGCCTGAGCCTCTGCTCCCAGCTCCCACTCACTCCAGTGGGTGTGCAGACAAGCCTCTCGGGCTGGGGAGTGCTGGTCGGCAGTGATCCTCTGTGTGGGAATCTCTCCGCCTTGCCTGCCACACCTCTGTTGCTGTGCTCTCCTTCGTGGCTCCAACGATTCCCCCTCCGCCACCCGCAGTCTCCGCCTGCAAAGGGGCTTCTTAGTGTGTGGAAACCTTTCCTCCTTCACAACTCCCTCCCACTGGTGCAGGTCCTGTCCCTATTCTTTGTCTCTGTTTTTTCTTTTTTCTTTTGCCCTACCCAGGTACATGTGGAGTTTCTTGCCTTCTGGGAGGTCTGAGGTCTTCTGCCAGCGTTCAGTAGGTGTTATGTAGGAGTTGTTCCACATGTAGCTGTATTTCTGATGTACTTGTGGGGAGGAAGGTGATCTCCACGTCTTACTCTTCCAGCATCTTCCATGTTATTTTAGTATAGGTTTTAGTGCTTCTTACCTTTGGTGGATTTATTTGTTTTTCAGTTTGGTTGCTCTCTTCTTTCTTTCTTTCTTTCTTTCCCTTTTTAAAAATTATTATTACTTTTTAATTTTTAATATTTTTTTATTTTAATAACTTTATTTTATTTAGTTTTTTCTTTCTTTCTCCCTTCTATTCTGAGCCGTGTGGCTGACAGGGTCTTCGTGCTCTGGCTGGGTGTCAGGCCTGTTCCTCTGAGGTGGGAGAGCCGAGTTCAGGAAATTGGTCCACCAGAGACCTCCCAGCTCCACATAATATCAAACAGCGAAAGATCTCCCAGAGATCTCCATCTCAATGCTAAGCCCCAGCTTCACTCAATGACCAGCAAGCTATAGTGCTGGACTGCCTATATGAAACAACTAGCAAGACAGGAACACAACCCCACCTGTTAGCAGAGTGGCTGCCTAAAATCATAATAGGTCACAGATACCAGAAAATACACCACCAGACACGGTCCTGTCCACCAGAAAGAAAAGATCCAGTCTGATCCACCAGAACACAGGCACCAGCCCCCTGCACCAGAAAGCCTACACAACCCACTGAACCAACCTTAGCCACTGGGGGCAGACACCAAAAACAACGGGAACTACAGACCTGCAGCCTGCAAAAAGGATATCCCAAACACAGTAAGTTAAGCAAAATGAGAAGACAGAAAAACACACAGCAGATGAAGGAGCAAGGTAAAAACCAACCAGACCAAACAAATGAAGAGCAAATAGGCAGTTTACCTGAAAAAGAATTCAGATTAATGCTAGTAAAGATGATCCAAAATCTTGGAAATAGAATGGAGTAAATACAAGAAACATGTAACAAGGACCTAGAAGAACCAATGAGCAAGCAAACAATGATGAACAACACAGTAAATGAAATCAAAAATTCTCTGAAAGGAATCAATAGCAGAATAACTGAGGCAGAAGAACGGATAAGTGACCTGGAAGATAAAGTAGTGGAAATATCTACCACAGAGCAAAATAAAGAAAAAATAGTGAAAAGAATTGAGGACAGTCTCTGAGACCTCTGGGGCAACACTAAATGCAGCAACATTCGAATTATAGGGGTCTCAGAAGAAGAAGAAAAAAAGAAAGGGACTGAGAAATATTTGAATAGATTTTAGTTGAAAATTTCCCTAATATGGGAAAGGAAATAGTCAAGTCCAGGAAGTGCAGAGAGTCCCATACAGGGTAAATCCAAGGGGAAGCACGCCAAGACACATAGTAATCAAACTATGAAAACTAAGTACAAAGAAAAATATTCAACGCAGCAAGGGAAAACAACAAATACCATACAAGGGAATCCCCATAAGGTTAACAGCTGATCGTTCAACAGGAACTGTACAAGCCAGAAGGGAGTGGCAGGATATATTTAAAGTGATGAAAGGGAAAAACCTACCACCAAGATTACCCAGCAGTGATCTCATTCAGATTCGATGGGGAAATTGAAACGTCTACAGACAAGCAAAAGCTAAGAGAATTCAGCACCACTAGACCAGATTTACAACAAATGCTAAAGGAACTTCTCTAGGCAGGAAACACAAGAGAAGGAAAAGACCTACAATAAAAAACTCAAAAAAATTAAGAAATTGGTAATAGGAACATACATATCAATAATTCCCTTAAATGTAAATGGATTAAATGCTCCAACCAAAGGACATAGACTGGCTTAATGGATACAAAAAACAGACCTGTATATTTGCTGTGTACAAGAGACCCACATCAGGCCTAGAGGCACATACACACTGAAAATGAGGGGATGGAAAAAGACATTCCATGAAAATGGAAATAAAAGAAAGCTGGAGTAGCAATTCTCATATCAGACAAAATATACTTTAAAATAAAGACTGTTACAAGAGACACAGAAGGACACTACATAATGATCAAGGGATCAATCCAAGAAGAAGATATAACAATTGTACATATTTATGCACCCAACATAGCAGCACCTCAATACATAAGGCAAATGCTAACAACCATAAAAGGGGAAATGGACAGTAACACAATCATAGTAGGGGACTTTAACACCCCATTTTCACCGATGGACAGATCATCCAAAATGAAAATAAATAAGGAAACACAAACTTTAAATGATACATTAAACAAGATGGACTGAATTGATATTTATAGGACATTCTATCCAAAAACAACAGAATACACTTTCTTCACAAGTTCTCATGGAACATTTTCCAGGAGAGATAATATCTTGGGTCACAAATCAAGCCTTGGTAAATTTAAGAAAATTGAAATCGTATCAAGTATCTTTTCCGAACACAATGCTATGAGACTAGATATTAATTACAGGAAAAAAATCTGTAAAAAATAGAAACACATGGAGGCTAAACAATACACTACTAAATAACCAAGAGATCACTGGAGAAATCAAAGAGGATATCAAAAAATACCTAGAAACAAAGGACAATGAAAACACGATGGCCCAAAACCTATAGGATGCAGAAAAAGCAGTTCTAAGAGGGAAATTTATAGTAATACAATCCTACCTTAAGAAACAAGAAACATCTCAATAAACAACCTAACCTTGCACCGAAAGCAATTAGAAAAGAAGAACAAAAAACCCACAAAGTTAGCAGAAGGAAAGAAATGGTAAAGATCAGATCAGAAATAAATGAAAAAGAAATGAAGGAAACAATAGCAAAGGTCAATAAAACTAAAAGCTGGTTCTTTGAGAAGATAAACAAAATTGATAAACCATTATCCAGACTCATCAAGAAAAAAAGTGAGAAAAGACAAATCAATAGAATTAAAAATGAAAAAGGAGAAGTAACAACTGAGACTGCAGAAATACAAAGGATCATGAGAGATTACTACAAGCAACTATGTGCCAGTAAAATGGACAACCTGGAAGAAATGGACAAATTCTTAGAAATGCACAACCTTCCGAGACTGAACCAGGAAGAAATAGAAAATATAAACAGACCAATGACAAGCACTGAAATTTAGACTGTGTTTAAAAATCTTCAAACAAACAAAAGCCCAGAACCAGATGGCTTCACAGTTGAATTCTACCAAAAATTTGGAGAAGAGCTGACTCCGATCCTTCTCAAACTCTTCCAAAAACTTGCAGAGGGAGCTACATTCCCAAATTCAATCTAAAAAGCCATCATCACCATGATACCAAAACCAGACAAACATGTCACAAGGAAAGAAAAGTACAGGCCACTATCACTGATGTACATAGATGCAAAAATCCTCATCAAAATAATAGCAAACAGAATCCGACAGCACATTAAAAGGATCATACACCATGATCAACTGGGGTTTATCCCAGGAATGCAAGGATTCTTCAATATACACAAATCCATCCATGTGATACACCATATTAACAAATTGAAGGAGAAAAACCATATGATCATCTCAACAGATGCAGATAAACCTTTTGAAAAAATTCAACACGCATTTATGGTAAAACCCCTTCAGAAAGTAGGCATAGAGGGAACTTACCTCAACATAATAAAGGCCATGTATGACAAACCCACAGCCAACATAGTTCTCAATGGTGAAAAATTGAAAGCATTTCCTCTAAGATCAGGAAGAAGACAAGGTTGTCCACTCTCACCACTATTATTCAACATAGTTTTGGAAGTTTTAACTGACAGCAATTAGAGTAGAAAAAGAAATAAAAGGAATCCAAATTGGAAAAGAAGTAAAGCTGTCACTGTTTGCAGATAACATGATACTATACACAGAGAATCCAAAGATTCTACCAGAAAACTAGTAGAGCTAATCAATGAATTTGTTAAAGTAGCAGAATACAAAATTAATGCACAGAAGTCTCTTGCATTCCTATACACTAATGATAAAAAATCTGAAAGAGAAATTAAGGAAACACTCTCATTTACCATTGCAGCAAAAAGTAAAATACCTAGGAATCAACCTACCTAAGAAGACAAAAGACCTGTATGCAGAAAACTATGAGACACTGATAAAAGAAATTAAAGATGATACAAACAGGTGGAGAGATATACCATGTTCTTAGATTGGAAGAATCAACATTGTGAAAATGATTATACTACCCAAAGCAATCTACAGATTCAATGCAATCCCCTATCAAACTACCAATGGCATTTTTCACAGAAGTAGAACAAAATATTTCACAATTTGTATGGAAACACAGAAGACCCCGGATAGCCAAAGGAATCTTGAGAAAGAAAAACAGAGCTGGAGGAATCAAGCTCCCTCACTTCCGACTCTATTACAAAGCTACAGTAATCAAGACAGTATGGTACTTGCACAAAACCAGAAATACAGATCAATTGAACAGGATAGAAAGCCCAGAAATAAACCCACGCACATATGGTCACCTTATTTTTGATAATGGAGGCAAGAATATGCAGTGGAGAAAAGACAGTCTCTTCAATAAGTGGTGTGGGAAAACTGGACAGATACATGTAAAAGAATGAAATTAGAACACTCCCTAACACCATACACAAAAGTAAACTCAAAATAGATTAAAGACCATACACAAAAGTAAACTCAAAATAGATTAAAGACCTAAATGTACGGCCAGACACTATAAAACTCTTAGAGGAAGCATAGTCAGAACACTCTATGACATAAATCACAGAAGATCCTTTTTGACCCACCTCCTAGAGAAATGGAAATAAAAACAAAAATAAACAAATGTGACCTAATGGAACTTAAAAGCTTTTGTACAGCAAAGGAAAGCATAAAGAAGATGAAATGACAGCCCTCAGAATGAGAGAATTTATTTGCAAATGAAGCAACTGACAAAGGATTAATCTCCCAAATTTCCAAGCAGCTCATGCAGCTCAATATGAAAAAAACAAACCAATCCAAAGATGGGCAGAGGACCTAAACAGACATTTCTCCAAAGAAGATATGTAGATTGCCAACAAACCCATGAAAGTATGCTCAACATCCCTAATCATTAGAGAAATGCAAACCAAAACTACAATGAGGTGTCGCCTCACACCAGGTAGAATGGCCATCATCAAAACACAAACAATAAATGCTGGGGAGGGTGTGGAGAAAAGGGAACCCTCTTGCACTGCTGGTGGGAATGTAAATTGATACAGCCACTGTGGAGAACAGTATGGAGGTTCCTTAAAACACGAAAAGTAGAACTACCATACAACCCAGCCGTCCCACTACTGGGCATATACCCTGAGAAAACCATAATTTAAAAAGAGTCATGTACCACAATGTTCATTGCAGCTCTGTTTACGATAGCCAGGACATGGAAGCAATGTAAGTGTCCATCGACAGATGAATAGGTAAAGAAGATGTGGCACATATATACAATGGGATATTACTGAGGCATAAAAAGAAACGAAACAGTTTTTTGTAGTGAGGTAGATGGACCTAGAGTCTGTCATACAAATTGAAGTAAGTCAGAAAGAGAAAAAGAAATACCATATGCTAACACCTATGTATGGAATCTAAAAAAAAAAAAAAAGGTTCTGAAGAACCTAGGGGCAAGACAGGAATAAAGATGAAGACATAGAGAATGGAGTTTTGGACCCTGGGAGGGGGAAGGGTAAGCTGGGACGAAGTTAGAGAGTGGCATGGATATATATACACTACCAGATATAATGTAGATAGCTAGTGTGAAGCAGCCGCATAGCACAGGGAGGTCAGCTCAGTGCTTTTTGACCGTCTAGAAGGGTGGGATAAGGAGGATGCAAGGAGGAGATATGGGGATATATGTATATGTATATGTATAGCTGATTCACTTTGTTATAAAGCAGAAACTAAGACAGTATTGTAAAGCAATCATATTCCAATAAAAACGTTAAAAAATGAAATACTCAAAAGTAAAATATTAAAAAATAAATAAATAAAAAATATAAATAAATAAACTGGGGGCAAATAAATGAATCACACATAAGAAAAAACCATTGAGGTATGACCTTATTTGCTGACTTCCTAATTAAAATGAGAAAATGGTGCTTCTTTTTGTTAAGGAAAAAATATGATTACCAGTTAATTAGAATACAAGAGAATATAATAAATGTATAATGAATAGAAGATCTTGTCCCTAACCCTGACCATTTGGAGGCATAAATCTTCATTTATGCATTCTTAAACCTCAGTTTCCTCACCTATAAACAGGGATATAAATTCCTGCCACAAAGTAGATGCTCAACAGTTTTTCTGTTATTTAGATAGTAGGCTTCATGTCTGGATGACTAATCAGAAATATCTTTTGCCCTCTGTTTCATGTCCCTAAAAAGCAAGTGTTAAACATGGAAATTTCTAAGGTTCCTTCAAGCTTTAGCTTTAGCTTTATAGAATTGTGCCAGGTCTCACAGCTTACCAGGTCCAACATCCTCCCTTGACAGATGAGGGGCAATTTGTGAGTGCATCCCCTGACTACTTTTCCATCTTTGTCACTTTAATATGCTTCCTGCAGTAGGGAGGAGAGTTGTGGTCAATGAGAAGCAGAAGAGTTTGCTGGGATCCAAGGAATATGGCCTCACTCTTTGGGGAAACAACGATTAGCAGCTGCTCTTGGATCATGTGAATTGTTTGAATATTCAGCGTGTGCATTTTGTGCAGTGCTGCAGGAGGGGGCTCACAGGATTCCAGCCCCACTGGCTGAGAGGAAGCAGAACCAGATTGGGAATTGATTCGAAAGTAATGAACTTTTCGTCTCATCAGTCACTTTTGAGAGAGTTTGCAAAGCCAATAGGTGATGGGGACTTTAATTAAAAATAAAAGAGAAATTGAAGCTTGACTATAGCATCTGAAAGGAAAGATGACTGTAGAGATCAGGAGAAATATTGTCAGAATCCCAGGACAGAAAGAGCTGTTTCTATGGAAGTCAAGCAATTTAAACATATAACGTACAACAATACCTGGGAGAAAAGCTGATATATATGCTCACATACCCCCATCCAACCATTCTCTTCCTTCCACCTAGACGACACGGCCTGGAATGTAAAGACACACTGAGTGGGGATAAAGGTGAGGTTCCACAGGCTTTTATCACTGGTAGTTTGATCACAGTGTGCTGTGTGCATGCCCAGGCTCGGGATTGCTGCTTCTTGAGATGACTTAATTCAAGTCTGGTGTGAGCCCTCCTTGTGAACCAGGGTAAACTTGGGATGAGATGCCTGGGTCTGTTCTGAAGAATAAGAACATGACCTCTTCTCTGTTTACATTCTTTCATTCATTGATTCATTTCACATTTAGTTGGTGCCAGTGATGGAAAGTTTCCTGCTCTGGAAATGCTGGGCTGACGTAGAAATGAACAAAGCAGGGTCTCTTTCCTCTAGGAGGTTATCCTATAGTGGAGGAGAAAGACAGCAAATGACTAATTATGATGTAGGATGGAAGGAAGTAAGCAGAGGCATACACAGTATGCTGTGGAAATAGAGAGAAAGGTTATGGAGAAATAAATGATACCCTTTGAGCATTTGCTCTGTGCCTTGAACCCTCTCAGACACTTTCTTTATAGCTTTCACAGTCGTGAACGATTCTGAAAGGGAGATATAATAGTTCTTATTTTACTGTTGAGTTCATCAAGGCTCAGGAGTTTAAGGAAGTTGCTCAAGGTCACACAGTGAAATTTAAAGCTGGAGTTGTAAGCTTTAAAGCTTATATAGCCACGTGTTCTCCACAGCAGCCATTCTCCAGGGACCACGGTGAAGCAAGGGTTGATCTGAGAGTTGATTTCAGTGAAGAGTGTTATGAAAAGGGTTTATTGATTTCAGTTACAGTAGCTTAGTAACCTTGAGTGCCTTGATTTGAATTCCAAACTCCTTGAGATCCTAACTATATACACCACCCAATCTTTTGCTATCTTCCACACGATCCTGGAGGTACTCTGAAGTAGACAGGAGGTGTGGCTGGTAAAAGAGGATTGGTTTTCTGGCTTTAGATTCCTGGTCCTCCTAAAGTAGCCTGTCATTTGCACTTGTCAGATTGTATGAAAGTCTGGGAGACAGGAACCAAGTTCACACTTTTTAAGATAATCTGGACTCACTGATCTAGATAGCAGCCCTCTTCTCAGTCAGTTTTCAGCATCTACATTGACATTCTTCCCTTATTCTCTGTTTGGTGCAAACACTGAATATGCATCAAGGAGAATCTTTAGCTTCTGTTTTCACAGCAATTTAGAAATACATCTCTTTGGCTGCTTTTTTTTTTTTTAACATCTTTATTGGAGTATAATTGCTTTACAGTGGTGTGTTAGTTTCTGCTTTATAACAAAGTGAATCAGCCATACATATACATATATCCCCATATCTTTTCCCCCTTGCTGCTTTTTTATTCATATTACGTCCTCCCTGACACCTCTCTGGTTAAACACACGTATTTGTTTTCAACCTTGAGTTTCCATTTTTTGATGCTCTTGACAATAATAATTGTCTTAAATATCATTTCAAAATTGAAATTATCAGTTTAAAGTCTTCAAGGAAACGTTTATTTCCCAGAATGTGTTTTTAAACTAGTGAGAAAAGGTGGAGAGTGAGGGCTTGGAAAGGGGGTGGTGATGACCTCTTTATTCATTCTTCTACAGTAGGATCTGGAGTTTTGTCCTGCCTAAAGCTGCCTGATATAAACATTCAAGTCCTATTTTATATTTTCCCCGTACTTAGAAGAGTTATTCATTCAAAATCTGTTACTGTTTATTAGGTATATCTAGTCCTAACCTCTCCCACTCACACTCTGAACTCTAGACTTGTACATCTAAATATTTCCTCACTCAGGTAAAAAATCTAGGGGTCAAACTAGACCCCCTTTTTCCCCCTCACACCCCACATTTGATCTATCAGAAAATTATGTCAACTTTACCTTCAAAATATATCCCTGGTTCTATCCTTCTCACCGTGTCCAGCGCGTTCCGTCTTAATTCAAAACACCATCATCTCTCACCAGTATTAATTACTATAGCCTCTGCTGAAACTGTGCCCCCTTCATCTCTGCCACACTTAAATTCATTATCCGGCTGCTAAAGAGATCTCTTATGTTTCTCATCATTATTAGGAAAGGACTAAACGTCTTTAACATAACAAAACCCTACTCGATCTGGATTCTGGTTTCTTGAACATCATGTCCTTTGACCTTTTCCTTTTTATGCAACCTTTTAGCCACACTGGCTCTTCTTCTGAATTTCTAACACGTTGAGCTCATTCTTGACCAGAGGTCTTTGTGTTCCCTGTTCCTTTTGCATGGAAAGCTCCTCCTCCATTTTACAATGGCTGACATTCAGTCTTTTTCTAAAGTGCTTCATCTGGAAGTTCTTCCTCGACCATCCAAACTAGAGTGTCACCTTCCTGCCCTCATCACGTCCCTGTTTCCCTGCAGCCTGAAATTATCTTGTTTATGTATTTATTTGCATGCTTATGTTCTATTTCTTCTGTTAGAATGTAGATTTCTTGAGGGAAGACACAGTGTCATACTAGGTTATCACTGAATTCCCATACCTAGATCCAGTTCGTATGTAATTGGTGGTCAACAAATAGTCTTCTGGTAAGCTGTATGACTTTTATGCATTATATCATTTAAATATAACAGCAATTACTTTGATTAAGCATCTTGAATATGTGAAGTGCTGTGCTAAGATCTTCATGTCATCATCCTATTTAATTCTCAAAAAATATACAAGACAGTTTTTATTATTTACACTCTAGGGTTATGGTGCTAAGAGAGTGTTTGCATAACTAGTTCAAGGTGTAATCTAAATACTGAAAAGGTCTAGGGTATGACCAGAGCGGGCACGTGCAGAGGTAGGATGAAGAATAAGTTCACTGGGGGCTTCCCTGGTGGCACAGTGGTTAAGAATCCGCCTGCCAGTGCGGGGGACATGGGTTCGAGCCCTGGTCTGGGAGGATCCCACGTGCCACGGAGCAACTAAGCCCGTGTGCCACAGCTACTGAGCCTGTGTTCTAGAGCCCGTGTGCCACAACTACTGAAGCCCACATGCCTAGAGCCCGTGCTTCACAACAAGAGAAGCCACCGCAATGAGAAGCCCGTGCACCGCAACCAAGAGTAGCCCCTGCTCGCCACAACTAGAGAAAGCCCGCGCACAGCAACGAAGACCCAACGCAGCCAAAAATAGATAAATAAATAAATAAATTTATTAAGAAAAAGAATAAGTTCATTGGGAGACAGAAGGTCAAGGAACTGAATTTATCTCTGAGAAATAAATGGCTCACCAAGAATTATGACATGAGCTGTGATGGAGCTAAGAGCTAAAATTATCAAGGAATGAGGTATTTGGCATGAGAATCTGTAGGTGACTGTAACAAAGAAGAGTAGTTGGTTATAGTATGATGGCATGAACAGCTCTTTTCATAACTGAATGTAGACTTAACTCCTGTCTCTGGACTTGGTTGTCTCATAGACAACACTGTTTGGAATGCTTTAGGTCTGGCAACTTACAACAAAACTTTACTTTGCTTTGTCCACCTAATATGTCTCCCTAAAGAAAACATAGTAGTTGCAACAAAATCTCCCATTTTGAAAAAAAAGAGGATGGAGAACAAAATCAGTGGGTAGTGGTAAGCAGCAAACATGTCACACTGGCTGGAATAGCCAGGACTCATTGCCTTGGTTATGGAATGAGATCCCTGGTCTTCCTTTCCTTGTTCCCATTTCTGTCCTCTTGGAGATCTTCCTCATCTTTTGTTTTCTATGGCCACATCTGGGAGGGGAATTAGAAGGATTCCCCTTCTGCAGGGAGTATGTCTTTGAAGTTTAGGTGTCTAGGGATTCCTTCCCATTTTGAGCAATACAAACTGTAAAAAATCTTTGGAAATGAAAAACTCTGAAAATAATGGTTGAATTCCCATTTAATTCTACTAGCTTAGCTTCAAGAGCTGGTAACCAGAGGTAGAGATCCCATTGAACTACCATCTTTAAGTCTAGAATGGGGCTGTGCTCTGCCCACTCCTCTTGCCTTCAGCTCAGTGCTGCATCCTGGCCACTATTTTGGCAAAATTCAAAACAAAAAGATGGGTTGGGAAGGCACTTGAATGTTCTCCTGCTCCCAGGCTGTAGTGATTACCTGTTTTCTACAGTGGGCTTATAGTTTCCTTTTCTCAGACTATACCTGCGTACAGGATATACACGGGAGGGCTCTGGATGTTTGGCTTCTATGAGGCTCAATGCTATTCTTGTTTTCACCTCCTGTAAGCAACCCTAGGCTTAGGTAGAGAATTCATCTTTTCTAAATTTACTGGACTCCAAAGTACTAAACTCACAGCTATGTTGAATTGCATTCACCTAGCCTAAAGATTCTCTCATAGTAAAGCAGTATTCACCCTCCCCCGGGCACCCCACTGGCCCTTATTCTTTCAGATAGGTCAGGTTCAACTCAAAACCTCTTGATGTGGAGCCAACTGTTCAGGCTAGATTGTGTTGTCTCACTGCCCTCATTTCCTCTGAGACTTCAGCTCAGGCCTCATCCACTCTCCCTCTCACGTTAGTGAGTCTGAACCCCAATTTAAAAGTTTAGGACCTACAATCCCATAATAGCCTTCTCAGCAATTGAAAGCCCATCAGGATCTCACCAGTTTTGAGGGTCTTTTTTGCTCCTCTCTGCTTCTCTGTCTGGACACCTCCATTGAGCAGAGGTAAACTCTTGTCCTCCACAGGCACAAGTCTCGACATCACCTCCAGACACTGCTTCTTCCTGCTGCAGTTCACAGTCTGTCTCCACAAGAGATTTCCTTTCCCTTAAGTCATACTTGGACACTTGCCCTAACTTGGCTGCTTCAGAGCATGACAGAGGTCCTCAAGTACCGTTCCCTCCAGCGTTCCCCTTAGGTCCATTCTGGACCTGCCCTCCACAGCCAAGTTCATTTTTTTAAAGCAAAGATTATTTTATGATCCTCGCTGTTCAAGCATTGACACTTGTTTCCCAGCATCTAATTTGATCTGGCTCCATCTATCTCTATATATTAGGTACGAATATGTTTGGTCCAATCTCATTCCCCACAATTCTGTTTTTCATGGGGTGGATTCTTCTTTCCCTCTGTAACCATGAAAGTTTCCATGTGTTTGTGTTTTCTTATGCTGCTCCATCTCATGCCCCCATTCTCTGCCTGCCAAAATTACACTTACCCAGACCTTTCCCAAAGTTTCTTATCTTAATAGGGTCTATTATAAGCACTTCTTCTTTAGGGATATTCCCATATATGCAAGTTCCTTTCTCCTTTAACTGGATTCCTTCCCCTTTTCACATCTGGTCTCAATGATAAAGAATATCATTTCAAGTAGAATTGGATTAAAAAGTCTATATTTAAAAAAATTCTTCATGGATCCAAGAGTTACAATTCTGTTTGTGCCTCTGTCTCCTTGCCAGATAAAAAAGAGCTTAATCTTTATATCATTCCTGTAAATAGTATTCAGAACCAGTTAAATCTGATCCTCAGTTTTTATGCATGTTATCAAATATGCATTAATCTCATGCCCTGGTGTCTAAGTGTTTTGTTTCCCTTGGTAGCTCCCCAATAAAACATCCTAACCAGATATTTAGCTGGAAAAATGAAATTATGGAATAAACTTGGACTCGGCAATTTGGCTCCATCATTACTTAAAATATCTCATAAGACCTAGCTAACTCACAGATAGAAAGAGGGCCCTTTCTTTGCCACAAATGCAGAGAATACACACTGACAGTGCTTCAATTATTTCCCCCTTATTTCTGTTTTATATATCTCAGCAGAATTCCAAAAGTCACACATAGGAAGCAGCCCCCAGTGTGGAGTTTTATTTTAGCAAACCCTCATGAAGACCTTACTGGTTCCAAATCAATACAGTAGTAAAATACCAGCAGGAAGTATATTAGTGGTATATTTAGAAGCATTACCTGAAGCTGGATAATGAGTTCCTGAACTTACACCTGCCCCCTTAGTTTCACTAGGAAAGCAACACCTCAGCCTTGCTTGTAATTAGGTGTAATTGTTTCCTTGTAAAAAACAGAGTAATTTAACCAGTGATCTGTTTTTGTTTTTGATAATTCGTTGGCTGCCATGCTCATGTAGTGTGTCTGGCCAGGGTAGGGCTGAACAATTGATGCTATTAGTTTCTTGAAGCTCCTAACTTCGAGTTTCTAGGGATCTCATGCTTTTTTGCTCTTTTAGTTATATAACAACGCCTGCACTGCAATTACTGACAGTGTAAGCACAAAGAAATTGCAAGGAAGTTTTTCTTCTTCAGGAAAAAAAACTATCTGGCTGTGTCTTAGTGGTTCAGCATAGATGAGTGAGTCTAGCAGAGTCTAAACAATCAATTCCTTGACTGGGTGAACTCAACCTAGCATGGCAGTAAAAGATGCTGATGCTAAAGAAGTGGCAGAACATTCTAAGAATGGGCTGCGTGCAAAACTAAGCTAATTACCATGTTTGAAATTGCCATATATTTAGGTAACAACTAATGCGTGAATACTGTAGGTCATGGGAGCAGATTCCAGGATTAGGAGCAAAGAGACCTTGGTTTCTAACTGAGCTCTGACCCTTCTGAGTTGTGTGATCCTCAAGGAAGTTCTTAACCTCTCTGAGCCTTAGATTTCTCACTACTAATAAAGGGATGTGTAATTCTTAATGGAATTAAATAATTTGCTGGCTGTGCAGTTAGATCTGCAAATGCAAGTAAGCATTATTAATCAATGAACTCCTTCACCCAGTGGACTTATGCCAGGGCAGACAGTGTAAAGGAGAGCTTTCTCTTAGGGTAACCCAGTTCATACTAGGTGGATTTAGGAATATTTGTCAAATTCTGCTCCCAGAAACATAGCTCCAAAAGGACGTTCCAACGTTTTATAAAATAGATCCCAAATCTGTCATTAATCAACTGAGATGTGCTGAAGGGGAATTCAAGTACGGAAGGGAAAAATAAGCTCATATTTACTGATAAGAGTTCTAGGCACCGAGACAGGTGTTTTATATATTTTATATAACACTTATAGCTACTCAGCGAGTTATGTTAAAAATCTCCTTTTAATCTCCTTGTGGATCAGAGCGATAAATCACTTTGCCCAGAGCCACACAGCTAAAACAGAACATAGGCATACATTTACCCAGTTCTGTCTGACCTAAAACAATTCCTTTTCTTTTCACTAAACTACACTGCCATTACCTTCAAGAAATTTAGTATCTTACAAATCGTCAAGTACATACCATAAATATTTAGTCAATAATAATGGGCAAGAATAATTATATCTTAAGTGGTAAATTGTCTATAATATATACTGTCAGTATCAGAAATAAGAGAAAAAGAGAATCAAAGCTTATATCAACAAGGTGAAGGGGAAATTTAAGTATGGGCTAACTGTAGCTCACTGATTGTTCTGGAAACATGTAGGTATAGAAATCATTTTTTAAACAGGTTGTTGCCAGACATAGCTAAGTTACCAGACAATGCCAAGAAAGCAAAAAGTATTCAGTCTACATTTTGAGTGTTTCCAATATGAAAATCTGATTTAGCATAATAAGTGACTCAGCAATTACACAGACCAAATTGAGTGCTTTGAAACAAAATCTCAATCTAAGAACAAGTTATATGTTGATTCTTGCAAAACGAGGATCATCCTCCTCTACCCATGACCAGGGATGTTTCTCTACTGCTAACGTGTCCTAGTGTTTCTTTCTTTTAATCAAAGTATACAATGGGAGAAGTGATTGGGCTGTGAATTGACATAGTGATGTAACCTGTTGCTTGTCTTTCCATCACGATAGGACAAAATCATGAGAAAGAGAAACAGCATTCCCAGCATCATACGGCAGCTGGATGATAAATTAGGGGGAGAGTATGTATAAATGATCTTCTGTCTCCTTTATGGCAAAACTAATTCAAATCAGTCAAGCACAGAGTTAAGTCTAAAAATAACGGTTTCACACAGAGTATTCAATCTGTACGCCAATGTCAAAAATAATAATACTTGGAAGAGATAATGCATAATGTAAACATAATTACATAATAATAATCTGTATTCCCAAATTAAATAATAAAACTCCGGAAGCTAGGAGAAGGAGTTAGGAAAGAAATTGTGCGTTAAATTCTTCTTTTTGCATGGGTGAATTCAATAAATACAAGTTGATTTTTTTATATAGTTATTAGAGAATTATATTCAATTACATTTTATAAACCTTAAAGGTAGTGAGGTGCTGAAACTTGCACTGGCTTTTCAGGGCCAATTGTGTGTATCTCTTCACACTTTGAGTTCAGTGACATTATACTGGTAGCTTAAAATTGGCCACAGTGTTAATATTTATACTATTAAATTGACAAATGCTACAAATCAGGGAGCCTGTTTTAATTCCCAAGGGCCTATTTTTAATGCACTGTTGCTTAAAGGTTATCATTTGGAGAAGCATACCTTCCTAATCGCTAAACAAAATAATTAAAACAGCAAAAGCCTCTGGCAAAAGGCACAAACCAAAGAAAAAGTGAGGACACGTGAGAACAGAGAATAACAGGATAATAGTAGCAAAGCAAATCATACTAATATAATGTGAGTAGAAAAGCAGAAGGAGGGGCAAGTGTTCCAGGCAAAGGAGGTGGCATCCAGAAAGATCTGGAGGCAGAGACTTGGGTGGATTTAAGATACTGAAAGCAGCCTGGCGTTGGGAGGGACAAGAGTTCAGAGAGAGACAGACTGAGTAAGCAACCAGGTTAAGGTCTTTTCTGTCACATGAGGAATTCAGGTTACTTCTTAAGAGCAAGTGGAGGTCCCTGAATGCTTTCAGTAGGAGAGAGAAATGATCAGTTTTGCATCAGTTGAAGGTTTTCTTGCCCAGTGGATGGAAAACAGAATGAGGGCCGATGTGGAAGGGTGGAGGGAAGGAGACCCCACATAAGAGGCTGATGTGTATTCCCCGAAGAGGTATGGTGAGACAGGCTGGGACCTGGGACCCTCTACCAGAGTGCTTGCACCTGGACGAAGGTCTTCTCAAGCAAGAGAATATAAGAAACTCTAAGGGAATAAAAATAGCTACACGCAGGTGCAGTTGGGGCAATAATGAACAATAAGATGCCAAGAGGCCACAGATCGACTGCCACTTTTGGGGTGCTGGGAGCAGAAGCAGGGTCCTGCACATGATTCCTGCCCACAACAGCACCAAGGGGGTGGGCAGACCACTTAAGCTATACCTCCTGCCCCATCCAGAGACTGGCCCCAGTTGTTATCCCCTTTTAAAAAAAAAAAAAATTATTTATTTATTTATTTAGTTTTGGTGGTTTTTTTGGCTGCATTGGGTCTTTTTTGTTTTTTAAACATCTTTCTTGGAGTATAATTGCTTTACAATGGTGTGTCAGTTTCTGCTTTATAACAAAGTGAATCAGTTATACATATACATGTGTCCCCATATCTCTTCCCTCTTGCCTCTCCTTCCCTCCCACCCTCCCTATCCCACCCCTCTAGGTGGTCACAAAGCACCGAGCTGATCTCTCTGTGCTATGTGGCTGCTTCCCACTAGCTATCTATTTTACACTTGATAGTGTGTATATGTCCATGCCACTCTCTCACTTTGTCCCAGCTTACCCTTCCCCCTCCCCGTATCCTCAAGTCCATTCTCTAGTAGGTCTGCATCTTTATTCCCGTCTTGCCCCAGCGTGCTGCAGCTAAGACCCAATGCATATGGGAATATGCACTGGGTCTTAGTTGCAGCACGTGGGATCTTTCCTTGTGGCGCGCGGGCTTCTCTTTAGTTGTGGCGTGCGGGTTTTTTCTCTTCTCTAGTTGTGGTGTGTAGGCTCCAGAACGCATGGGCTCTGTAGTTTGTGGCACGTGGGTTCTCTAGTTGAGGCCTACGAGGTCAGCTGTGGCGCTCAGGCTTAGCTGCCCCGCGGCATGTGGGAACCTAGCTCCCCGACCCGGGATCGACCCCGTGCCCCCTGTATTGGAAGGTGGATTCTTTACCACTGGCCCACCAGGGAAGTCCCCTGTTACCCCTTTTAAGGACCCAAGAAGCTCCTCTTGGGGAGCGATCAAGGGCACCTATTTCTTGTTTCGCTTCCTTGGGCTGCAGCACAAGCCCCAGTAAAGCCTTGTCTGACATTCTTGTCTGGCCTCTTATCACTTTCTATTGATTAGACAGAGACCAAGAGCCTGGGTCAGTAACCATGGTGGTTGACTAAAGAGTAGGGTACATTTTGCACCTGACTTGGTGACTGTATGTGGGCAATCATGGCACAGGGGTAGTTTGGAGTGATGCCAAAGTTTATGGTTTGGCAACTGTGTGATGATGATAGTGTTTAAACTAAAGAGGGGTGGATTGCAGCAAGCTTTGGATATGATGAATATGACCTGTCTGTGAGAGCCCAGTGGTTATGTCCAGAGAAGAGTAGAATATATGTATATGGGTCTCAAACTCATTGGGAGAATTTGGATGGAATATAGAAGTTTGAGAATCATTAGCAGAAAGAGTATACAGATTTGGACTGGAGACAAAGATTTGGAAGTCATCAGTATAGAGTTTATAGATAGTTTTAGAACTATCTATAAATTTGGATGAAATTTCTTAAAAAACTGTGGAGCAAGGATAGAAACAGGTGTAGGACAGAATCCTGAAAAACACTAACATTTAACTGTTAGGTAGAGGAAAGGACTTCTACAAAAAGGTCTCAGTACACTTAACACCTAACAAAGTGCTCTGCTCAAGGTAGGCATGCCATTAAGTATCTGGTAAATGAATGGCTAAAGAAGGAAGAATGGGTGAAAGAAATTTGAAGACAGAAAAATGAGGTTCAGAATATATACACAAGCATAAGCTGAAGTTTCAGGGCCCCTCACTTCACAGGCCTCTTCCAAGGCTCTGTAACTAAACTTGTATTCAAAATTGAGTACATTAAAGAATGTATATATGTGTGTAAGTGAATTCTCTTTGCTGTACAGCAGAAATTAACACAACATTGTAAATCAACTATACTTCAGTGAAAAAATAAACAAAATCATTACTTAAAAGAACAAAAATTGAGTATTTTTAAATTTTTCCTAAAAAGGGTTCAATAAATAGCAAAAGCCTCAGGTCCTTCTAAACCTGATTCCAACTCTGTGTAGAATTCAGGAAAAAAAATATCAAATGAGGTAATGATAGGCATTTTCAGAATATAAGCTCATAAATCTTCAGGCACTGAGTTACTAAACTTGGAAAACCTGAAATACAATCTCTAGGAAATAGAGAGGAAACTGACAAAACCACCATGGTGGGAGGAGAGTTCAGCTCTTAGACCAGGACTAATGAAATACAGAGAAACAAAAGTAGAAAAGCTATAGATGAGCTGAATAACATAATTAGTAAGGTTGATCTAATAGACATATAGTTAACATATATCCAATAAACACCATAATTGGGAGTAGTTCAAACTGTTCTCTTTGGCCGCAAGGCAATACAACTTGAAATTAGTTTAGAAACAAAAATATAAGTGAAGCTATTACTTCAAAAATTTTTTAATTCCTTCAAAAAATTTTCACTTCAAAGGTAATAAAAGTGGGTATTTTAGTACATGTAACCATAATAATAAAAATGTAACAATAGATGTAATAGTCATGATACTATGCATTAAAAGCCATGTAAAACGGGCTTACATTAGGAAACAAGAATAAACGAAAATAAATGCACAGCGTCTATATCAAGAAGTTAGCAAAAAGAAGATCAAGTAACTTTGAGAAAAGCATGAGTAAGGAAATAATCAAATTAACACAGAAATGGTTTTCTTAGAAAATAGGACAACAACAGAATTAGTAAGCAAACCTAGAGCTTATTTGGAAAACCAAGTGAAACAAAATAGGTAACCTCAAGCTTGCCTAATCAAGTAAATAAAGAAAGAAGTGTACATACACACACTTAGAAATGAGAAATGACCGTCAGTACAGAGATCATGAAAACTCCATAGGAATATTTTAGAAAACTCTCTTCAAATAAATTTGAATAGTTAGATGGATAATTTTCTAGGAAAATACAACTTACTAAAATTAAACCTGGAAGATACAGAAGACTCTGCATGGGCCAACATACAAGATGTTCAGAAAGTTTTAAAGACTTCTTTCTGCCTCAGAGCAGTGCCAGGCACAGATGGTTTTCTGGGTGAATTCTTTCAACCTTCAAGGAACAGAAACTTCAATACTATTTAAATTGTTCCCAAGCAGAGAGAAAAAAGGAAAGCTTCCAAATTATCTTTCAAAAGCCAACAGAACATTGATTCCAAGACCTTAGAATGGGAGCACAGAAAAAAAAAAACTTGAGACAAATTTCTGTTATGAACAGAAGAATTGAAGTTCCACAGACATGGAAGGGTCCTGAGTCATTTCAGTTCAATTTCTTCCAAAAGTTGGAGGAATTGTGCATATACAGTCATTATTCACATGAAAGATTATATGTATAGTGTTCCTATATCCAAGTACAGATATAAATATTCATTTTAATTATTTGTTTTATGATGAAATATAATTTAATTTTTAAAGCCTTTCCATTATAGCAACAGCAACAATAATAAAATAATAAAGTTCATTTAGTATTCATTTGTTGCTGGACCCTATGTTAAGCTCTTTTCCAAGAGTCATTTCATTTAAATAATGCCATTTACAGCAACATGGATGGACCTAGAGATGACCATACTAAGTGAAGTAAGTCAGACGGAGAAAGACAAATACCATATATCACATCACTTGTATGTGGAACCTAAAAAATGAGCTTATTTACAAAATAGAAATAGAATCACAGACATAGAAAACAAACCTGTGGTTACCAAAGGGGAAAGGTGGGGGAGGGATAAACATATACACAGTAATATATATAAAATAGATAATCAAGGACCTCCTGTATAGCACAGGGAACTCTACTCAATATTTTGTCATAACCTATAAGGGAAAAGAATTTGAAAAAATAATAGATACATGTATAACTGAATCACTGTGCTGTACACCTGAAACTAACACAACATTGTAAATCAACAATACTTAAGTTTTTCTTAAAAAAAAGTAATTTGATTTAATCACAAAAACACCGGGTGAGAGCTATTACTTATATATATATATTTATATACATTTATATATACAGTATATCTAGATTCCCCCTTAAGTATGAGGAATCTGAGCCACGGCAAGTGTATTTCACAGCTAGAGACTGGTACAGCAAGATTTAGACAGAGGCAGGCTGTCTCTAGAGACTCTTCTTATTTTTGAAATGAATTTCAGTTTGTAAAATCAGCATCATTTGGTACCCTGAAGGAAGTCTTACGCCACGCAGATCCCAAGTGCTGGAGAAAGCCCTTTTCCATAGGATCTAGGGGTGACGTTTACGCTCCTGTTGCTGAAACGCAGCCTCTGTTCACCAGTGCTGAATAGAAACATGGAGACAGAGTTTTGGGTGAAGTAGAAAAGAGTAGCTTTTATGGCTTTGTTAGGCAAAGGGGGCCACAGCAGGCTAATGCCCTCAAGACTGTGTGACCCACCGTGGAGGAGGTGATTAGCTCATGGACAATTCTTGGATTGGTTGGCATCAAGGCAAAGTTTCAAGGTTCATCAAACTCTGGTTTCAACCAGTCTAGGGTCTATTCTATGTTCTTGTGGTCCAGTTTTCATCTGGAGAGGATCTGCTTCCTGTAAAAAAAGCTCAAGAGTGTGCGTCAGACCTTTATATCTTTCAGGGAACTGAGGGTTTGGTGATTCTGCTAGGTGGCAGAATTATGGTCTAATTGTTACCAGTTCCCCAGCCCAACAGCTATTATCTGTTTCTTCATCTTCACATTTCCCAATCATTAACTCTTGAGTCAGCATTTTATTTCAAAAGACAAGGACACAGGGGCTTGTACATGGTTTCACTCCCATGTAACATGTGAATTTGTTGTAATTGAGTAGTGGAAAATCCAGGCTGGTTAGGGGCAGAGCTGGGAACCAAAGCCAAGAGAGTAGAAACCTAAAGAGGGTGAGTTGAGTTCGGTGGGCATTGAGGGAAGGAGGCGATGACATCCATGCCATTCGTAGAACGACAACTGTGTGTTGATCTTGGGTCAGAGGATGCTTTCTTGTGCCAGTGACTCATGGGAAAACTGAAGTAGTAGAGAGAATTTTGGCTGTGTGTACATATAGCAGCATCTTCAGATCACATCTATGCCTTTCAAAAGAGTCTCAAAAAGGGTCACACGTACACAAGGGGTTGCGATCCCCGCTGCACATGGGAGGGAGGTGCTGGAAAAGTACAGTGGGTCCAGGAAGCAAAGGAAGCAGCTTGGACAGATGTCTGTTCCCAGGATGTGATCACCAAGGAAAAGGATGCCTCATGTTCTGTGCTCTCCTCTTCCCTCCCGAGCAGGGCCCCTACTTTGGGTCTTTGCCTTCCTGCTGTCTCCTGTCCATTATATGGATATGGCAGGGGAAGTACCCTTTCCTATGAGTATTTCAGCCTTTATGCCTGTGCTGGTGTGTGTGTGTGTGTGTGTGTGTGTGTGATGTTTGCCAAGGACCTGGATTACAGAAGTGTTCTGGTGGCTCTCATTCTGGTCCTGAGTCCCCATCAGTTAGATTAAGAACAAGTAACAGAAGCAGGAGACAGATGCAGGGGCCGAATCGGGATAAAAGATTAGTATGCATTTCTTCTTTCTACAGATTTAAAATCACTGAGCTTTTCATACTGATCTGTGTTTTGCCAGGACTAATCATTCACTTACTGCTTCCATGCTCTGACTCGGTGCTTTCATATGGGACTAAAAAAATAAATAAATTGGAAAACTCATATTTCCAATCCTAGTTCCAGAAAACAAAAACAAAAACGAAGGGTATGGCTGGATGCTCACAAGTCTGCCATGTAAGGTGGGTTATCAGGTAGAAACTTATCTCTTACTGAGGAAATTTTCTTTGCAAACATCCTCAGTTTGGACCCTAATAGGCACAGCCAGAAAAGGAGTGCCATGTTGCTAATATAGCTTGAATGAACTCTCGGAGGTGGGGAGTGTAGTGTCTTTATTTTAACCAATACCATATTCTACTTGGAAATAACGGAGCTGAGAGCAGGAGAGCAGGTGGTGCCAAACCAACAGGAGGAAAGAATCCAGGAGAAAATACTAAATTGCCTACAGCAAGAGAATAAATAAAAAACTGCAGGAATTACTGATTGCTGGAGTCTCAAAGACCTCATAAAAAGTAACTCTTTGATTTACCTTCCGTTTCCTGTAGTGGCTGCCAGACAAAATTAAAAATCGGCCCATGATACTAGGGAGACTGAGACAGACATAAAGTATGCTTCAGAGGCTCAGCTCACAAGTGCCTTTCCCCTTAATTGTCTTTGGTTGCCAGCTCCGGAGGGGTGGAGAGAGAGAAGAGGCAGTGCTGGCTTGAAACATCTGCAGAAGATCTCAAGACAGCATCGTGCCCCGTACATGCGATGGCTGCCGTCCTGCATGTTTGCTGTGCCCCAGCGCTGCATCCTCCTAGTCGGGTGTAGGCCAACTCTCAGGTATCATGGATTGCTAGAGCAGGGGACATTTGGGGGAAGGCTATTAGTGTAACTCTCTCCAGAAATATCACTCAGTATTTCCCTGCTTTTCTGTTGAGGCTTTGGTTGGACATAGTTTTGGGGGTGGCAAGGGGAAATAAAAATCTCTCCTCTCTGCCTCCGTCCAGCTCTTCCATGATGGTGCAGCTCTCTGCCCCTTTGATGACATAACGTACTGCTCCATATGCAATGAATGTTTATTGCACTCTTACTGTAACAGCTCTTAATACAGTGATGTTGTGAAATAAGCACAAATCACAGTAGTATACCAGAATAAGTGATTGTTGTGTCTAGAATCAGCTGGAGGACAGTTAAGTGATTGCTGATCTTGGCTGGTCTCACTTATGAGTCTGAAAATTAGTTGGCTGACTGTTGGCTAATCTACAATGACCCCAGTTGGGACAGCTGGGATGACTTGGCTCTCCTCCATGTGTCCTTCATCCTCCATTGGACTAGCCTGGGTATGTTTGTTCTTCATGATGGTAGAGCTCAAGAGGGCAGGCAGAAACACATAGAGCCTCTTGAGATGTAGGTCTAGAACTGGGTTGCTGTAACTTCTGCCACATTTTCTTGGCCAATGCGAGACACAGACTAGTCCAAATTCAAAGGCTAGCATAGGAAAGTAGACTTTTTCTCTTTAGTGAGAAGAGCTGCAAAGTCACGTGGAACCTAACAAGGACACAGGAAAGGAGTAAAAAATTAGGATCATCATTGCAATCTATCACACATACTATAAGCCAAGTCTGCACTACATGTTTGTAGAAATCAAAGTTCCTTTGACCTCAAGCCTCTTTCCCTTTCTACCATGTGATATACATGAAGCTCACCCTTGCTAGGAAGGAAGGGCAATCGATCCTGGCCATGTCACTGTGTATGCCATTCTCAAGTGTTTCTTGGCCCCATAGCTCTTTGCAGAAAGCAGCAGTGGTGTAAATGTATATAGGAAATATAAGTTCTTTCATTAAACCTTGAAACGTGGCTACAAGAAGAACGGCACTGAAACCCACAGTGAGGATGCTGTTGGCGTCCCACTCAGATCCCGAACCCCGCCTACTGTGAGCGTGGGCTGCTAATGGTTCATAGCAGTCCTCTTCTCCAGAAGAGCTTAGCCACGCCAAGGCTGCCTTGCTTCAGGAGTTATGTGCATACCTACACCTCCCACCACAGCAGACTTTGGCCAAGGATTGGATGAAATGAGAATATAAAAGACTGCCCCCTTTCCTGGAGGGGAAGCCAACTCTGTGGTGTAACTTGAGCTCCAGAACTCCCCAAGGCCTGAAGTTAGACTTTAGCTGAAACTACATCCTTGGTTCACATCTTCTCCTGCTTACCTCACTCCCATCCTCCTGAGAGTACACCATCAATAAATCGTGTGCAACTAAACTCCTGTCTCAGGCTCTGCTTCTAGGAGCCCAAACTAAGGTAGCCATGTAACATAAACATAGAGTGGGGAAGGTATTCTCCTCTTCTTCATTGAAGACCCTGGCTCTAGGGTAGCTGCAGTGTAATAGAGGGAGTTTCTAGCTAAGGGGCAGCAGTGCCCAGCAGGCCATGGAAGGATGGCTGCCTGGGCAGTGGTGATGCCAGAAATGTTTAGAATCATCAGCCTTCCCTGTGAGGCGCCCCAAAGGCTCTCAGACATAACTGGCTGAGACTTGGAGAAAGGAGAGGGGAATGAGGTCTTGTGTAAGTAATCGAGGAAAGAAACCAGTAACATTGGGATTATTACTGTTGCTGTGAGTCCATCTATACTAATGATCCAATCTGGTGAGACCCAGTAAGGCTTGGGTTATGTTTGCATCCTAAGTAAGTCCAGGAATTTTTTTCTTTTTTTCTTTTTTGTACAACTGCTGGACCAAATATGTTTCTCTGTGTGAGATCTAAGGATGAAGACACGTTGTAGTACCTATTATTTCAAAAGAGCTACTGCCTATCTCCACATCTCCACTGGAGCCCCAGCACCCTGTGAAATTGAGTATTAGGCCTGCTGTTAATGAGCACTTAAGCTTTCATATTCCCCATCAACCTCCTAACTAGCACCCCGCCTCAGTGTTTATCCTCTAATTCATTCTCCAAATGATGGTCAGATTGATTCTGTAAAAGTTGATTCTTATCTTTTTATAACTCTGATTAAATTCTTCCCTCCCCTTTGATGTATACATTTATATATAAATGTATACATCGAACTACCTAGTATGATGTAAAAGGCATCTTTTGGCATGGTCCCCAATGCCTTTCCATCCTTGCTCTTTCTTTACTCTTTGCTGGGTCTTGACTGTGCTATAGGCTGTTTGCTGAGCAGGCCAGGGGTCTTTCCCCAATGGTCCTGTGTGCATGATTTTCCTCAACTTGGTGTGTCCTATTTTATATTCTATGACTGGTAAACTTCTAATCATCTCTCTTGATTCACCTTCATCCTCACCTCTTTGTGGAGCGTATCTTGATCATATTAATATCATTTCTACCTCAGGATATATTATATACTCATTATATTCATTCTGAGCACCCAGGATACTTTGAACCTACATGTATCATAGAAATTATTTGATGTATGAATAAATTAGAATGCATAACTCTTTCTAGAAAACCTGCCTAAACTCTGAAAGCAAGTACAGCAAACAAAAAAATACACAAAATGGTTCAAATGTAGTGAGCGAAACAGAATTTCTGTGAGCTTTAGGTCACATTCACTTTTTTATTCAAGCCTACCTAGTATGACTCCTTGATGTTACTTATAAAGTCTGAATTACAGAATTCAGGAACGTTTTCTTGTCTTGTGCTAGTAAGAACGCCATATGGGTAGACAATGTGTCATATCAAATCCAGCACAAAGGAATAAACCAGGCCCTTTTTCTTTGTTAATTTATATATATTTTTCTGTTCTCTTCCAAATTTAGGTCAAACATGTCTCTATAACAACTCATATTCATTAAAGAGAAAAGTTAAAAATTTTTTTAGCAAGAGATAAGATGTGGGAAGATTTAGTGGTTTTTCTTTAGGTTCTAGAATGGTTTGTGGTGGAGGAACGGGATGGGAGAGGGGAAAGCTCTTGTGAGATACAGCCCACATCCATCAGTGCTGGACTGTAGTCCTCAAATGGATCTGGAACTTGGGCCTCTTAAAGCAAAGGTTACTGCCCATATATGCCCTCCTTTTTTTTTTTTTTTAAATAAACTTATTTATTTATTTATTATTGTTTTTTCATTTTTATTTTTTGGCTGCATTGGGTCTTCATTGCTGCGTGCGGGCTTTCTCTAGTTGCAGCAAGTGGGGGCTACTCTTTGTTGCCGTGCATGGGCTTCTCATTTTGGTGGCTTCTCTTGTTGCAGAGCACGGGCTCTAGGTGTGTGGGCTTCAGTAGTTGTGGCATGTGGGCTCAGTAGTTGTGGCTCGAGGGGTGTAGAGCGCAGGCTCAGTAGTTGTGGTACACGGGCTTAGTTGCTCCGCGGTATGTGTGATCTTCCCGGACCAGGGATCAAACCTGTGTCCCCTGCATTGACAGATGGATTCTTAACCACTGTGCCACCAGGGAAGTCCCTGCCCTCCTTGATATCCAGCATCAAATCACCAAAGTTGGATCATCACCAGAGAAACACAATACCTCACTAATACGTAGAGGAAGGTGAAGGATCACATAAGAATCATGTGGGGAACTTGATACAAATGCCTAAGCTTAACCACTCAGAAAATTCTGATTAAGTGAGATTGAGTGTGGTCAAGGAATCTGCTTTTTTACATAAATGCTCCAGATGATTCTCCTACAGGAGTAATATTTACCACATGCTGAGCGCTCACGGCTCTAACTATTCCCTAATTGCAAAAGCTATAAAAACCCTGAGGAAAAAAATAATATAAAATATAATTCTTCCTTAAGATCAGGTCAATTGCATGGTTGATAATTTTGGTCTCTCTCTTGCATAGATCTTCACCTCACTTGCCTGTCTCTGACTTTGTTATACTCAACTCACTTGGGAAAACCACAGCCTTGGTCAAACTGAACTCTCTGGTCACTTCACAACTGCATTCATGCAACAGAAAGTGACTGAGAAAGACTCAAACTCACAGCCATGCTGATTGACCTCCCTTCTGGCTCTGACAATGACTGGGGCTTTTATAGAGCTAAGATTCCCATTGAAAACAATTCAGGAAGATGGACAACATGAATGAAAGGTATGATTTGAAGGCATTTGATTGTAACGAACCCAGGCAGGACTTGAGGGACTACAATCACTGAGAGAAAGGAAGGAAATGAGATGAGGCTCTCACTCACTCCAGCTTTTTTACTGGACAATTTTCAGTTTGTTCTGTGGAGAAACAGAGCCCAGGAAGAAAGAGGCAGCCATGTTGGGCTGATGAAGCGTATCCTGGAGCTCAGAGCTTTTAAGACTGTGGGAACTTGAAGGGTGAAATCCCAGGAGAATTTTGTTACTTTTTCTTCTCAAAAAATCCGTTTTACTTAATTGAAGTGGCAGCCATGAAGGTGTACTTCTTGGAACTTCCTTCAATAAAGAACTTGCTGAGGAGTTCGTTTAGTTTACCACCTTTGGGTGCGTCACCTTGGGGATCTTCCTCAGCTTTTGAGCCAAAGCTCTGCTCTTCCCATGCACACCCCAGGCAGTGACGCAGCATGGTGGGCTACTAAGGCCTGGCTATTTCTGCACAGTGCAGGGTTCCTGGATAGGCAGTCATTTCACCAGAGCTCCATGATGGGCTGGCTTTGACTTTCTAAGAGCTGCACCGTCGTCTGAGACTCTTACTACCCATACCTCCTTTCTTCCCCGATCTCCTTTCATAGATCACAGACTTGCACATGGGCTGAAAGTTCTCTTCTGCTATATTCCTCCTTTATGTTTCATAGTTTCACTTTTAATTCTATCTTGTATTTGTTTTTCCTGGGGGCCCAATTGGCATGTTTCATCAGCTACCACCTCAATTCTTTGCTCCTTTTTAGCAAAACTTCCCCCAAATAGTTGTTAATTCACTGCCTATAATTCCTCTCTTCCCATTGGCTTTTAACTCACTTCAATCACATCTTAACATGCCCCGCCACTCCTCCCCCCACACATGTATTCACATACTCCTTGGAAAGTGCTCTTATTAGTATCACTAATGACCATTTCCACATCCCTAAACACCAGGCTTAATTCTCAGCCATCACTGATTTACTAAAGTGAATCACTCCCTCTCCATTTTTTTTTAATCTTTAAATTTTATTTATTTTTTTATACAGCAGGTTCTTATTCGTCATCAGTTTTATACACATCAGTGTATACATGTCAATCCCAATCGCCCAATTCATCACACCACCACCCCCACCCCCTGCCGCTTTCCCTGCTTGGTGTCCATACGTTTGTTCTCTACATTTGTGTCTCAATTTCTGTGATGCAAACCGGTTGATCTGTACCATTTTTCTAGGTTCCACATATATGCGTTAATATACAATATTTGTTTTTCTCTTTCTTACTTACTTCACTTTGTATGACAGTCTCTGGATCCATCCACGTCTCAACAAATGACCCAATTTCGTTCCATTTTATGGCTGAGTAACATTCCATTGTATATATGTACCGCATCTTCTTTATCCATTCGTCTGTCGATGGGCATTTAGGTTGATCCCATGACCTGACTATTGTAAATAATGCTGCAATGAACACTGAGGTGCATGTGTCTTTTTGAATTATGGTTTTCTCTGGGTATATGCCCAATAGTCAGATTGCTGGGTCATATGGTAATTGTATTTTTAGTTTTTTAAGGAATCTTCATACTGTTCTCCATAGTGGCTGTATCAATTTACATTCCCACCAACAGTGCAAGACGCTTCCCTTTTCTCCACACCTTCTCCAGCATTTGTTGTTTGTAGATTTTCTGATGATGCCCATTCTAACTGGTGTGAGGTGATACCTCATTGTAGTTTTGATTTGCATTTCCCTAATACTTAGTGATGTTCAGCATCTTTTCATGTGCTTCTTGGCCATCTGTATGTCTTCTTTGGAGAAATGTCTATTTAGGTCTTCTGCCCATTTTTGGATTGGGTTGTTTGTTTTTACCATATTGAGCTGCATGAGCTGTTTATATATTTTGGAGATTAATGCTTTGTCCATTGATTCGTTTGCAAATATTTTCTCCCATTTTGAGGGTTGCCTTTTCATCTTGTTTACAGTTTCCTTTGCTGTGCAAAAGCTTTTCAGTTTAATTAGGTCCCATTTGTTTATTTTTGTTTTTATTTCCGTTACTCTAGGAGGTGGATCAAAAAAGATCTTTCTGTGATTTATGTCAAAGAGTGTTCTTCCTATGTTTTCCTCTAAGAGGTTTATAGTGTCCCATCTTACATTTAGGTCTCTAACCCATTTTGAGTTTATTTTTGTGTATGGTGTTAGAGAGGGTTCTAATTTCATTCTTTTACGTGTAGCTGTCCAGTTTTCCCAGCACCACTTACTGAGAGAGTGTCTTTTCTCCATTGTATATCCTTGCCTCCTTTGTCATAGATTAGTTGACCATAGGTGCATGGGTTTATCTCTGGGCTTTCTATCTTGTTCCATTGATCTATGTTTCTCTTTTTGTGCCAGTGCCATATTGTCTTGATTACTGTAGCTTTGGTCTGTTCATATTTTCTATTTCTTCCTGGTTCAGTCTGGGAAGGTTATACCTTTCTAAGGATTTGTCCATTTCTTGCAGGTTGTCCATTTTATTGGCATAGAGTTGCTTGTAGTAGTCTTTTAGGATGCTTTGTATTTCTGCAGTGTCTGTTGTAACTTCTCCCTTTTCATTTCTAATTTTATTGATTTGAGTCCTCTTCCTCTTTTTTTTGATGAGTCTGGCTAATGGTTTATCAACTCAAAGAACCAGCTTTTAGTTTTATTGATCCTTGCTATTGCTTTCTTTGTTTCTATTTCATTTATTTCTGCTCTGATCTTTATGATTTCTTTCCTTCTGCTAACTTTGGGCTCTGTTTGTTCTTCTTTCTCTAGTTCCTTTAGGTGTAAGGTTAGATTGTTTATTTGAGATATTTCTTGTTTCTTGAGGTACGCTTGTATAGCTATAAACTTGCCTCTTAGAACTGCTTTTGCTGCATCCCGTAGGTTTTGGGTTGTCGTGTTTCCATTGTCATTTGTTTCCAGGTATTTTTTAATTTCCTCATTGATTTCTTTAGTGACCTCTTGGTTATTTAGTAATGTGTTGTTTAGCCTCCATGTGTTTGTGCTTTTCATGTTTTTTTTTTTTACCTGTAATTGATTTCTAATCTCATAGTATTGTGGTCAGAGAAGATTCTTGATATGATTTCAATTTTCTTAAATTTACTGAGGCTTGATTTGTGATCCACAATTTGATCTATCCTGGAGAATGTTCTGTGCACACTTGAGAAGAAAGTTTAATCTGCTGTTTTTGGATGGAATGTCCTATAAATGTGAATTAAATCTATCTGGTCTGTTGTGTCATTTAAAGCTTCTGTTTCCTTATTTATTTTCATTTTGGATGATCTGTCCATTGGTGTAAGTGAGGTGTTAAAGTCCCCTACTATTATTGTGTTACTGTCAATTTCCTCTTTTATAGCTGTTAGCAGTTGCCTTATTTATTGAGGTGTTCTTATGTTGGGTGCATATATATGTATAATTGTTGTATCTTCTTCTTGGATTGACCCCTTGATCATTATGTAGTGTCCTTCCTTGTCTCTTGTAACATTCTTTATTTTAAAGTCTATTTTATCTGATATGAATATTGCTACTCCAGCTTTCTTTTGATTTCCATTTGCATGGAATATTTTTTTCCATCCCCTCACTTTCAGTCTGTATGTGTCCCTAGGTCTGAAATGGGTCTGTTTTTGACAGCATATATATGGGTCTTGTTTTTGTATCCATTCAGCAAGCCTGTGTCTTTTGGTTGGAGCATTTAATTCATTCACGTTTAAGTTAATTATCAATATGTATGTTCCTATGACTATTTTCTTAATTGTTTTGGGTTTGTTTTTGTAGGTCCTTTTCTTCTCTTGTGTTTCCCGCTTATAGGACTTCCTTTAGCACTTGTTGTAGAGCTGGTTTGGTGGTGCTGAATACTCTTAGCTTTTGATTGTTTGTAAAGCTTTTGATTTCTCCATTGAATCTGAATGAGATCCTTGCCAGGTAGAGTAATCTTGGCTGTAGGTTCTTCCCTTTCATCACTTTAAGTATATCATGCCACTCCTTTTTGGCTTGTAGAGTTTCTGCTGAGAAATCAGCTTTTAACCTTATGGGAGTTCCCTTGTATGTTATTTGTCATTTTTCCCTTGCTGCTTTCAATAATTTTTCTTTGTGTTTAATTTTTGCCAATTTGGTTACTGTGTGTCTTGGCATGTTTCTCCTTGGGTTTATCCTGTATGGGACTCTCTGTGCTTCCTGGACTTCGGTGGCTATTTCCTTTCCCATGTTAGGGAAGGTTTTGACTATATCTCTTCAAATATTTTCTCTGGCCCTTTCTCTCTCTCTTTTCCTTCTGGGACCCCTATAATGTTGTCCCAGAGGTCTCCTAGGCTGTCTTCATTTCTTTTCATTCTTTTTTCTTTATTCTGTTCTGCAGCAGTGAATTCCACCATTCTGTCTTCCAGGTCACTTACCGTTCTGCCTCAGTTATTCTGCTATTTATTCCTTCTAGTGTAGTTTTCATTTCAGTTATTATATTGTTCATCTCTGTTTGTTCTTTAATTTTTCTAGGTCTTTGTTAAACATTTCTTGCATCTTCTCGATCTTTGCCTCCATTCTTTTTCCAAGGTCCTGGATCATCTTCACTATCATTATTCTGAATTCTTTTTCTGGAAGGTTGCCTATCCCCACTTCATTTAGTTGTTTTTCTGGGGTTTTATCTTGTTCCTTCATCTGGTACATAGCCCTCTGCCTTTTCATCTTGTCTCTCTGTCAATATGTTTTTTTTCCTCAGGCTGCAGGATTGTAGTTCTTCTTGCTTCTCACTCAGTCCTTCTTAATAAGGCCTGCCCTCAGGGGAAACTAGTTAACCAGAGCCTAACTGACCTGGATGATGGGAAATAGCTAACTCCAGCCAGTTCTAGCCATCCTGTCTCACCTTTCAGGCAAATGATTTACAAGGAACCAGGGCAGTGTGGAGGTGAGGGGCTCGTGCAGGGGAAACACCTCATGATCTTCTCCAAACTGTAAATCACCACGCCACTCCCAAGGTTCTGATATACAGCAACAATTCTAGGGTCTGGGAAGTCCAAGATCAAGGTGCCAGCAATATAGGTTTCATTCTGAGGTCTCTTCTCTTGGATATAGGCAGCTGCCTATCTGTGTGCTTACACAACCTCTTCCTTGTGTTAGGGCAGAGACGAGCTCCCTCTCCTTGATGGTGTGTGTTTTTCACTTGATTTTCAAGATACCATTCCCCACCCCACCCCCTCTCCTGCTTTTTTTATTCACACATCTTAGTGGCAACCCTTTCTAAGTCTTCACTGTGATTCTTCCTCTTATGTTCAGGTTGCCCCAGAGCTAAACCTTGGACATCTTTTGTTCTCTACCTATTGACATTTCCTAGGTGATCTCACCAAGTCCAATACATTTAAATACTGTTAAAATGCTTACAACCCCCAAACAATATATAAGCCAACCAGCCTTCTCTCTCCTCACCTTCTGCCCTCAACGTGATATGTCTGATCTTCATTCTATTCCCCTGCTCTCCTCCTCACAGTTTATTATGATTCCAATCCTTCCATCCACTCAGGTCCCAAATCCTTGAAGCCACTTTCTGTCATGCTCTGCATCTAATCCTGTTGGCACTAATTTCAGAATCTCCAGAATATATCTAGAATTGGACCAGACTTTCCCTCTCCCACTAACACTTTGCTGTCTGTTTCCTCCCTGGATGATCACAGTAACGGAGCTCCTAAGTCCTCCTCTTGCCCCCGTCTGTAGTCTAGTCTCAGTGCAGTAAACAGTGAGAACTTTTTAAGTATAAATTAAATTATGTTCCTTCTCTACTCAGATTTTCCAGTGGTTCCCAGTTTCACTCAGAGTTAAAGCTGGAGACCCTGCAAAGGCCTCCTTCTTTCTCTCACCTCCTGACCCTTCCCTGACCTTCTCTCCTGTTAGTCTTTCTGACTCACACTGGCTTCCTTGGCATTTTCCTGGTGCACCAGGCACACTTGATTGCTTTCCGCTGAGAGCAGTCCTCAACACCCTCCTCAATCTTGCTACCAGAGCATGGCTCCCTAATTCTCCCCCTCCCCATCCTCCTCAGCAACTTTTTCTTGTAACAGTTATAGCTGTTTAACCTGCTATAAAATTATCTTACTCATTGTGTTTACTATCTATTATCTATGTTGTTTATTGGTGCATTATGAATCAGGTTGAATGACTTTTCTAGATATTCTAAATTCTGAAAGCAAGTCCCTTACATGAAATAATGCACGAAGTGGTTCAGGTGCAGGGAGGAGTAAGTTGTATAATGGCAAGGGCATCTGCCCCTTTTGTTCCCTTGTGTGTTCAGTGTCTGTTATATAGCAGGTGTTCCATGAATACTAAGGTGGCCAAAGCGCAGATCAACGTCCGAGGGAGTCTGACCAAAGATTCTGCCGTGATGTGAAGGTCCTGATCTTGTTTATTCTATTTAGCTTCCAAGCACCCTGTTGAATCTCCTCCACAGGCTGCATCTGTTTTTTTCCAAAACCTTTTCAAATATGGTTTCTGGGCATATTCCCATCTGGCACTAAACCCACCTGAAGCTTCTCAATTAAGTAATATGAGATTTTTAGCTGTGAGTATGCAAGAAATAATAACTTTTCTGCATTACTGCCAGATACATGAGGTTTGCCAAGAGTAAAAAATGTCATAAAGGACAGAGTAGTAGATGCCTTTGTTCCATGTTGAAATTGCACGTCTTTTGAAATTCAGGGGGCTGTAACACAGTTTTGAAGCAATGATGATGACGGTGATACTTTTCTTTTTAAATTTATTTTATTGAAGTATAGTTGATATACAATGTTGTGTTAATTTCTGCCATACAGCAAAGTGATTCAGTTATACCTATATATACATTCTTTTCCATGCTGGTTTATCACAGGATATTGAATATAGTTCCCTAAGCTATAAAGTAGGACCCTGTTTTTTTTATCCATTCTATATATGATTTTGCATCTGCTAATCCCAAACTCCCAATCGATCCCTCCCCACCCGCCTTGGCAAGCACAAGTCTGTTCTCTATGTCCGTGAGTCTGTTTCTGTTTTGTAGATAAGTTCGTTTGTCTTATATTTTAGATTCCACATATAGGTGATATCATATGGTATTTGTCTTTCTCTGTCTGGCTTACTTCACTTAGTATAATCATCTCTAGGTCCATCCATGTTGCTGCAAATGGCATTATTTCATTATTATGGCTGAGTAATATTCCATTGTATATATGTACCACATCTTCTTTATTCATTCATCTGTTGATGGACATTTAGGTTGTTTCTGTCTTGGCTATTGTGAACAGTACTGCTATGAACATAAAGGTGCATGTATCTTTCTGAATTATCTACTATATGTTTTAATTGTGACCCTCCTCTGTGTCTGGCTCTGTGCTAACCTTTGGGATAAAAGATGCAAAGACATGGTTCATGTCTTGTAGGACTTTCTAGTCTAGGGGAGAAAAAATAACCTGCTAACAGATATATGAACCATTAAAAACATAACAGAATTTTAAAATGCAATAAGATTGCAGAGGATTTAAAAACAAAAAACCAAATCCCAATTCTATCTAGGGCAGTCATGGAGTATTCACAGAGAAAGCTTGATCTGAACCACAACTTGAAGGATGAATAGTAATTTGGCACAGTGTTTAAGGATGAGAGTGTAAGAGAGGAGAGAGAAAAATGAGGGCAAAAGTATGTTGGGATAAACAACCTGGTACTTAGGAAAACTGCAAGTAGGTCAACGTGGCAATAATTTAGGGAACATGCAGGGTATCAGGGACCAGTCACAAAGGCTCTGGAATGCCAGCTAGCATTTTGGCTTTTACCTCTTGGGCACTCATTCTTGATTACATCTATATGAAGATCTATATTATCTTTCAAAACATGTTTTAAAAATATAAGTATCTCCTTGTGGTATATAGTAAGGACAATGGCCAAAGGTTCATAAAGACAGGGAGGGAAAAGCAGAGGAATAATAAACCTGTAGAAAGTAACATGAGCATAGGCTGTTCTCTGGGTTTCCCAGAGGCACAGAGAAAGGGGACAATTCACAACTGGATGAGTTACTTCTTTCTAACAAAGAACAATTGTCTCAACTTCATGGAAGATGCATGATTTCTCAGGTTTGGACTTAGAAATATCACTCTCTTATGGGTCTCTGCATAAAGAGTCATTGAGTAATGGTGAGAGGCGTTGTCTATGAACATGTAATGCAGAGGTTTGTACTTAGAACTGCTTGTTTCATGTTCAGCCTCTTGGTAAAAGATGAAGACCATTAGCCTGACACTTAATGAAGAAGCTCAGAGCTGTAAGACATGTTGAGAAGACAGGGTTGTGTGCCTTCTACCCGTGGTGTTTCTCATGGAGCCCAGCACAGAATTAGGGACATGATAGATGCTTCAGGACAGACGTTCTCATATGATTTTACTGTGACTAAACTAACTTTGAATTTGGCTTTGGTTTTCAGAGTGATTTTCATGGTAAAACCATTCTTTGGTCTGCTCTCAGAGCATGCTCTGAGATGAGAATTATAAACTAAAGGAGAAAATAATGACAACCAAATAATTGCCCAGGCTCCTATGGAGACTTCTTAATAGAGGTGGATTTGGCAACTTGGTGAGTTGTTTGTCACTGGCAAATTCAGGATTCACATGCCAAACATAGAATCATGTTTGATGCTTTTCCCCCTCATATGGCAGACAGTCACGAAGTCAGAGTAGGACCACGGACAGAAAGTTTATGGGGGGCAATAACTTTTTAAATGATTAAAAAATTCTTTGATTTCTGTGGATTTATATTGCAAAGATGAAGTATGGTGGGAGAAAAACAGGAGCCTCTTCTTTAACTAGCATTGGCAAAGCATAGTTCACAAAGGGTAAATAAGTTCCTTTAACATGTGTGACCCCCTAATGCAGAGGCGTTATTATTTCTCCTTCACACATGAGGGAACTGAGGTGCAGAGAGGTGAAGTGAGAGTACCCCATTTCATAGACCCCAAGACTTCTGAATCCCAGTGCTTTGTACATTTTATTAGGCCATAGATGTTTCTTTTAAGATGCTTCCCTGCATGAAGATCTCTGATAGGTATCTTAGAAATCGGGATCGTGGCTTTTTGAAATGAGATTGTGTGCAGGCCAGAAGCCAGGAGATTGACTATGTGATTTCTTTTTTTTTTTTTTAATTTATTTATTTTAGGCTGTGTTGGGTCTTCGTTGCTATGCGCAGGCTTCTCATTGTGGTGACTTCTCTTGTTGTGGAGCACGGGCTCTAGGCACGTGGGCTTCAGTAGTTGCGGCACGCGGGCTCAGTAGTTGTGACTCACGGGCTCCAGAGCGCAGGCTCAGTAGTTGTGGTGCACCGGCTTAGTTGCTCCGCGGCATGTGGGATCTTCCCGGACCAGGGCTTGAACCCGTCCCCTGCATTGGCAGGCGGATTCTTAACCACTGCGCCACCAGGGAAGCCCTGACTATGTGATTTCTTAATGTGTTTTTCTTCCCTGAAGTCATGTGGCTCTTCAGTCTGACTTATGGGTGGAATTAGGTTAACTTTGGCCGTTTCGGAGGTGGTGGATGGGTGGGTGGTGCATGCAACTTTGTTGCACATGGTGGCTGTCTCCAGTAGCTGCCGGGCTGCCTACCTTTTTCTTGTGTTTCCCAGGAGGAGGTAAATATTTCATTTTTGAGAAACTGGACTCTAACCCAAAGTGACCCTGAAGTCTGAGCTGCATATTAATCTCTATCAATGAGAGAAAAGCACTTTGTTCTTAAAAATTCACTTGCTCCTTCTTCTTGCCCTTGAAGACTTCATATTTGAAGCAGCAGGGAACAGAGGAAAGCCTACCGTTTGTTCTTTGGATTTCTACCAGTCCAATTTTCTAACTGTTACTTGCCTAAAATAAGTGTTACCATAAAGGACCACAAAAGACCTCTGATTTTGTCACTCCATCAAAAGCCTTAAAATGCAGGAAGAGTACATGTCTGTAAGGGCTGAACCGCTTAAGGTATACTGACCACAAGTCTCTCTGTTTGCTCTCATTTGAATGTCACTGCAATCAGCAGCCCCAAATCTTTAGTAAATGACACTGATTAGGAATTTTTCTCAACAGTTTGGGGCTATGAATCCTCTTTTTTCCTTTCTGGTTTCCCTCTTGGGGCCTGTCTCTTCCTTTGTGTTTGATCTCTCCCTTTTTCTAATGCATAGCACATATCTTTTTTCCATCTCTGTACCTTAATCTTCTGTTAGTCTTCCGCAAGTGTATTTGCTTGACTGAAAGGACAAACAGATGTTAACTTCCTTATTGTGAAACACACACACAAAAAGGACAATTAATTTATACCTATGACAATCTGCTCCAACAGTGACAGCCCTTGAAAATGTCTATTCCGTTGGAGACCCAAGCCATATTTTGTTTTCATTCAGCTGCTCAATAGAATTTAACTTCAAGTTAGGTTTGTATTCCCCGAGTGAGAGTCTTTAATTGTTCTCAGGAATAAAACCAGTGAATATTTCCATTTTAAATATTTGAAAGGTCTTTTTTTCAAATGTGCTTATATTTTTTGCTTGCATTTAAAAAATTAACTCTTATCTATCATCATTTTGCTTCATCAGAGGCAAAATACAGATAGTTTCTGATTATAGTTATTAAAAATAATTCTTAATCTAGGAGTTAGGCAGATATAGATACAGGAGACAAACATGTTTTAGGGTGTTCCTGCTGGATAAAGTCACCATTTAGTGAGAAACAGATTTCTTGACTTATTTGCTCTTGGAACTGTCTGAGGATGGACAGATAAATACAACACACACACACACACACACACACACACACACACACACACACCTCACATGTCTGCTTCCCCTTCACAACTTTCTAGCTCAACCTGTCCATGTCTTGAGCTTATCCTGACATAGCAGAGGGGCTTAGCAGTCTTCTAGTAGTCAGGCCTGAATTACTTGTGCAGGTCTGGTACCTGGTAGATGTAAGGTTAGCATCTGGAAATAGTCACCTGGTAGGTCCAGAGGAACAGTTATGCTAGTTGAGCAACAGATAATCAGAAAGCTGATTAGGTGCTGCTCCGGCTTCCTTAGTAGAACTTCTCTGTTTATGCCCTTGGCCCTTTCTATTTCTTCTAGTTCCTGTCACTTGTAACTCTTTCTTAACTCTGTCTCTGTTCACATATTTTAAACATAGCTTTCAATGCTTTTCCTTCACCTAAGACTTAAACCTCTTTCCCTGGTTTGTGTTTCCATTATTCTTTGCCCAAGCATGAGATTGCCCAAGAAACATACCTCCTATCAATGTCCCCTATTCCAGGAATTTGACTTGTTGGGCCTAAAAAAAAGTTTGGAGATAATACTGAGAGCTCTTTCTGACACCGTGGATCTGGGGATACCTCATGGGTCAAAAACATCTTATACATATTCATTCACAAGTGGGCACTTTGCACACCTCTGCTAACCATGTAGCAATGTGCTTGTTAGGGTTTACTATTAATAATAAAGTGACGAATGGATAAAGAAGATGTGGCACATATATGCAGTGGAATATTACTCAGCCATAAGAAGGAATGAAATTGGGTCATGTGGATGGACCTAGAGACTGTCATACAGAGTGAAGTTAAGTCAGAAAGAGAAAAACAAATATCGTATATTAACACATATATGTGGAATGTAGAAAAATGTAACAGATGAACTGGTTTGCAAGGCAGAAATAGAGACACAGATGTAGAGAACAAACGTATGGACACCAAGGGGTAAAAGCGGGGGCGGGTGAGGGTGGTGGTGGGATGAATTGGGGGATTGGGATTGACATATATATACTAATATGTATAAAATAGATAAGTAATAAGAACCTGCTGTATAAAAATAAATAAAATTTAAAAACCAAACAAACAAAAATAATAAAGTGTCTGAGAGCTACATAGAAGATAGAAAAAAAGTAATAATAAATTTTCATATAATAGAATCTGCTCAAGATAGAGCATTGAGATTAGCTGGCAGACACAGAGACAAAGAGATCTGCCAAGAAAGTCATTTAGTAGATAATACATCTAACCCAAAAGAGGCCTCTGGGTCCCACCTCAATGCATCAGATACCCTAATTTCAGAAATGCAAATGTTATAGGATTAAAGCAAAATGAAATATTGAGAGAAGATTAAGCATAACCTGATAAACTATTAATCTCAGCTTTCCTCTGAGAGTCGTGTTTCAGAAAGAGGTGGGAAAGAACTCCCCAAAGGAAGCATTTATATCTGGGAGCCTATTCAACAGGAGCAAACAAGCCCTGCTTAATGTGTAGACATTACGGAAGGGAGACTTCTGTATCCCCTCTGTCTGGCTTTCTAGAAGAAGCACTGACCTGTGACGTAGTCAGAATATATCAACGTTGTTTGTAATTATGGCTCTTACCACGCTACTGACACTGCACCACCAGTAAATTGAACTTAGAAACACAAGACAAATTATACAATTTGTAAGTGCCCAGAAAACAGCGACTGTGGACGTTACCATTAATAACAACCTCATTGTAAGTTTAGCATATTCTAAGCTACAGAGAATCTTGAATTCCTTACCAATGTATTCTATCTTCTATTCTGAAGATTATTTTAAATTATTAGAAAAATGGGCTTTTTCAGTAGCAGAAGCATCAAATCAAAAAGCAAAACGAATGGTACTTTATAGAATCCCATGATTTGTACAAATGCTTCATGTCAATAAAGAATCATCAATACTTGTCAAATCTGCACTGAAATTTCCGATGACTGAAAATACAAATTCCAGCTGTCCAATTTCAAGTCAATACCACTTGTATAAATTCAACCCTTTGACATAAAAACAACTTGAAATTTATTGAACATCTTTAAGCTGGCGGTTTAGACTTGTCAGATACCCGGGGAACACAATTGGGCTGAGACAATCCAACTTGCATCATATACAAGGATTACACTCAACCAGATTTTCTTTTTTAGGCCTTCCAATCAGGCTCCTATTCAATGCACTGTTTGATCCCGACATTACTAAGGTCCACAGGGCTCCATTTTCTTGCCACAGGGGGATCTTTTTTTTTTTTTTCTAGCACAACCTAGAATAGACTTTATTTGTAGAGCTTAATAAGGCCCCCTTAGAGTCAGAAAATAAGATTCTCTCAATCATTATTTGCCTCTTTGAGTATGAAAATATTCTATGCAGGTTAAATGAGTTATTAAAAGAAATATGAATTTTCATTTGTTGATCTGAAGTTCAAGACTTGCTATGTGTCACAGTTCTGTCCTTACTCTCTAATTGTTTTGACCTTATTGGTTCCTGGATCCCTCCTGACTTCTGTGTCATCATCCTCTGGAATAGGAATCTTTGGAAACAGTGGCTTTATATTTTGATCAGTTCGACAAACATATTCTAACCACCCACTCTGGATCAGACCTTGAGTTAGGCCTTGACATTACAGAAATGGAGCAATCCCTGCTGTCATGAACCTCAAAGTTTGGCAAACAGCTGGAATAATAGGGTCTAGGAACATGGAGTTCCTAGGAGAGAGAAGAGAAGCTGCTAGAGAGAGGAGCTGTGCCTCTAGGCATGACATTGCCTGAACCCCTTTACTTATTTTGGGCATGAAAACACCAGTCTTTCCTGGGGGATTTGAGGTGGGGTGGGAGGGAGAAGGGCTCCATCTTCTACAGATGAGTAAATATTCCCAAATATCCTGCTTGATAAAGTCCTCCTTTCTTCCATCTGCTTTGTTCAAGCCCCTGACATATACAAATACAGCATGCAGTGCCTGTTAGATCTCATCAGTGATCTTCAATGGCCATAATTATTCACTGAATGTGAACCATGAGCTGTACTCTGTGTATCATGGGCCAAGTACAGCCATGGTGCTTGTTCTCGTAAAGCCAGCCCTGTGGTGATGAAGACAGAAAATGAACGAGTATAGGAAGGACAAAATAAATAATTAAACCTTTAGTGGTGCCATGAAGTAAAGGGTCAAGGCACAGCAATAGAAAATAAGTGTATGAGTCCTGTTCCTTAGGGTGGTAATGTATGGCCTCTCTGAGATGGTGACATTTAATGAGAGACTTGACAGACAAGGAGCAAGCCACATGAAACTGTGGAGGGGAGCGAGAGTGTTTCTGTCAGTGCGAAGGAAGCCAGAGTAGGTTGAGGGGGGAAATGTGGAAGAGAGTGGTAAGAAATGAGGTTTAGTATTAACTTAGGATATGGACAGGTTTTAGAGGACATCATCACAAGGAGTTAGGATCTTATTCAAGTCCAATGTGAAGGCATGAATTGTTTTTAAGCTTATCATATGTCCTACTATATGATTTGCATCTTACAGCTGCTCTGTGGAGAATATATGTGTGCCAGTAGGATGGCAGAAGCCATTGCACCATCCTTGGCTGTGGCGGCAATCCAGGCAAAGGATGTTTGTAACTTGGTGTACAACAGGGGTCATCAAAATGCCAACCTTAGGAAGTGAGGATTTGGAAGCTTGCTACCTATAGTCTGTTTGTTCTTCACATGTCATACTATATCCCAACTTTTCCAACACAACTCATCTCCACGAACCCATTTGCTCATTTAGACAAATGGGAATGTGTGCTTGGCACTTTACTAGATATGGTGGCATAGAAACCAAAAAGTCTCAGTCCTTGTCCTGTGAAAACTCACACTCAAATGGGGGAACATAGAGACCTGCAAGTGATAGTTCACTAACAAGTGCAGCCATGGAAGCTCACGTAGAGTTAACAACTTGCATGAAGAAGGGGGTGGTCTGCCTCCAAGAAATCATACATCTACATCGTGTGTGTCATCTCAGTGTTTACCATATACCTAGTACAAGGCTGTGTCCACTGGAAGCTATTTATTAATGGAAATCCAAGGATCACTTAAGGTGGGCTTTTCTATTTTTTAATTTTTTTTTTGCGGTACGCGGGCCCCTCACCGCTGCGGCCTCTCCCACCGCTGAGCACAGGCTCCGGACGTGCAGGCTCAGCGGCCACGGCTCACAGGCCCAGCGGCTCCGCGGCACGCGGGATCCTCCTGGACCGGGGCACGAACCCACGCCCCCTGATCAGCAGGCAGACCCCCAACTGCTGCGCCACCAGGGAAGCCCTGGGCTTTTCTATTGATGAGACAACCTCAGAAGTCTCAAAATGTTTACATTCCAAGCATATTGGGAGCTGTTGGTATGTGAATGACCTCAACCATCATCTCCTTCACTTCCTGTGTTTAAAAGTTGACATACGTGCTGATAAGAAGTAAGATTGTGCCTTATTATAGTTATAGAAAATAGGCAATGTATAAAAGGTATTGATGGTGGAGGTTCAATGAGAATGTTTAGAATTTAGGAGATTCTTGGCCAAATTATCTCATTAAAAAGTTTACCTTAAGAACAAATGGAAGGCCTTTAATCCATTTTGAATTTATTTTTGTGTATGGTGTTAGGGAGTGTTCTAATTTCATTCTTTTACATGTAGCTGTCCAGTTTTCCCAGCACCACTTATTGAAGAGGCTGTCTTTGCTCCATTGTATATTCTGGCCTCCTTTGTCATAGATTACGTGACCATAGGTATGTGGGTTTATCTCTGGTCTTTCTATCCTGTTCCACTGATCTATATTTCTCTTTTTGCTCCAGTACCATACTGTCTTTTTTGGTTTTTTTAACATCTTTATTGGAGTATAATTGCTTTACAATGGTGTGTTAGTTTCTGCTTTATAACAAAGTGAATCAACTATACATATACATATATCCCCATATCTCTTCCCTCTTGCGTCTCCCTCCCACCCTCCCTATCCCACCCCTCTAGGTGGTCACAAAGCACCGAACTGATCTCCCTGTGCTATGTGGCTGCTTCCCACTAGCTATCCATTTTACGTTTGGTAGTGTATATATGTCCATGCCACTCTCTTACTTCGTCCCAGCTTACCCTTCCCCCTCCCCGTGTCCCCAAGTCCATTCTCTACATCTGCATCTTTATTCCTGTCCTGCCCCTAGGTTCTTCATAACCTTTTTTTTTTTTTTAGATTCCATATATAGGTGTTAGCATAAGGTATTTGTATTTCTCTTTCTGACTTACTTCACTCTGTATGACAGTCTCTAGGTCCATCCACCTCACTACAAATAACTCAGTTTCGTTTCTTTTTATGGCTGAGTAATATTCCATTGTATATATGTGCCACATCTTCCTTATCCATTCATCTGTCAGTGGACACTTAGGTTGCTTCCATGTCCTGGCTATTGTAAATAGAGCTGCAATGAACACTGTGGTACATGACTGTTTTTGAATTATGGTTTTCTCAGGGTATATGCCCAGTAGTGGGATTGCTGGGTCATATGGTAGTTCTACTTTTAGTTTTTTAAGGAACCTCCATACTGTTCTCCATAGTAGCTATATCAATTTACATTGCCACCAACAGTGCAAGAGGATTCCCTTTTCTCCACACCCTCTCCAGTATTTATTGTTTGTAGATTTTTTTTATTTTTTTATTTTTATTTTTAAAAAATTTTTTAAACATCTTTATTGGAGTATAATTGCTTTACCATGGTGTGTTAGTTTCTGCTCTACAACAAAGTGAATCAGCTATACATACACATATGTTCCCATATCTCTTCCCTCTTGCGTCTCCCTCCCTCCCACCCTCCCCATCCCACCCCTCCAGGTGGTCACAAAGCACCGAGCTGATCTCCCTGTGCCATGTGGCTGCTTCCCACTAGCTATCCACCTTATGTTTGGTAGTGTGTATATGTCCATGCCACCCTCTCACTCCATCACAGCTCACTCCTCCCCCTCCCCATATCCCCAAGTTCACTCTCTAGTTGGTCTGTGTCTTTATTCCTGTCTTACCCCCAGGCTCCCCATGACATTTCTTTTTTCCTAGATTCCATATATATGTGTTAGCATATGGTATTTTTCTTTCTCTTTCTGACTTACTTTGCTCTGTATGACAGACTCTAGGTCCATCCACCTCACTACAAATAACTCAGTTTCGTTTCTTTTTATGGCTGAGTAATATTCCATTGTGTATATGTGCCTCATCTTCTTTATCCATTCATCCGATGATGGACACTTAGGTTGCTTCCATCTCCTGGCTATTGTAAATAGAGCTGCAATGAACATTATGGTACATGACTCTTCTTGAATTATGGCTTTCTCAGGGTATATGCCCAGTAATGGGATTGCTGGGTCATATGGTAGTTCTATTTGTAGTTTTCTAGGGAACCTCCATACTGTTCTCCATAGAGGCTGTACCAATTCACATTCTCACCAGCAGTGCAAGAGTGTTCCCTTTTCTCCACACCCTCTCTAGCATTTATTGTTTCTAGATTTTTTGATGATGGCCATCCTGACTGGTGTGAGATAATATCCCATTGTAGTTTTGATTTGCATTTCTCTAATGATTAATGATGTTGAGCATTCCTTCATGTGTTTCTTGGCAATCTGTATATCTTCTTTGGAGAAATGTCTATTTAGATCTTCTGCCAATTTTTGGATTGGGTTGTTTGTTTTTTTGATGATGAGCTTCATGAGCTGCTTGTAAATTTTGGAGATCAGTCCTTTGTCAGTTGCTTCATTTGCAAATATTTTCTCCCATTCTGAGGGTTGCCTTTTCATCTTGTTTATGTTTCCCTTTGCTGTGCAAAAGCTTGTAAGATTCATTGGGTCCCATTTGTTTATTTTTGTTTTTATTTCCATGTCTCTAGGAGGTGGATCAAAAAAGATCTTGCTGTGATTCATGTCAAAGAGTGTTCTTGCAATGTTTTCCCCTAAGAGTTTTATAGTGTCCGGTCTTACATTTAGGTCTGCAATCCATTTTGAGTTTATTTTTGTGTGTGGTGTTAGAGAGTGTTCTAATTTCATTCTTTTACATGTAGCTGTCCAGTTTTCCCAGCACCACTTATTGAAGAGGCTGTCTTTTCTCCATTGTATATTCTTGCCTCCTTTATGAAAAATAAGGTAACCATATGTGTGTAGGTTTATCTTTGGGCTTTCTATCCTGTTCCGTTGATCTATATTTATGTTTTTGTGCCAGTACCATATTGTCTTGATTACTGTAGCTTTGTAGTATAGTCTTAAGTCCAGGAGCCTGATTCTTCCAGCTCCGTTTTTCTTTCTCAAGATTGCTTTTGCTCTTCGAGGTCTTTTGTGTTTCCATACAAATCATAAAATTTTTTGTTCTAGTACTGTGACAACTGCCATTGTTAATTTGATAAGGATTGCATTGAATCTGTAGATTGCTTTGGGTAAAATAGTCATTTTCACAATATTGATTCTTCCAGTCCAAGAGCATGGTATATCTCTCCATCTATTTGTGTCATCTAGACCTAAATGTAAGGCCAGACACTGTAAAACTCTTAGAGGAAAACATAGGCAGAACACTCTTTGACATAAATCACAACAAGATCTTTTATGACACACCTGCTAGTGTAATGAGAGTAAAAACAAAACTAAACAAATGGGACCTAATTAAACTTAACTTTTGCACAGCAAAGGAAACCATAAACAAGTCAAAAAGACAGCCCTCAGAATGGGAGAAAATATTTGCAAGTGAAGCAACTGACAAAGGATTAATCTCTAAAATATACATACAGTTCATGCAGCTCATGCAGCTCAATATCAAAAAACAAAGAACCCAATCCAAAAATGGACAGAAGACCTAAATAGACATTTCTCCAAAGAAGAGGCACACGAAAAGATGCTCAGCATCACTAATTATTAGAAAAATGCAAATCAAAACTACAATGAGGTATCACCTCACAGCGGTCAGAATGGCCATCATCAAAAAATCTACAAACAATAAATGCTGGAGACGGTGTGGAGAAAAGGGAACCCTCTTACGTTATTGGTGGGAATGTAAATTGATACAGCCACTATGGAAAACAGTATGGAGGTTCCTTAAAAAAACTAAAGAACTACCATATGACCTAGCAATCCCGCTACTGGGCATATACCCAGAGAAAACCATAATTCAAAAAGACACACACACCCCAATGTTCATTGCAGCTCTACTTACAATAGCCAGGACATGGAAGCAACCTTAATGTCCATCAACAGAGTAATGGATAAAGAAGATGTGGTACATATATACGATGGAATATTACTCAGCCATAAAAAGGAACGAAATTGGGTCATTTGTAGAGACATGGATAGACCCAGAGACTGTCATACAGAGTGAAGTTAAGTCAGAAAGAGAAAAACAAGTATCATATATTAACGCATATATGTGGAATCTGTAAAAATTGGTATAGACGATCTTATTTACAAAGCAGAAATAGAGACACAGACGTAGAGAACAAACGTGTGGATAGTAAGCGGGAAGGGGTGGGTGGGATGAATTGGGAGATTGGGATTGACATATATACACTCTTGATACTATGTATAAAATAGATAACTAATGAGAACCTACTGTATAGCACAGGGAACTACTCAGTGCTCTGTGGTGACCTAAATGAGAAGGAAATCCAAAAAAGAGGGGATATATATATATATACATATGGCTGATTCACTTTGCTGTGCAGTATAAACTAACACAATATTGTAAAGCAACTATACTCCAATTAACAAAAAAAAGAACTAACGGAAGGCACAGAATTCAGTGATATATCTTAAGGTGTTGCTAGCTTGTCAGAGGAAAAGATCTCAAGAGAATGGGCAGCTGTTAGTAAAGTGGAACTGTGCCTGGTGTAGAGGCAATAACCTGACTCATTTCCAGGGTAAGGAGGGAGAGAGGATTTCGGCAACCCCCATTTTAGACTTCCAAGATACCATGGACAGTCTCAATCCATGGGGCACCTGGGTGCATGATAAAGGACACTAGAGCTCCAGTATGCTTTGAGAACCTATCACTTTCCCCATAAAATCCCGAGGACCAGAATCTAAAATAGTTACTGAAGCCCTGGTAGCCAGAATCAATTCTCACCCCCCACTCCCTACTGCTCTCTCATTATCTCTGTCCCTATCTCTTATATAATTTTTTTAACATCTTTATTGGAGTGTAATTGCTTTACAATGGTATGTTAGTTTCTGCTTTATAACAAAGTGAATCAGTTATGCATATACATATGTTCCCATATCTCTTATATAATTAACAATTTCTTCTCTTTCACTACTGAATCTAATGGAGAAGAGTTACTGTTGATGCTAAATTAACAAGAAGTAATTAGCATGAGATTGAGAACTGGACAGATTTTGGTTTGCATCCTGCCTCGGCCTCTTAATGGTTATATAAGTTTGACTGAGTGATTCAAATTCTACCAGCCTCAGTTTTTTTCTATCAGCAAAATACGGATAATGATTTTGGGGGGGAGCATTGTGAAGATTGCATTAAATAATGTGTGTGGAATGCCTAGTTTGGTACATGGTAATACCCAACAAATATTCAATAGAATAATGAAATTGGATTTGTCTTATTTCTGGGCACAGGTTATGGCATTCATTACTCTATGCACTCCATCTTTCTAGATTTTTGATCCTCTTAGGATATTTTTTTTCTTAGACCTTTGTTCTGAAAGTCATTCTTATTCTTCCACAACCCAAACTTTTATGCTGAATCTTTTCTAACATGGAGAAAAGTTGCAAAATAAAACAGTGATTTTTTAATACCATTTAGGTTCAACAATTAACCAGTATTTTGCCATATTTGCTCTAATTCTCTATATTTATACCTTTTTAAAATCTAAGCATTTAAAAATTGCAGACACCATGAGACCTCTCCCTAAATATTTCATTTGGCATGCACTTTCTAAAAACAAGGACTCTTTCCTTCATAACCCTAAGGACATTATCACTTCTGAGGATATTAACATTAATGCCACATCCTCACTTAATATCCAGTCCATAATGAACATTTCTCAATTGTTCTAAAATGTCTTTTATGTTTCTTTAGTCTTTGAAGCAGCATCCAATCAAGGTATAAATATTACATTCAGTTATGTCTTTTTTTATTTCTTTAATATAAAACAGTTGTCCCAATTTTCCCATGACATTAATTTTTTTAAAGAGTGCAAATCACTTTTTTCTGTAGAATAATTCAACTCCCGGATCTGCCTGATTAAAACCCATTCTTCGGATCTAGCCCCACATCTTTTACTCACTGGCCCTGTGGTCTTTGAAGTGGCCACCTTGCTGATAGATTAGCTGCTAAGACGCTGAATCCTTCTTCCAGCCTGCAGGAAAATCTGACTGAGTCTTTAATGTTGATATTTTGATATCACTTTGGAAGAATGTCCAGAGGAGGAAAGTCAACATTGGAACTGACACTGAGGAGCTCTGTGTTCCTTCCACCAAGAGTACTGAAACCCAGGAGAGAGTCCCACCTGCCAAGCATAATGGAAGTGTCATCCAGGAAAAGGGGAGATGGTCACAGTGACCTCTGGAGATTCCCTTGCAGGTTAAAGAGTTCAGTGAAGGATGTCCTTTGCCAATGGCTCCCGAGTCATTTATCTGGCAGCCCAGAGACCTCCTTCGTGGTGTCTTGACTAAGGGTTGCAGAGTTTTTCACAAGTCAGGAGAATCTCATTTGCCAAGAATTCTAATTGAATCCTTTGTAGGCTTCTCATAGTTCCCAGACCACATGAGAATGAAGATCCTTCCAGAAGAAGTCAAGAAAATTTTTCTGGCTAGATATATTTAATAGAGTTTCTTTTTGTCTCTTTTCTATAGGTCAGCAGAGACCAATAAAATTTTATGCAATGACGAAAATGTTACTTTTCTTTTGCTGTGCTGTCCAACATAGTAGCCACTAGCTGCACGTAGCCACTGGATATTTGAAATGGGCTAGTATAACTGAGGAATGAATTTTCAAATTTAATTTAACATTAAGAAATTTAAATGCAAATGTACGTAGCCACATTGGCTAGTGGCTACTGTGTTGAAAAGCAGAACTACAGACAGTGTTATCACTTGAATCTAATTTCCAAATTTGGAGACCAGGGTCTACTCTTACTAATTCCATTCTCCTCTCCTCCCCTTCTCTTCAGTACGGTAGAGGAACATACGTTATTTTCAACTCTCCAGGCCCTCATTTTCCCTTTCTTAGACCAGTCACAGGATGTGTAGGAGCCAGCAAAGGAGTCAGCCACACAGCAGCTGGTGCTAAGAAAGGAAGCCTGCCACCCTGAGTGGTACCCACTCTTGCTTTTCCATCTAAGCCTTTCATCTTCCCATCTGACAACTTGCTCTGAATCTTCACCCCCTTTGTTGGTAAGCTGACTCCTGGGAAGTCAGCTCATAGGAACTCTGCTTCAGAGTTGACAGAGACTTGATTTTCAGGATATACTTGATTTTCAGAATCTAAGTTCTTTGAGAGGATCTGACCAACACTGTGGCTTTGTCTAAGAGGCTGTGCTTCGTGATTCGGTTGCCAGATAGACAAGAAGGAAATGGCAATGACAGTTGCCACAAAATGGCAATGACAGCAGTGATTACATTTCATTGTATATGAAGACCTTGGCACTTGTATTAACATGTATTTCATCTTTATAATAACTCATATAATACATATTATGAGTTCTTACTTTACAGATGAGGAAACATGATGTTCAGAAGGGTGTAAGACTTGCCCAAGAGCATACAACTAGGCAGGGAGGGGCTAGGAATTAAAATGTAATCTGCCTAATTCCACCGCTCTTTCTAGGGCTTCTGATTATGACAGTAATTTTCTGCCTTGAATCTATCCTGTTTCTGTCTCTGTTTTTCACTCTCTTTCTTTGTACACACACACACACACACACGGACACACACACATTTGTGAATTTTCCAGGCATCTGAATTGTACATCTTTAATTTACAAACTCTTAAATGAAAAATAATTTAACTTGACAAAATTGCTGATATATTGTACTTGTCCTGCCCTACTAAACAATTAAGCCTTTCTGGATACACGTACATTATAAAACTGCACTGTGATATAGTCGAGTTCTAGTGAGGCAAGTAGAATAGTTTGCCTGCATGAACCAGCTTCAAGTCACCAAGCTTTGTTGTTGTCCTTGTGATAAACTACACATAACACAAAATTTTCATTTTAACTGCTTTTAAGTTTACAGTTTTGTGGTATTAAGTATATTCACATTGTTCTGTGTGGTTGGTTGGTTTGTTTTTTACTTAGAATAAGTCTTTTTTTTAAAAATTTTATTGAGGTATAATTGACAAATAAAATTTTAAGACATTTATAGTCATTCACACTCTTGTACAACCATCACTGCTACCCATCTCCAGAAATTTTTCATCATCCCAAACTGAAATTCTGTACCCATTAAATAATAATTCCCCAACCTTCCCTTCCCCTCAGCCCCTGGTAAGCACTACTCTACTTTCTGTGTGTATGGATGTGACTGTTCCAGGCACTAGAGCTTGGAGCTTCCTGGTTGCTATTTTGCTGACATCACTTTTCAAGTCACTGAGAGCTTTTCAGGCCAATGCCCTTCTTACCTACAAGGGGTGGGGGTGGGAGATTGGTGTGGGGAGGGAACAAGGCATGGGAAGTACAGGGTTAAGGACAGGGTGACACTGAAGAGCCTTCATGCATTTAGTTCCCATTTTTCCAAGAACAAAGTGGGGAATAGTTGCCAGCTATATATTCAACACCTTTCCTTTCCTTTAAAGATACATTTATTCCTAAATCTGGTAGCCTCACAGAAAAAATACATTTATTCTTAAATTCTGGTAGCCTCAAAGAGTAAAAGCTCAGATAATTCAAGAGCCAGATGATTTTTATTAATGGAGGAAATAAATATTTGACCACGACATTCATCAAATTCTTTTCTACTTTAGTGCCAGTGGGGAACTAGATTTGGGAGACATCTGAGCACACTTAAAACCAACTAGTAGAACCAACTGCGTTCTGTTTCAGCCAGAGACTCGCCAATTCATTTCAATATCGTCTGCATTCTGTGTCTTCCTCTTCTCCCAAGAGATATAGAAGGTTAAAAACAGGGTCTCCTTCCTGAAGTAAGAAGCTGAATTCATATATTTTTGATTTGGTACATTACTGAATATTTTAGGATCTGGTGTACTTTCAGTGAAAACAAGCCTTTCTTAAAGTAATTGAGAGATATATGAAATTCTCATTATCAGAAGAGAAATGTTGATCCCTTTGAATTATGCAGGGAAGAATAAATATCTAATTATTTTAGCCTAATCATCATTATTCCTTTTCATCTCCCAACACCCTAGTCATTTCTCATTGTTTTTTTTCTCCCTACCCCATCGGCTCTTTTAAAAGGCCATCCTTTTGAGTTCAGCTGAGATAAAAGAGGCTTAAAGATAAGAAACAACAGAAATCCCTGCACTTCATGGGGATTACGAGTGGAGTTAACATGGCTACATAGAATGAAGCTGCAGCTTGGGGCCTGGAAATGACAAGGTTATTTATTCTCTGAAATCCTAGGCACTGGTTAGGCTGTTATTAATCACAGGGACTACAGGGCTGGGGTGGGCAAACTTCATTTGCAGATGGAAAGCTACTGGGCTGTGAGTCTCTATAGCGGTACTCTTAAAAACAATGTCTGCATTTGGAAAACTTAATTTTTTGAAAACTGTCGAAAATTAAGTATAATTGAATTAATCTCTCATTGCTCCTTCCCCACCCCCACACTCTAATGGTACATATCTTTTAACCATTTTCCTTTTTAGTTCATTTGGTGGTTCCCATTAGAATTTTAAATGCTTTTTCTACTTCTGTTTCTTGACATATCAACTTTAGACAGCACCAGTCTACTCTCTACAACAAAATCGAGAGTTTTGGAACATTTGTACCTCATCTTCTTGAGCCATACCTAAATTTTGTCATTTATATTATTATTTTAGTTCTTCTGGTAATTCCCTTTATAACTGTAAATGATAAACATTCACATTCACACTTCTTGATTTATCAGCTTTAGAGAATACTTTTGAAGGGAGAATAAGTTAGTACACTTACAATTGCTTCCATTTCTTCTCTTCCCTTCACCTACTAACTTTTGCTGTTGTTGTTGGTTATTTAACTTCTATACTGTTAAGGTTCGTAGCACTTACATTTTTCTCCAATACCTGTTATATTACTTTCTGCTTTTGTCTATAGGTTAATTTTCACAATTAAGATTTCCCCCAAATAGGGGATTAAATGGATTAAAGACTTAAATGTAAGACCTGAAACCATAAAACTTCTTAGGAGAAAACATTGGCAGTACACTCTTTGACATTAATTAGTCTTAGCAATATTTTTTTGGATATATCTCCTCAGGCAAGGGAAAAGAAAAGCAAAAATAAACATACAGGACTACATCAAATTGAAATGCTTTCGCAGAGTGAAGAAAAATATCAACAAAATGAAAAGGCCACCTACGGAATGGCAGAAGATATTTGCAAATGACATATCTGATAAGCAGTTAATATCCAATATATACAAAGAACTCATACAACTCAACATCAAAAAAAACAACCCAAACAACCTGATTAAAAAATGGGCAGAGCTCCTGAATAGACATTTTTATAAAGAAGACGTACGGATAACTAATAGGCACATGAAAAGATGCTCAACATCACTACTCATCAGGGAAATGCAAATCAAGGCCACAGAGCGATCGTCTCATGCCTGTTAGAATGGCCATCATCAAAAAGACAACAAATAGCAAGTGTTGGCGAGGATGTGGAATAAAGGGAACCCTTGTTGGTGGGAATGTAAATTGGTGCGGACACTATGGAAAACAGTATGGAAATTCCTCAAAAAATTAAAAATGTAACAGTCATATAATCTAGCAGTTTCACTCTGGGTATTTATTCAAAGAAAATGAAACACTAATTAGAAATGATATATGCACCACTGTGTTCACTGCAGCATTATTTACAATGGCCAAGATATGGAAGCAACCTAAGTGCCTATCAATAGATGAATGGATAAAGAAGATTTGGTATATATACACAGTGGAGTATTAGCCATCAGAAAGAATGGAAATCCTTGTAGTGAGGTGGATGGACCTAGAGACTGTCATACAGAGTGAAGTAAGTCAGAAAGAAAAAGAAATACCGTATGCTAACACATATATATGGAATCTAAAAAAAAAAGTGGTTCTGACAAACCTAGGGGAAGGACAGAAATAAAGACGCAGACATAGAGAATGGACTTGAGGACGCGGGGAGGGGGAAGGGTAAGCTGGGACAAAGTGAGAGAGTAGCATTGACATATATACACTGCCAAATGTAAAATAGATAGCTAGTGGGAAGCAGTTGCATCGCACAGGGAGGTCAGCTCTGTGCTGTGTGACCACCTAGAGGGGTGCAGTAGGGAGGGTGGGAGGGAGACGCAAGAGGGAGGGGATATGGGGATATATGTATACGTATAGCTGATTCACTTTGTTATAAAGCAGAAGCTAACACACCACTGTAAAGCAATTATACTCCAATAAAAATGTGAAAAAAAGAAAAAGGATGAAATCTTGCCATTTGTGAAAACACGGATGGACCTAGAGGGTATCATGCTAAGTGAAATGAGTCAGACAAGAGAAAGGCAAATACTGTACACCTTCACTTATATGTGGAATCTAAACAAAAAAAATGAACAAACATAACTAAACATAAACAGAGTCATATATACAGAGAATAAACATGTGGTTGCCAGAGGGGAGGGTGTAGGAGGAAAGAAAGAAGTGAGGGAGATTAGGAGGTACAAACTTTTAGTTACAAAATAAATGAGTCAGGGATATGAAATGTACAGTGTGGGGAATACAGTCAATAATTATGTAATCTCTTAATATGGTAACAGATAGTAACTAGACTTATCATTACTACTTATCATGGTATGATTCCAGTTAAAAGATAAATAAGTACTAGGGATATAATGTACAACATAAGTGTAGTTTACACTGCGGTATGTTATACGTGAAAGTTGTTGAGGGTAAATCCTAAGATTTCTCATTGAATGGAAAGATTTTTTTTTCTATTTCTTTAATTTTGTGTCTATATGAGTTGATGGATGTTCACTAAACTTACTGTGATGATAATTTAATGATGTGTGTAAGTTAAATCAATGTTCTGTACACCACAAAAATTCCTAAAGTGTCAAGACCTATTAGATTCTGGGTTTTTTTCTTTTTGTTTTTTTTGAGTTTTCTTTGCTTTCTAGGTACCACACAGTGCTGCTACTTCTGTATCTCATGTTATCCTCTTCCCTTTACATTTTTTTTCCTGGAGTACCTCTTTGAGGAGTTTTCTTTTTAAAGATGAGTTATCTGATTCTTACGTTTTATGAGATCTGGAACGTTTGAAAAGCATTTTGTTCAATACTTGTTTAATGGTTTGGTTGGGTATATATGTCAGGGTTTAAAAATTAGAAATTTGAAAAAAAAAAAGTTGTGTTGTCTTTTGGCATCCAGTATTGCTGATGAGAAATTTGATGTTAGTTTGATTTTTTTTTTCTCCAACTCTGGAAGCTTTTATAATTCCTCTTTGTTCTTGGACATCTGAAATTCCCTGAGTTGTTTCAATGTGCAGATTTTTCCCTCCACTGATTTTGGTAGCCATTTGAATCCATTTGAAACTGCGTTGTTTTTTTTTTTCTTCAGTTCAAGGAAACTTTCTTCTAGCTTCGTCTTGGTAGTTAGACCTATCTATTCTATTACTCAGGACAATTACTGAACTTTTTTTTTTTTTTCAGTAACGTGTTTACTTTTCTGAAATTATTTTTTTTCTTTGCTTCCTTTCCCAGATTAGATGCCTATTTTTGTTTTTGGAAGAAACAGCTTTTGTTCTGTCTGAAGATACTTATTAGAATAATTTCAAAGTTCTCTTCCTTGGTCAGCTCTAATTTCTCTGTGATCAAATATTCTTTTTTCCATTTTGGGCTTGCTTTTTTGTGCTGTAAAATTTCCCTAAATATCTCAGGTTCCTGAGCTCCTGGTTCAGTTTCATAAATGAACAGATATTGTTTTGTGCCCCATACCATGTCCTTTGGCCCCCTTTAGATTTTAGCTGCTGTCCTGGGGGACAGGTCCCTTCCACTGCCAATGGCCTGCCACTTCTCTCCAGAGTTCTGCCTTGGGGGTTTTGAAACCTGCTGGACAGCATGGAAATGTGGTTGGGAACTGTCTCCAGGGACATTCCTCACCCACTATCTCAATGCGGGAATCAGTTGATAAATGCTTCAGCCTCTTGTTCTTCAGGGGGACAATTCTGTGACACATTCTACATGGTTCCTAGGAGGGTCCTGGCAGGATGGATTCCTAGTTTCCTACAATAGCAACCCTCAAATTGTACATTCTTTATTGAATTTCCTCATCCCTGTCTCACTCCAGCTTCCTGGAAGCACCTCCCATATACCTACCTGTATCCATGTTCTTGTGTCAAGTTCGATTTTGTGGGCATGTAAACAAAGACCGTGATTAGTATGCCCGGGAGACTGGGCTTTTCTCTGGAGCTGTGTACATCTCCCTCTCCAATAGCCCTCTTCCCTGGATGAGAGGACTGACTTTGAGTTCTGTTATGCCAGGGGGTGTTTTTGACAAGCAGTTTCCTTGGAGGGTGCCTAGATAGAGAACAGACAACTTGCTGGGGTACTGCAGTAACCTAATAATGAGGATTTTGCCCAGGAGTGGGGGGCACATTGGTGCATTTGACTCTGGGAGGAGCTATTTGTTTATTTATTCATTTATTTATTTTTCTCTTCATTGTGTGAACTGTAAGCCCAGGGTTGTCTCTGTCTTGCCCTGCTTTTCTCACAGGCTCCAGGAGCCATGCAGATTGTCTACTTTCTTTAGAAAGTAGACACCCCAGCATTGTAAACTACTGCTTGCTACAGGTGCTCTTTAAACATGGAGAGGAGGGGGGTACAGGAAGAGTGTTGTTTTTCTGACCAAGCAGGTAATTAATTACCATGATGATTAGCCCAGGGCATGAGCCCTTCTTGGCATAAGTTGATAGTGTTTGAAGCTTCTCTGAAGCTCCATTTTGAAAGATATCTCTTACTCATAATGCTGTGATGATGCTTTAAGTTGTGATTTTCTGTTTCATTTGTCCTGTCAATATCTTTTGTTTTCTATCTTCTATAACTTCCTCAAATTTTCTGGTCCATTGATGGCCCCCTTCTTGTTACCAGCATGATTGTATGTACATTTCTCCCACTTAAATAGATCACCCAATGGGTGCACATGTATATGCTGGGTCCATCATCTTGAATAATATTCTCTCGTTTTAGATGATGCCACAGACATAGAGCCTCAGAATCTAGACTTGAGCTCACTTCTTGTTCTGTACCTTGTGCCCTTCTGTTTCATCATTATACTCAGAGCTCTGAGTGCGGTTAAGGCAGACTTCACATGGAAAGGTGGCCATATTTTGAAAGAAAGCACAGGGAATCAAAGGGAACTCAAAGAGGGGAAATTATAGGGATAACAAAACAGGATCTCTCGTATCATTGGCCTGATGGTAATGGAGAGCTTGCTTCCTATTCTTGCCACTTCTTTTAAATGAAGCCTTTATTTATAGGAGAAACGCTCAATATATCTGGCCTCATTGGCACTTGAACTTCAACGACCTTGGGTTGTGATAAAGTAACATTGTGGTACTGGAAGAGAATTATGAAATCAGAAATACTTCACCTTCTTCTAGTCTAATTGACTCTGGAGATTTAGGCAAATCATTCTGTCTCTGAGCTGGCTTTAATTTCCTTATGTATAAAATGAGGATAGAACCAATGACTTTTTAAATTCTCTGTTTCAAAATCTAAGCAAACAGAGGGAGGCAAGTGCAACTTAGTTAATTGACAAGGTTACTGATAAAGAGCTATACGGGTATGATCCTTATAGGGTATGGCATTAAGATGTGCGTCTTGGTCCAGTAACTGTTACGGGTTATCCTGAGTGCCAGGCTAGATTCCAATTAAGGTTTAGTCTTCAACAGTGTTAACCTGTGAAAGGCACATGCACACACAATTACTCCAGTGCAGACTCTCCCAGTTGAAGGCCACCAGACATTTTTCCTGAGTAGAGATCCATCCATTCTAGCAGTAGCTGATTCGTTTCTCTTATGCTTATTTTCTATACTTCTGCATAGTTGTGCCTTCTGAGAGAAGCTATTGCCATAATATACCTAACTAGAACAGCTCAAGCCCCAAGGGTTCATCCTTTATTATTTGCTGAAGACCCTGACCTAAGATTCTCAGGGCAGAGCCTAGTGTTTGGGGGTGGGGGGGTGCAGGGGAACTTCAAGTTATTAAATCCCATCCTGATGGCTGGCTTAGATCTGGCTTCTGTCTCAATTTTCCTGCACAGAGATCCTGCTTCCTATTCATCTGGTGACTTCCCAGAAATTCTATTCTGAAGGGCCTAGTGTTAGTTGTATGTTTGAAAGGGGGAGCTGTGGGTCTTACTTTGAAGTATATATATTCATATTATACAGCATATGTATACCGAGTACCCTGTTTCAATTTGTTAAAGCAGTTCAGCTACTTTGTCTTGTCCTTGTTGGCTTCGTCCTCAGGAGACTGGATATGCACCATCTCTACTTTGGGTTCTTCTGAGATGGAGAGGCTTTCAGGACCATCAAGGCACAGCATCATGTATGCACTGACATGGGGCCTACCTCCAAGCCCGTTTGTGCCGATGTTTATCTCAGTCACGGGCCACAGCTGGCATGTCCAGCCCTTTGTTCCACTAATTTATGGCTTCTGTTCAGTCGGCCTGACTCTCCTGCAGAGCTTTGTACCTACCCACGTTCACCAGAGGGATCCTCACTTTTGCAGACTATTTCAGGGTGTACCACCTTGCACCCAGATAATGGATATCTCCTGACTGCCCGAAAGTGTCAGGGCCATGGCTCTCTCAAAGCCATGCTCAAAAGACATGCTCTGCAGTCCCATTTGGTTCTCAAGCAGGGATTCCACGAGAGAAAGAAGTTGTCACTGCCTTTCACAAATCATTAAGAGAAGGAAAACAGGAGAGCTGAAAGATTGGCATCACAATGACAGTAGGCTATTACAAACAGGTTAAGAGCCTTCTTTTCTTAAGTTTCTTACCCCCAACTGCTGTTCAAATAATCAAAAAGTGATCCTCCCTGAAACTGATTTAATTCGCAGGAGCAATGAAAAGACATTTAAAGGGCAAGCCAACTTCATAAAATGACATTAAAAGCTTTTAAAATAGTGTTTTGTTCTAAAGAGTGTTTGCAAATGTCAGAGGTAACATATTGATTATAGCCCTAGCAGTTCTTGCTCAGGGATGCCTAGCTGCCTTTGGCTTAACTAATGCTATTGAATCCTCTTGGTATGAATGATCTCCACTACCTTGCTTTGTTTGCCTAAACTTTCCCGACCCACTGGACTTTATCCACAAATGAACAAAAGGTGTATTAAATCTTTGATGTTTATAATTCTTGTGGCACTTAACTTCTCATGTAAATTGCATAGAGATAAAATCTTGAAACTGGTAATGGAAGTTAGTTGCCCTATAAACTCCTGAGATGTCCCATAGGCTCCCGGAAAATGTTGAAATTTGGTTGCTTCATCTGAGGATGTGATTGTGAGTGCCTAAACAAACGAAAAAGCCACCTTGAAAGGGAACACATAATCCCCTTTAAATCAAGATGGGGGTCAAACCTCTTCCATATTTCCTGGGCTCTGGCCTCCATGATGAAAATATCTCTGATACTCTTGTTTGCAGATACTTACCAGCTATTAGTGGGAGCCAAGAATATTGTGGAGAAAGTTGATATCATCATAACAAACAGTCTTGGATGAGTCCTTTAATCTCTCTGAACTGTTGTTCCCAATTTCCAAACAATGGAGACCATAATAACTGCTTTGACTACAGGGTCATACTAAGGCTCCAAGGAAATGAGAACGGTGCACTTGTGTGCTCTGGTTTACAGGTTATAAGGGCCTTGCAATAACTGGGGAGGCTGAAGCTGATAACTTCCCTATTGATTTTTAGGAACATCCAGAATCTAGACATGAGATGTGTTCATGCCATTTAACCTAGCCAGGCATTAGGTATGAGCACTAAATCGTGTGTGATCACTTATATCAGCGCATGCCAACTGTAGCTGTAGCAGTGGGCTGAACTCACAGTTTGCCCAAAGACCAAAGACTGCCTAATTCATCAACAGAGTAAAACTCCTAGTAAGTAATAGATATGGTTTTGGTTTACTATTTTAAAGATTTTATACAGTGTAATAAGATCTTATTCTTTTTCGGGGAGAGGGGATAGCTTATTTTTGTTATAAAGTGATAACATGCTCATGGTAAACAAATTAAAATAGTGATGAAGTGAGTAGTGTGAAAATTAAAAATCTTTTCCCTGACTCCTATCTCATTCTTCAGGGGAAATCGCTGTTAATGTGTTCTTGTATATCTCGCTAGATATTGTCTATTGTAACAGGAATGAACATCTATTCACACTCTTCGGCACCTTTCCTTTTCCCCCCTTAAATATATATAAACATATATTTATTTCATATATGTGTGATTGATCTACTTCATATATATATAAATATATATATATATATTTTTTTTTTTGCGGTACGTGGGCCTCTCACTGTTGTGGCCTCTCCCGTTGCGGAGCACAGGCTCCGGACGCGCAGGCTCAGCGGCCATGGCTCACGGGCCCAGCCACTCCGCGGCATGTGGGATCTTCCCAGACCGGGGCACTAACCCGTGTCCCCTACATCGGCAGGCGGACTCTCAACCACTGTGCCACCAGGGAAGCCCCTATCTACTTCATATTTTAATGGTTACATATCACATGGATATGACATAATGTATTCAACTACTTCCCTGTTGATGTACAATAGGTTTCTTTAAATTTTATTTGTTACTAAAAACTGTGCTGTAAATACCCTAGAACACGTAATTTACATTATTTTGTAAGCTGAGTGAAAGCCATACTTCCTTTTGCTGCCAATTTTTTATTTAGAAATTTTCAAACCTACAGTAAAGTTGAAAGAAAAGCATGAAGAACCCCCAGATTTCCTTTATCTAGAGCCACTAATGGTAAACACTTTACCACTTTTGCTTTCTTTCTAAATATATATTGATATTTATACATCTTGCAGAACTGTTTGAATGTAAGTTGAACACATTATGACATGTCGCCCCTAAATACTTCACCATGTATCTCCTAAGAACTAGGCCACTCTCCTATAAAGCCATAATGCCATAGACATACCCATGAAATTCAAAATAAAATTACCAATATTATATATTACCTAGTATATAGCCCATATTCAAATTTCTACAAATTTCCTCATTTTTTTCTAAAATGTTCTTTATAGAGATTATTATTGCTGTTTATATCAGATCCAGGCAGTGCATTTGATTGGCATGTTTCTTAGTCTCATTTAATCTAGGACCGTTCTCTGGATATTTCATGTTGTTGCTGTTGTGAAAATGAGTTGTTTAAGATATTTAGGCCAGTTATTTTATAGAATGTCGCACAGTCAGGACTTGTCTCTTTGTTCCCACAGGATTAGATTCAGGTTAAACGTTTGTTGTAGGAATATTGCATAGAGGACGTGGTGTATGTCTCATTGCATCCCATTAGGAGGCAGTGGGATTTCAGGTTCTTGGATTACTGGTGATGATCACTTAAGACTGTTTTCTCCAGCTCACTCCATAATAGTTTGTGTCCTTTGTAACTGAGTGATCTGCGTGATCAGTTTGAGACTGTATGACTGTCTTACTCCTCCACAGCCTTTACCCACTTGTTTTGTTTTCTGTTGATGATCGCTGCCTGAATTAATCATCATGTTCTAGCTGAAAATGATGATTTTATAATTCTATCATATCTTCTTTGGTGCTGCTCATAGATTCTTGATTTTTTTTCTCCCCAGTGTGTTATAATTCAGCCACATGCTTAAATTGTACTAAATTTGCCAGTGGAGCCCTGTCTCTTGGCTCATTAGTCCTGGCTATTTTTCCTTGCTTTCTAGCACAAGCTGTCCCAGGATTACTTTGCACTTCCCTGGTTCTAAACCTGGAGCCACTTGCTCCTCCACAGGGCCCTGGATCTCTTTACATGGGAGTCATTTTTTGGAACCAAGATCTGAGTGCTAGGTATGCTCACTGTTACAGTAGTAGTATTGTTTCTAGGCCCAGGATTCAGCATTCTCCATATGGCCTACTTTTGTACAGTCTGTGAGCTAAGAATTATTCTAACATTTTTAAACGGTTGCAAAAGCAGAGCAAAACAAAACAAAAACAAGCAAACATACAAATTTTTTTTTTAAAAAAGAGTATGAAACAGAGATCATATATTGTCCTTGAAGCCTAAAGAGTTCATTATGTGTCCTTTACAGAAAAAAAAATGTTTCCCAATCACTCTTCTAGGCTTTTTCAGCATATAGAGCTAGGAAAATATATTTTGAAAATAATACTGTGTTTATACTATTACCTCCAATTCAATTCCAGCACCACAAGTTTTTCATGACTTTCTCCCATTATGGATTTGTAACTCCCTTTTTTGCAAAGAAAACCAGGTTTCCAACAAAAATTATATATTTACTTATTTGCTGTTTCCTATGATACATCCCAGGCAATTTCAGAAATATTACATCAATACCACAGGCAGGGTACTGTGTTCAAAAGTTATTCAATTAATTCCTTTCCCCCTGTAGTTATTTGATTAGCGTGATATATACTAGGTTCCTTTGTTTTTGTTTGTATTTAATATCTCAGTAAAGCAAGTCACACAGATTTTTTGGTTTCCCAGTACATATAAGTTTTTCACACTGTACTTTAGTCTGTTAAGTGTGAAATAACATTATGTCTAAAAAAACAATGATCTTATCTTCATTTAAAAAATACCTTATCGCTAAAAAATGCTAACCATCCTATGAGCCTTCAGTGAGTCGTAATCTTTTTGCTGGTGGAGGGTCCTGCCTGGTTGTTGATGGCTGCTGACTGATCGGGGCAGCGGTTGCCAAAGTTTGGGGTGGCTGTCTTATTCTTAAAATAGGACAACAGTGAAGTTTGCTGCATTGATTGACTCTTCCTTCCATGAATAATTTCTCTAGAGCATGCAATGCTGTTTGATAACATTTTACTCACAGTAGAACTTCTTTCAAATTGGAGTCAACTTTCTCAAACCCTGGCACTGCTTTATCAACTAAGTTTACGTAATATTCTAAATCCTTTGTTGTCATTTCAACAAGCTTCACAGCATCTTCACCATGAGAAATTCCATCTCAAGAAATGACTTTCTTAGCTCATCCATAAGAAGCAACTCCTCATCTGTTCAAGTTTTATCATGAGATTGCAACAATTCAGTCCCATCTTCAGGCTCCACGTCTAATTCTAGTTCTCTTGCTATTTCCACCACATCCGCAGCTACTTCCCCCACTCACATCTTAAAACCCCTCAAAGTCATCTCCGAGGGTTGGAATCAACTTCTTCTAAACTTGTGTTAATGTTGATATTTTGACCTCTGCCCATGAATCACAAATGTTCTTAATGGCATCTAGAATGATGAATCCTTTCCAGAAGGTTTTCAGTTGACTTTGCCCAGATCCGTCAGAGTAATCACTATCTATGACAGCTATAGCTTCACGAAATATATTCTTAAGTAATAACTCTTGAAAGTCAAAATGACTCCTTGATCCATGGGCTGCAGAAGGGATGTTGTATTAGCAGGCATGAAAACAACAGTAATCTCTTTGTACGTCTCCATCAGAACTCTTGAGTGACCAGATACATTGTCAATAAGCAGTCATATTTTGAAAGGCTAGAGGAGAAGGAGAGAGATGGGAGGAATGGCTGGTCAGTAGAGCAGTCGGAACACATACAGTTTATGGATTAAGTTCACTGTTTTACATGAGCATGGTTCAGGTAGCCCCCAAACAGGTGTAATAGTATCATCAAAAATCACTGATCACAGATCACCGTAACAAATATAATAATAATGAACAAGCTTGAAATACTGCAAGAATTACCAAAATGTGACACAGAGATAACAAGTAGGAAAATAGCACAGATAGACTTACTGGACACAGGGTTGCTACAAATCTTCATTTGTAAAAAATGCAATACCTGCAAGGTACAATAAAGCAAAGTGTGATAAAACGAGGTATGCCTGTATTATTTCTTATTGTGGAGTTGCAACTTTAAGGTAAATTTCCAGAAGTGGAATAACTGTGTCAAAGAGTAAATAATGAATATGCAATTTTGGCAAATATTGTCAGTTTCCCCTCCATGAGGTTTTTTTCCATTTCTTACTGCATCAGTAATGTATGAATATGCTTTTCCCAAGATTCTCATCAACAGAGTTGTGCTTGTCAGTCTTTTGAATTTTTGCCAATTTTGTAGGTGAAAAATGATATCCCAGTTTAGTTTTGATTTGCATTCCTTTTAATTATAAGTTGCACAAATTTTCGTATGTTAAAGGACAATTTATCTCTTTCTTATGTAATAACTATTTCTGTGTTGTACTCATTTCTTTTGTTTTTTGTACTCATTTTTTAAAATCAGATTTTAGGTAGTTCTTAATTAGACCTAAATTCTTAATTAATGGCAATAAGAGGAATTCCACATCTTTAACTTTGTCACATGAGCTTATTAAGTAATAACAACATTTTGGCTAATGGTTTCCTTACTAACATGTGGATAAAACAATCTCTTTTCAAGATTAATGTGAGTTTTAAAATAATATTATATCTTAACATTCCTGGCCATGACCCCATCTATACCTTAGAAATAATGGTGTGGTTTGGGATGGTGAGAAGGGACGAGGATTATTATTTGTCTTTTAAAGGCAAGCTGCCAATTCCTGGTTGTCTTTTTTTGTGTGTGCCTTTTCACCACCCCAATTAGTATTTATAATCCAAATGAAGGTGCATTCTCATGGCCCGAGGGGGAAGTCCCAACTAGATCACTGCCTTCCTCCAGTTTTCCACTCTTTGATTAAACTTTATGTGGAGGAGGACATCATCTCACATTTGGTGAACATTTAGGAGGTTAACCATCACACTTATTTATGATACTTTATTCACTCTAGTTCAAATTCTGCTAATAACTTGTGTGTACAAACTTACCAGTAACCCAGTTATAATCCAATCATTTGTTCATTTAATTCAACCCATATGCCTACAAAACCAGGCACTGTGTTGGGCACTTAGATTTCTACCACCAACTCCAGAACTTCATCAGCAGTTTTAAGGTAAAAACAGACAAACAAATTTTAAAAACCCAAAACAGTAATAAGCCAAAGATTAGTGATCAATTTGAGAATGATCAAGGTGGCCTTCAAGTTCCCCTCAGCTCTGATAAGCTTTACTGAGGTTTCTTCTTCACTATAAGCCCTTTACCTCTGTTTTAGGTCCTTTGAGATGTAAACTTTCTCCCAGTCTCTTCCAGTTTTACAGCCAGGACTGTCTTTCTCAAAGACCTGGGAGGCATCTCTTTGAAATGTAATCAAGAAGACAGGGTCCCTGTTTCCTGGTATCCATGGGAAGGTAGGAGTCTAACTAGATAAGCATCAATTAACAAACACATATATCTGGAGAAAACCATAATTCGAAGAGATACATGCACCCCAGTGTTTACTGCAGCAGTGTTTGCAATAGCCAGGACATGGAAGCAACCTAAATGTCCATCGATGGAGGAATGGATAAAGAAGTTGTGGTACCTATATGCCATAGAATATTACTCAGCCATAAAAAAGAATAAAATAATGCCATTTGCAGCAACATAGATGGACCTAGAGATTATCATACTGAGTGAAGTAAGTCAGACAAAGACAAATATCATATGATATCGCTTATATGTGGAATCTAAAAAAATGGTACAAATGGACCTATTTATAAAACAGAAGTAGAGTCACAGCTGTAGAAAACAAACTTAGGGTTACCAAGGGGGAAAGGGGTGGAGAGGGATAAATTGGGAGATTGGGAATGACATAAAATAGATAACTAAGAAGGACCTACTATATAGCACAGGGAACTCTTCTCAATACTCTGTAATGACCTATATGGGAAAAGAATCTAAAAAAAAGAGTGAATATATGTATATTTACAACTGATTCACTTTGCTGTACAGCAGAAACTAATATGACATTGTAAATCAACTATACTCCAATAAAAATTAATAATAAAAAAACCAGACAAAAGCATATGGCCTAATCACATTGACCAACCTCCCTTCTCAAGTCCTCCAGCACTTTTCCATTGCTCGCTCCACTGCTTAGAAACTCTGCTGCCTTTTGTTTCAGCAGAGTTGAGTCCAATCTCTCTCCCCTTATTACGATTGTCTTGACCTCTATTACAATAGTCTTGCATAAAACCTTCCTTGCCTGTTTCACTCCCATTGGTGCAATTTTTCTTCAACATGGCTAAAGAGGGTGAGCACTTTTACATGAACACTTAGATACTCTTTTATTTGTGAAGTGTCTGCTTAAGACTTTCCCCCATTTTTTTAATTGTAGTTTTTGCCTTTTTTTGGTTATGATCCTTAGGTGTTACTATTACCTGGATTTGCAACCTTTTTTGATATGTGTATTTCTCTCACTGCATTGCAGAATCACTTTCACATAAATCAAGCGACCATATGTATATGGCCCAAGTCTGCACTCTATTTTGTTCTTTTCAGCTTGTTGCTTAACCATATATATGCCAAAGCCATTTAATCTTTTTTTATTTTAATTGAAGTATAGTTGATTTACGATGTTGTGTTAGTATTCAATCTTAATTGTTGGAACTGTTGGGGAGGAAGAAATTTTCCTCTACCCTTCTAGATTCTTCTGGCTGGTCTAAGAATTAAACTGACGTGACACAGATTAACAGGAAAAAAATCAAAGTTTAATCACATGTATGTATAAGAGAGACCCAGGAAAATTGTGTAACCAAAATTGACAGAAGCCCTCACCTTACATATCCTCAGCTAAATACAAAAGAGGATGTTGAGGGTGGGGAGAGTCAGTTCTGGGAGGTGATGGGGAAAGCACAGTAAACAAGGATAAGGTGGTTATGCAGATTTAAGTCAGTGCCTTCCCCATTTATGAGAGCTTCTAGGGATTTGGTCCTCCTCTTCTTACTGGTACTTGGGGGGAGACCCCCTTATAAATGTTAATGTTTCTTACAAAAGAATAATTCCTACTTGCTTTTCAGAGTTTTCCCCATGTCTACTCTTTCTTAGAAAATAACCAGCTTGAAATATATTAATATGCCAAAAAGACATATTTTGAGTTGGTAAATTTTGCTTCCCGAACAGAACTTTATAGTAAGACATGATGCTTGGTAGTGTGAGTGCTCTACGTTTGTTCCTCCACTCCAAGATTGTCTTGGCTGCTCTTGGTCCTTTGCATTTCCATCTAAATTTTAGAATCAGCTTGTAAATTTATGCAAACACATACATATGCTGGAATATTGATTGGGATTACATTGAATCTATAGGTTAATTTGGTGAGTTTTTACATCTTTAAATATTTTACCTTCTTATTCAAGAACATGGCATAACTCTATTTTTCTTAAAGATTTGATTTATCATATAAGTGTTTTAATTTTCTGTGTAGAGATATTGCATGCATTTTTGCAGATTGAGTCCTAGGTATTTGATGTTTTCAGTGTCATTGAAAATAGTATTTTAAGATTTTCCTTTTTTAATTTACTGCTTTCAATTGAAGTATAGTTGATTTACAATGTAGTGTTAGTTTCAGGTGCACAACACAGTGATTCAGTTACACATACATGCTCACGCACACACACACACACACACACACACACACACACATATATATCCCTTCTGATTTATCTCTTTCCCCATCCCTTTCCCCTTTGGTAACCGTAAGTTTTCTATGTCTGTGAGTCTATTTTTTAAATAAGTTCACGTGTATATATTTAATTAATTAATTAATTAATCCTTGGCCGCGTTGGGTCTTCATTGCTGTGCGCGGGCTTTCTCTAGTTGTGGCGAGCGGGGACCACTCTTTGCTCTGGCACATGGGCTTCTCATTGCAGTGGCCTCCTCTTTTGCAGAGCATGGGCTCTAGGCATGCGGGCTTCAGTAATTGTGGCTCACAGGCTCTAGAGCTCAGGCTCAGTAGTTGTGGCGCTTGGGCTTAGTTGTTCCACGGCGTGTGGGATTCTCCTGGATCAGGGCTCGAACCTGTGTCCCCTGCATTGGCAGGCAGACTCTTAACCACTGCACCACCAGGGAAGCCCTTTTTTTTTTTAGATTCCACATATAAGTGATATCATATGCTATTTGTCTTTCTCTGGCTTACTTCACTTAAGATTTTCATTTTCTAATTGTCTATTACTGGTAGATAAAAATATACGTTTTATGTTGACTTTGAAAACAATGACCTTGCTAAATGCACTTCCATATTTCCAAATTTATCTGTATATATTTAAACATGTGTTATGTATATAACCATGTTGTGTGAATGTGACAGTTTTATTTCTTCCTTTTCAATTCATTCACAAACACATGTATATATGTATGTAATTATAATATATATATACATATATATGTATATATTTTTTGTCTTTAGTACTGTCTAGAACCTTCAGTACAATACTGAATAGGAGTAGAGAGAGCATTTTTATCTCATTCTGGATCAGAAGGAAGACTCTAGATATTTTACCATTAAGTGTGTTTGCTGTATGTTGCAGTTTTTTTGTTGTTGTTTTTTGTTTTTTGGTAGATACCTTTTACCTTTTAACGTATTAATGAAGTCCCTTCCCTTGCACTGCTGAAACCGTGCACCTCGGATTGGGACTTGAACCCATGTGCCAGGACTCGAACCCAGCCAAAACCCTGACTGGGACTCAAACCCACGTGGCTGGGACTCAAACCCGGCCAAAACTCAGATTGGGACTTGGCCGGTACTTGAACCCGGCCACAACCCATGGTCCTCAAACTGAGGTCACACACCTGGTTTCAGGACTTAGTGAAGCTCAGGTTCTTGCTGTCTCATTGCAGAAAGAATTCAGTGAGAGGCAAATTGATAGGTAAGAGGTGGATTTATTTAGAGAGAAACACACTCCACAGACAGAGTGTGGGCCATTTCAGAAGGCGAGAACAGCCCTGGGAGAAACACACTCCACAGACAGAGCACGGGCCATCTCAGAAGGTGAGAAAAGCACAAAGGTATGGGATTGTCAGTGTTTATAGGGGTGGGTAATTTCATAGACTAATGAGTGGGAGGACTATTCCAGCTATTTCAGGAAGGGGCAGGGATTTCCAGGAATTGGGCCACCGCCCACTTTTTGATCCTTATGGTTGCCTTAGAACTGTCATGGAGCCTGTGGGTGTGTCATTTAGCTTGCTGATGTGTTACAGTGAGCATATACTGAGGCTCAAGGTCTGGTGGAAGTCAACTTGCCCGCCATCTTGGACCATTTGGTTCTAATCAGTTTATGTCATGTCCTCAGGCTGTGTCATTCTTTCAAAGGTTGTGCCCTGCCCCCTTCCCTCCTTTTTCATTACTAGTCTGCTGAGAGGTTTTAATAAGAACTACTCTAAGGTTTCATTCTTGGTAAGTGCTGGTCTCTTTTCAGCTTGCTTTACTCTGGTGGCATAGAACAATACTCTGACTAAAATTCTGGGTATACAGAAAAACTGTTCCTCTTTACCAGGCCTTGAACTCTACTATTTTAAAATAATGTTCTCAGTGTTTTGAGACCACTGAAAAATGTACACACTGTCTCATTTAGCTGCAACTCTCTTCTGGACGTTTTAGAATCATATTCTGTCATAAGGTAGAAATCACTGAAGGGAATTTCTAGGGGAAATGCTGAAAAGAATTTTAGATTCTTATCAACCTGGCATCTTGACTCCCTTAAATCTTAGATGCCTTGGTTATTCTCACATCCCTTCCAGAGTCTTTAAAATCCAGCTCCCCTGTTATCTGGATGTTTAGAAGTAAATTCCACTGTTTTATTTAATTGATAATTATGTATGCTTCTACTATAAATATACCATTGTGTTATATACTGTGAATATTCAAAGAACAATGAATTATCCCATTCTCTAGAAAGAGAGAATCCATCTGATGGGGTGTCAGAGACATAATAACCTACATTACATGCAAATAGTATTGCAAGCAGAGATTAGAGGAGTCAGTCACTGCACTGGGAACCCTTGTTGGGAAACATTATCGAAACATTTATACTTGTTTGCATGCTGCACAGTAGTGGCTGCCTAGCCAGATGGATGTCATGGGTTAGCAACACAAATACCCAGAGTTCTAATCTGAATTCTCACAAAAATATATTTTGCCTTCATGAACAAACTGGCCTAGTAGAATCACCTGTTCAGAGTTGGAAGGGACCTAACGGATCACACTGTTCAGTCTCCTCCCTGAAGTCCAGAAAGGCTGACTATGGCTCCCAAGTTCACATAGCTAGCAGGATGGAACAGGTCTAGGATCCAAGGTTCAGCCTTCCTAGGTCATATTGTCTAAATATTTTAGGTGTGGAGGACAATGCTTTTGGAAGCATCAAAGGGGAAAAGCGTGTGGGCTGAAGTTTCATTGCTTAGGGAATATTGATTGATGTAGAATAGAAATGCAAATTCCAGCACTTTAAAGCTGGTGCTGGACTGCAAAAGAAATCAAAGTAAGATGTTTCCTCTTATTTAATTTAAAAAAGAAAACCCAAGATACAACCACTTTTTCAGATTCCAATATGGTAAACACTGTCTCTCTCCAATCCATTCTCTTTTCCAGTCACTGTGATTGATCTACATTAATAGATACATTTTACATTTTAATGAACCACTAACTAGTACACACACGTACTTTTAATTTATATGCTGAAACAAAATTTCACAGAATGATACTTAAGCTTATAGTATATGACCCAGTCTCATATAATCTATTCCATTCAATTTATTTTATTTTATTAAAAAAATATGTCGATCAGGATCTGCTACATTGATCCAGGTTCAGATTTACCATTTAGAAAACATTGCTCTACATACTGGCCAGTTATCCTTCTAAATCATCTTATACACTCTACCGTCAGAATCTTCTAGTACACAAAGCTTTCTATGATCTGGCCCCATCTCCCAGCAGTCCTTAGGTGCACATTCCTCCAGCCTGTGTGGACTCTTTCATACAGTTTCCCATACAGCCCTTTCTTCTCATCAATTTCCACACAGTTTTCAGTATTTGATTTATGCCACCTCCTTTAGGATACCTTCCAAACCATCCAATCTGATTTTATTTTATTTTTTTTTTTTGCGGTACGCGGGCCTCTCACCGTTGTGGCCTCTCCCGCCGCGGAGCACAGGCTCCGGACGCGCAGGCCCAGCGGCCATGGCTCACGGGCCCAGCCGCTCCGCGGCACGCGGGATCCTCCCGGACCGGGGCACAAACCCGCGTCCCCTGCACCGGCAGGCGGACTCTCAACCACTGCGCCACTAGGGAAGCCCCATCCAATCTGATTTTAATTTCCCTCCATGGTGAGCTTATTATACTGTAGTGGAATATTTAATGATGAGCATTCATTGAGCACATGGTATATACCAGGAACTGTGTTACTGCATAACTCTATGGTATAAATATTAATATAACCCCTCTGGATTAGGTGAGGAAACTGTGGTTTGGAAAAGGGATGTAACTTACTCAGGTAATGCTACTGGTGAGCTATAGATCAGTGGCTTGAACCCAAGCAATCTGATCCTAGAGTTCTTGCTTTTTTAAACATTAACCTGCTTGAGGAGGCAAAGGTAAAAAACCAACATGTCATTCACTCAGTAATCTCACTCTAATTACCACAAGTTAAATTGATCTCAGTGGGTATCTTAGACTCTGGTTAGCTGTCTCAGGATTTTTTCTTCTTCCTTTTTTTTTTTTTTTTTTTTGTTGTATTTTATGAGTTAAACACCTTTTCTGTGTATTTCTTTAGTATGTTCTTTGCACGGATGTGGGATTCATGGCCCAAATGACATTAGATCCACATGATGTTGCCTTTTCCTCCTGACTTTTGCCTTGAAGAGCCTAGTATAAGCTGCTCACTGGATTTGTGGCTTTTAAAGCAGGGCTGGTCCCATCCCTGGATGTTCTCTTGATATTTGTTGCTGAAGCCTTTGTCTGCTGTAACTCAGCTCAGTCAGGGATTGGTAGTTTCTTCAATAAACTCATCAGCACAGTAGTGTCAGGTGTTGCAAAGTCCTGTGATCTTCACCATATCTTGGCCGATCTTGCTCCGGGCTCACCTCTGTCATCTGGTAAATCTCACCCTTACAATAGAGGGAACCGCTGACTTGCTGCCACGCTACTGTCTGCTCTGTCGAGGGTCACACAGGAACTTCTTGGGCTCCCAAACCACATGGAAGCCAAGGGAGGCTCGGAGACCTAACAAGGCCCCTTTCTGCATGACTACTTTATCAACTTCTCATTTTTTCTGTTTTAGTTAGTGCTGTATGAATTCTATCTTAGATATCTTTGCCTGTTCCAGGACTGAGAAAATAGTCTCCTGTTTCTCTGTAGAAAATGTATGATTTATATCTAAGTCTATGATCCAGTCCCTTCCTCCTGCACCCCACTCCATCCGCCAAATAATTTTTCAAGCCAGAAAGGCCAGGTTTCCTCCACCACACACCCTCCTCCTCCCTACCCCAGGCACAGAGTCAAACTCTATGATCTTATCCACCGAGATAGATATGTTTACAAGAGGGAGAGAAACTTAGAAATTCCTTCCTTCTTGAAGTAAAACCTAGCTCTGATCTACTCTTTTGCAATCAACTCTTATGTCTGTTTTAGATAACAAAAATTATTTTTTAACTTTATCTTTTTTTCTCTACCTCTTACAGTCTGCCTCTTGCTTAGGGAAAAGACAATGCACACAAACATTTAAAATAAAAATAAACTCATTCATATATTTGAAAAAGCACTATGTCCATTACACAGTAGTTTCCAGCAATTGTATAATGAATGAATTCTTCAGAAATGAAGGTATCTGAAGGAATGTATGAAAACCTGGTTGCACAGGCCAGAGGACTTGGTGGAAAATAAAAATGGCACGGTGCACAGAAACATATGTTGGACATGGAGGCTACAGCTGGGAGAACTACAGCTGCATTGGAAGAAAGGAGCAAAGGAAATCAGTGCCAGGGGGATTGGAGTAGAAACAGCAAAATAATCGTTTAATACTGGAATGGAGAGATTAGCATGATTATAAGATAGAAAAAAACCCAGGGACAGGTTAGAAGAGGCCAGAAAACTTCTCTCTTCTCTGAAATCAATCTAAATGAAGTTTTCATATTCTCTCCAATATCTCAAATGTTGATGATATTAAAGTTACGTTTCTGTATACCTCTAGAACAGGGGTCCCCAACCCCCAGGCGGTGGACTGGTACGGGTCCGCGGCCTGTTAGGAACCGGGCCGCACAGCAGGAGGTGAGCGGCGGGCAGCAAGTGAAGCTTCATCTGCCGCCCCCCGTTGCCCCCCATCGCTTGCCTTACCACCTGAACCATAGCTCGCATTACCGCCTGAACCATAGCTCGCATTACCGCCTGAACCGTTCCACCATTCCCTTTCCCGCCCCCATCTGTGGAAAATTTGTCTTCCACGAAACCAGTCCCTGGTGCCAAAAAGGTTGGGGACCGCTGCTCTGGAAGACATTATAGTGCTCTAGAAGACATTATATACTATAGTGCTATTTACATAGAAACAGGCTAGAATGAGTAAGGTCATGGACAATATATTTTATTATTTTTACCAAGTGAAAATTCAGCTTCCTTAATTAATTGATTCCAGAAATAATGTCCATTTATATGTGCTACACTTGTGAGATACAAAGATCAATAAGAAACTTGTAACTTACTTCAAGAAGCTTACAGTTTAGTGAGTAGCCCTGGACAACAATAAAATACTATGGATGGAAACCTCCACAGGCTGTTATAGCAGATTTCTAGAGGAGGGTGTGGCTGAGTTCAGTATTAAATAACAAATGTGAGTTCATGGAGATTCTCCATGCATTTGGGATACGTGGCCCTCCTCTTATTAATATCATTCAGCACTTTGAATTCAGAAGTAGCTGTTTGTGTGGGGTTCATCATTGGTCAAAGGTAGGCTCCTTATAGCAGGGAAGAGGGTGATGAGAGGGGAACTTGTTTTGTTGGGGAAGCAAAGAGATACTGCATTTGGAAGTGGGTATTAGGTAACTAAATTTTTTCACCAAAATGGGTCAAGGCAGATGCTGGGAAGTATATCATATGATAATACTTTGGGCCAGGAAATGTTATGTGGTCAGTTGGTCTATCTATCTATCTATCTATCTCTACATACATAACAGGTGTCCCAGGTCTTTGGAAGATCTTGAGTCAGTGAGAGGGTGATGTCTATAATACAAGATGTTTTCCTCTATGTGTCGATTAAAATTAGATTGAGAATGAAATTTATTTCTGCTTCTCTACAATCATGACAACAGTATTTCCCTGTGGTTCAGAAATATTTAAAAAGAACAATGAGAAAGAATGCAATTCCCAAGCGCTTGCCTAGCAAGTGCCATGCCAGTTAAGCACTGTTCTTGTGTCACCGTGCAGCTCCCCAGTTGGCCAGATGAGAAACTTCTTAATTAGATTTCAATAGTCCTTGTTTGCCAAGGTGCATTTTTCGGGGGTATCTGGTGACTGATTGGCTAAGCATTTGTTCCAGTTTTTGCCTCTTCTCTGTAGTATTCTGCTGAGATGTGACTATCTCATAACTTTGCAGTTTCCTCTGACAACAGGTTAAGTTTGTCTGCCCCTGTCATATGCAGAACCTGATGGATGTCAAGGGAGCAGACCAAATTAATTCAACAGGTGGTAGAGACCCCTGGGAGAGGAGCAGCCTGCTCCACGTGGATATGCTAATATAGATTTCAGTGGATGATTATCATTCTGCAGTTCAGGACTAATTGAATTTACATATCCCCAATGTCTAAGAATTGATTTCCTAAATGAGGAAATCTGGGGCATAATGACCACATGTCTGTGCATCACTGTGCATTATTTCAGGATTCAGAGGAATCTGCAGAGAGTAAATTACTTAGTCCCCTTGGATAGGTGGAATTTTCATGTTATCTTAGGAAGGCTATGCGTATTTTTTTCCCCTAATTGAATGGGATCATTCTGTGTTCTAAACATAGGATCAGAAGTGCTTTGGAGGCTGCTGGGAGGGTAAATAATTAGCTACCCTACTGCCTGGAGAAATAGCTGAGAGGTTTTTAGAGACTCACAAATGGCCTGGGATATTATGCAAAATTAGTTTTGGTTAGACTCTAATTTACCTAATTTAATATAATTATTGAGAAAAGCAAAATGTGGACAGTTAGGAGCATGGAATCAAAAGCCTGGGCAAAGGAGATTGGACACAAAAGTTCTTCTAAAGAGATAATGACAATTAGGCAGGACTGGATTTATTGCTTCCTCTTAACACTGCACTTACAGAGTTTGCCCCATAATCTACCCCACTGGAACTTCAGTTGTGTCTTTATTATTCATAAAACTTTACCTTAATCAGAATCAAAGCCCTGTGAATAAAGGTAAATAATTGTGTAAAGTCATCATACTTATCTAGCTTTTCCAAATATGGCTAAATCTGATTCTGAATCTATTTTTTTGTACCTCTGGCCACAGGGAGAAAATAACAAAAGCAGAACTCTGAAGCAAGACGATTTTATGCTGCAGGTGACATACTAGAAGAGTATGGAAGTTTTAGAGGGAAATTCATCACCAGCCCACTTCTCCCTCAAGTCTAGGTCGGCTGACTCAAACAGCAATGTAAAGAAACGTGATCAGGCATATTACAGGCTGCTGCAGGACCTTAGGTCTGTCCGAAGTCTCTCGTGACTTTCAGATTTGTTAGGGAAGTTGAGTCATAGGTCTATGTTGTAGGAGCCATGAGAAGTAGGTTTTGAATGGGATGCGAGAGGATAAGGGCTGGAGTAGGAACATTTGATTAAGTCATAAGTTAACAGAAAATGGCCCTTGAGACTAGCTCACAGGAAAGCAGCTCGGGCTGGGTGGAAACCTAATGGAGTTCAGTAATTAATACTTCCATGGGGCTGCGGTCACATCAGCAATCAGCAACTGCCTTCTCTCTTATGAACCATAAAAAAAAAAATGTGTCAGAAGGGCCACATGAGCTATGTCATCTGGCTGAGAAGTTGACATTCAGTAGATCTTTGTGGCATATTTTTTATCAAGGAGTTCAAACTGCCAGTTGAAAGCCACTCAAGTAGTCAGGCATAGGACCTCCTGCAGAAGCTAGGATACTAGTATCAGGAAAGATGGGAAGGGGTAGAAATCCTGAATAAACACCCAGGGTCCCAGAACTCATTTTTCAAATGAGGAAATGAAAGATCTTGGAGTTTTTAGCGTCTTGCAGAAGTCACATAAAAAGCTAGGTAAGATTTAGAGTTTGAATCCAACTCCATGAGACTTTAAAGCCTGGCCTCTCCCATTTTCATTTACTGCCTTTACTAAAATGGTGAGGGTCCATCCAGACTAAAGCTCTACCGTCGTCACTGAGGGCTTTCAGAACTTGTGAGCCTCTTTAATTGGTGGCAAACTAGTTCTCCCGGAGTAGGCTACCTTCCTGTGAGCCATCTTCCTCAGACCTGGATGTATCTGAAGGAGTATATTTTCATCACTCAACATCTGTAACTACCATGTGTTAATTATTTCTCAGTATATATCTGCAAGTAGCAAAGTTGAAACTTCCCTATTTAAAGTGAGGAAAAGGAAAGTCTAAGTGACCTGCCTAAAGTCAGCATAATGTCCTTGGTTTGTAAGAGAGAGATGTCAAGTATTACGCCAAGTCTTAGCATTCTTTGTCCTGAAATTCTAGCAGAGTGCCTCACTGACAATTCTAACAGTAAAAATTATAATACTTATCACTTCTAGATGAGGAAAATAAGTCCCAGAGAGTATAAGTACTTGTCTAATGGTAAGAAGCCAATCAGCAATAGACACAGCATTCCAATCTAGACAGTCTAGCTCCAAGGTCAGTGCTCTAAACTCCCATACTTCCCTGCTTATGCTAATATTCAACCTGATGTTTAACAGATTTCAAGTACTTGCTCATAAGTTAACTCACTTTACCTTCCTAGTAATCATGGGAGTTAAACAGTATCATTAATCCCATTTAACTATGAGGATATAGAAGCTCTGGGAGGTTAAATAACTTGTCCAAGGTCAATCATCTGGTCTCACTGGAGTCTTCTTACTTTAAACTCTAGATCCTACCCATTAATTCACTAAGATGAGACCCTTTCTGTTGCTGGTCATCAATGGACCATGGTGCTCTGTAAATCAGTCAGCTTCCTCTCTGAATTCTGGGGCAGTAGATTGCAAAAATATGCAGTTTATCTCATGACTTTGCAGCTCCTCCCATCAAAGCCTGAAATGTATTTTTCCTCCTCTTCAGCCCGAACTGACTATGTGACTTGTTTGACCAACAGAATGCAGAAAAATGATGTTGTGACCTAGGTCTCAAGAGGCTTTGCATACTTGACGATAGCTCTCTTGTTCCATTTGCCATGTGAACAAGTCTGAGGTAGTCTTCTGAAGGACTCCCAAGGCGTCCTGCTGAAGGCATCCTAGGGTAGCTAGTAAGTAGTCATTCTGGCAGGGGATTGCAGATGCATGACTGAGCCCAACAAAGACTAGAGGAACCGTGCAGATACACCCAACCCATATCGCTGACCTGCAGAAGTGTGAGCTAAAAAAGTTATATTTTTAAGCTACTAAGTTTGGGGATGGTTTACTGTGCATCAACGGTGAAGTGACTCACCAGGGTGCTGAATATTGCCTCTCGACTTTTTTGGCACCCATGTGTTTGATTCCTCTTTCATTCTTCACTGTGTTTACCCGAAGAATTTCTGCTCTTTCAGATGTATCCAGTAAAATTGGATCCTACTTCAAATGTGTTCAGAGTGTCTTATTGAAAATAATTTTGGAGCAGGGGAATATCCAAGTTTTGAGTCTCTTTTTTTAAAATTTGGAATTCTGCTCAGCCAAAGGTGAGGTAGAGTCCACTTCCCCTATTTTGATTTGGCCATCATGTCAAGTTGCAGTGACATAGGGACTCTTTGAAGGCAGAGAGGCCATGATGGAAGGAAGGAGTGCCTTAAGTGTCACAGAAGAATGTGTTTGGAAGTGATATTATGAGATCATTGCCTGCTCACCCCCGTGCTGGTTGCTACCTAAAATGGACAGATAGACAGAAAGGTGATAGATAGATAGGGAAACAGTATAACTCGAGGTGTGGTACGTCATACTCTAATTGCACTAGGTCATGTAGTTGCACGATCATTGGCATTCTGATTGTACTAAAATAATTTAGATTTTTATGCAACCAAATCACAGTGAAAAGGTCACGTGATGAAAACCTTCACGGTGCATTTCTATTTTTCATTTGTTTCTCTAAAAGTGGACAGTAAAAATCAATGAACACAAGTGACTTATCCTTGACTTAATAATGTTCTTGGGTAAGAACATTCACAAATGAAGGCAAATCTCCTATGAGGTCATTTGAAAAAAATGGTAATATCTGATTTGGCTTTATCATTTACTGACTCAGCTGTTGTTCTTTTTAATTCATGCATTTATTAAATAAATATTTACTAAGTGCCTCCACTTTCCACTAAGTACTATGAAAACAAAGAGAAGTAAGATATAGTGCCTACAGAAAATCACTTATAGAACGGTATAGGATACATTATTAAATATGGTGAGTACAATAAGAAAGAACCAAATATAATATTATTTGAACAAGAGATTAATTTGGCTTGTGGAAAATAGAAATACAAAGATAAAATAATACTAGATGTAACATTTTGAATTGACATTTCTTTTTGAAATCTCTGATTCATGGACCTGTTTATTCTGGCTTTGTGAAAAAAAACATCACCGTATGTTTATCTTTAGTTCAGAATATATACCATTCTGTCTAGAGCACTGCCCTGAAATTGCAAGGGATCATTTCCCAGCTGGTGTTGCAACTGACTTTTCAATAGGCCATATTCTCTGAGGCATGCTTTTTCTGGAAAATGGGGTGCATGCAATTAAATTCAACCCAATGGGCATCAGGTGTTTTTCTGTTTATTTTGTTATGTTTTGGAGCATCATTGTCTATAATACTGTGTTCATGTTATAAGGCTTTTGAATGATGTTGGCAGAAGCATATTTAGCAGGTAAAGAAACGAGCCCAATATAAGTGTTACTGAGAATGAGGACAAATTACTGGCTCTTCTGTGATTGAAGGGATCCAATGTAATCCTTGCCACCAGGAGACTGGCTGATGTCAGAGTATGGTACCATGTTTGGGACTCCTAGTGGTCACTGCTGTGGATGAATTAAGAGTGAGAGAGTGGCATGGACATATATACACCACCAAATGTAAAACCGATAGCTAGTGGGAAGCAGCCGCATAGCACAGGGAGATCAGCTTGGCGCTTTGTGACCACCTAGAGGGGTGGGATAGGGAGGGTGGGACGGAGGGAGACACAAGAGGGAAGAGATATGGGAACATATGTATATGTATAACTGATTCACTATGAAGCAGAAACTAACACACCATTGTAAAGCAGTTATACTCCAATAAAGATGTTAAAAAAAAAAAAGAGTGAATCAGATACTCAACGAAAAGTGGTACACAGATAAGCACTGGGAAAAGATGACTTTTTTCTTTTTAAGCTGTCACTATGGCCACATTTTTAGAACCTCACTGGGAACCTGGGGCCAGTTGACAGAATTTGGTCAATTGAAAGACTCAGAGCAGATGTTCTTGTTAATTAAGGGCCTCTTCAGCAATGAGGTCTTGAGGCCCATTTACAAGTGGTACATTAACCTATATTTCCCCAAATCACCTTACTAGCAGTCTTCCAAGCTTGCTTTCCAAGGAATGGACCCTGTGTTCACAGATCTATGTGGGTCATTACTTCAGCATACCTCCTTACATTGTAACCCTTATACTTCTGCCTCCTAGGAATATTTCTCTCTTCTAAACTCTTTCACACCCAGTCCACCTCTGAGTGTGGTTATAATGCTATAGCTGTCCACTTTCACCTGTTACTAGCCTGTCATGTGGAACTTCCCATAAATTAACTTATCCCTCTTAAGGCAAGTAATTATAGATGAGTTTCTCAATCTCAGCATTATTGGTGTTCTAGGTTGGATAATTCTTTCCTGTGGGTGAGACGTTTCTGTGCATTTTAGGATGTCTAGCAGCATCCCTGAGTTTTACTCACTAGATACCCACAGCACACCTTCCCTCAAGTTGTGACAACCAGAAATATCACTAGACATTGCTAGATGTTCTTGGGGGACAAGATTGAAAACCACTAAGGTAGGGTGATAATGCAAAATTATTTGACTAGAACAGTCCTGTTTTAGGCTTGTTGTCCTGGCCTACTTTTTAGCTCAAATGTGTCCCTGTTTTATGATAAATTATAGCTGCTCTAGTCATAAGAGTCTCCCCATGAGATCAAAAGTGTGGGTTGATGGAGGGGTGGCTGTGTGTCAAGGGAAGGCACGCTGTGTGTGTGAGCCATCTGTGCACATGACTTTCTCATGCTTCGGGAACTGCTTGGGTCCAGTCCCGCACACACCTTTTCCATTTGACAAAGGTGTGCTGGTGTGTGCATCTGACTTCATGGCTCAAAGTTTTTAGGTAACATACAGTCCAGGATGTCTACCTCAGTTTGCATGGGCACATGGATAGGCATCAACCAAAGTATAACGTGAGGCAAGAGTATTTTTCAAAATAATAATTACTTTGTAAAGAACACAGAGGATTTTTATGCATAAATCCTAAGAAATGTGCTTTTCCCATCAGGGTTGTCACAGACTCCAGACTGCACCCCCATCTACCACAGATTTCAAGCGGCCTGGATTCAGCTGAGTTGGGAGCCAAGTGGCAGGGCTGTTTGCACTGCAACTTGGACCAGCTGGAAGCTTCCTCTTGCTCTTGAACTCACTCAAAGCTGAAAATGTTTTTAATAACCTGGTAAATAGATTGGAAGAGCACAACCAAATATGGTATATATTGCCTGTAAAATCCCCAAGGACTACTTTGCCTCCTTCTTAGTGATAACAGGGAATGCAAGATTCAAGACTGTTTCTTCTAAGAACGGATATGCTGGCATGCTCCAGATCACTGGATCCCCAGGAATTAAAAGCATTCTGTGTCTGTAAGGAGTTTATCTTCTCGGAACTATTGTGCAAGTGTTTCCAAGGCATTTGCTGTAGTTGCTACTTTTATCTTCCTAGTCTCACTAACATGATGAACCAGAATGATATATTCTGGGATGGTACAATGATCATGGTCCCTGAAAGTGAACTTGTAAAACATATACAGAATATTGAAATGATTTTAAGTCTGAAGGGTAAAGTTGCATAGCTCTCTCTGCTAGATAAACGCAATGGATCCTGTTGTCTCTTCTTTTGGGGATAAGAATGAATAATTGATTAGATTAATAGCAGCATACTGGCTGCTGTAGAATATTTCTTCTAGTAAGCAGACCATATCTAGCAAACCAGCTGTAAAAGGAGTTTAACCTAATTAAACATAAGACTATTATGTGTCACCCTTAAGGAACCATCCATCTTCTGTACTAGCCAAATTGGTGAGTCAAATGGCATGATGAGAAGAATCAACATTCTAAACCTCTCAAATCTTGATCAGTGGCACATGCTTCTGAGCTTTCCCGAGGGATGTCATTATATTTTGCGTTCAGTGTTTTGGTACAGAAAGGGAGTTCTAGAACCTTTCATTCACCCTCCTACCAAAATAAACCTTCTTCCGTGGATCAGATTACAACTGTGATTATGCCAGTGGCTGAAGTTATCTAGTCTAAAATATACTTGGGAACCAAGGAAATACACATGATATAGAGGAAGACCCAGCTGGGGCTACTATGAGGTAGACTCAAGTCACAATCTATTTAATACTTGACCTCTGTAAAGTCCTCCTTATTTCCTATGAATCACAATGACATTCTAGGTCCCTAAGAATAAGCTTTGATTTAAATTGAACTTCCCACAGCATCCATGTCTGGTTAAAGCTCTTTATTCAGTACCCACATAGCCTAGCTAATGGCTATAAGGCCCTTTGGGGAAGGCGAGGAGGAAGATTCATGGTAGGAACCTATTGTGTTATCGAAGAGTCCTCCCTCAAGGATATCCAGCTTTCTCTTAGTCCAAAGAGGTCTGAATCTGGCAAGTAACTCAAGTGTAAAGGGCTCCTATCATGATGGCTCAGGTATTGCTTCTGTTAGACATAGAATTCTGGAGGTTATAAATCTGAAGCAGAACGTCAGCTGGCTGCCCATCCTTTCCTGCCGTACAGAACACCATTATCAATTAGCAATAGCCATATATTTCTGTGGTTCAGACCACTGTCATCATCACTTTATTCTAATGCTCTTTATTTCAGCTGTGCACACTTTTTTCCTCAGGCAGTTACGCCTTGCTAAATGGTCATCCCGTCCTAGCATCCTCCAGTCCTACTGAAAGTCAAGCAGTCAGTTTCAAGCTCAGCGTCTCTTACCAACAACTCCAAGAATATTCCATAGCAGTGCTGGTTTTCTCTCCTCCAGTTTCTTGAGTACTTGATGAAGGGAGTTTCTTCCAGTCCCTTCTTTAGGATTCTGTAGGATGCATTTAGGAGTGAGTGGAAGGTTTGTATAAAATAAACTTACTCCTGCATTTCTGCCTCCCACAGCCTTTTCGATGACAAAACGTTAGTTTCGTTAAAGCTCTATGTATAAACATTTTAATACCCAAATAGTACAAAATGCTTATGACAAAAATTAGCTGTTCTTTTTTCTCACCTTCCCTACCCTTTATTCCTTCTCTTTACAGGATCAAATAATCTTTTCAGGCTGCTTAGCGAGCCACGCCAGGCCATCTGCCCCTGGAGCCACGTCACCACGGCTGAAAACACCACAGGAGTGATGGCCCCGGACTATGCACCCTGCTGAGATCTGCTGGAAAGGGTAATTACTGCTTTGCTATTTGACTTCCAACTGCATATTGTCAGTCTAGGTGACTCATCTCTAACTGACCCTGTGCTTTTACGTCCTACCCTAGAGATTCAGGTTCACAGGTGAGAGCTTCAGACAGACCAGGTTTAGGATATGTGTCTGCACTTCCTGTGCTAGGGGGTGGTGAAGGGAATGTCTGTGTTTTCTGGAACTTGTAGATGGAAGGACCCTGCCTTCGACTTATCTTGAGATACTGGCTGGGAAGTAATAATGATGTATATTCACAGGAAAAGGATAACTACATTCCTTTTCTTTTTTTCCCAGTTTTCCCTCTGGCTAGGTGGAAATGTGAACAATAATTAATGAGATTTGAGGGTTATAATCCCTCTTCCTTGTGCTGATGAATTAGTATGAGCCCTGAGAAGGTATGGAGTCTATACCCCTCCAGCCCAGGTCATGCTGCAGTCTTAGACTGAGAAGGGTGTGTTTCAGCTGGTATTTGGCAACAATTAATATTTCTTGCCTGGAAGAATTTGATAGTGACTCCAAACTTGCACCTCAAGAGGAAATGGTTTCCTTTCAGTTATACACACCCTGCAAAGAAAGGTGACTGGCCAGGGTAGGTCTGGATCCATGTCCATGAACCTCCTACACAGGGTTTGAACATATTATTGGCCATCAGTCACCAAATAAACCCAGGAAGGCAAGTGGCATCTGAATTGGCTTCCTCTCCTGGCTTCTATTACACTCACCACTGAGGCACATAAAGAAACAGAAACAGCCTTAGAGAGTCTAAGGGCTGTTTGGCTTTAAACATTTTTTATTTCCTAATTGAATTAGAGTAAAAACAGTAGTTAAAATAAACCCTTGGCTGTTGTCATGAAAATCACAATAACAAATTAGCCTAAAGTAGCCAATTTTCTGTGGTTTCCAAGGATACAACCACAATTAGAATTGTCGTCTGCCAATCAATTTTTTTTTTTTAATTTTCAGGGGACATTAAAACAAAACCATGAAAGGGGAAGGGCTAGAGGGAAAGTTTTTCTTGCTAAATACATGTTAGAGGAAAAGGGGGAAGGTTTCTAAATCAGATCGTGTTGATTCTTTTCAGACCAGTTTAAAGAAAATGGCTAAACTGACTCTGGTTCCACACAGAAGTGGCTTAATTGAAAACAAAAGCTCACAGGTCATGTTGCTATTTTAAGGCATCAAGGTGGCTAAGTCCTCTAACTCACAGGACCACAAAATCCTGGTCCTCTCCTGTCTGATTTTAGCTTTCATTTATTGGGTGCTTTGCTAAAAATCTCTTATTACCTCCTCATAACCACCTTATGAGGATATATGCTAGACACTTGTTATCTGGCCCAGCAAACATCCATTCCACCTTTTCTGGGCAATAGTTCCTGACTTCCTTTTAGCAAATTACCTTTTCCTCACTTTCTACTATCCAGTTAGACAGTAAATTAAGATGCCCTAGCCATGGTAGGAATGTGAACCAAATCAGGCCGTTCATAGTTAACCCTGGGTAGATCAGTCTTCAGCTGCACTTTAAAATTACTGAAAATTGTTAGAATTTACTTGCTTTGTGGAAGCTCTCGATGAGACTGTAGTGTTCCTGCTAACTTGTCTACACTATCGTGTTTCCTGTGCTCCTTTGTTCATTTTGTAAATTATTAATATCTTTCTAATAACTGTCCATTTCTGCTTACATTAGCCAGAACCAAAAAGTAACGCCCAGTGTTGTTATTCTCATTTTAATTTGAGAAAACTGAGGTTCAATTAAATTAAATCCTTTGTCCAAGACTAGTCAGGTAATAATGGAGTCTGAATTCAAACTCACATCTGCTTCCCCTCCTCCCCCCACTATCTATTTCCTTTTATGTGAATTAATAAATTACATCCTTGGCTATACCCCAAGTCAAGGACTTTCCTTTCAACAGCGGAATCAAGGGTGCCTCCTTGGGAGAAAACTTTCATTGTTCACACTTTTCCTTTTTTGATATGTTGAGTCTTTACACATAATTGATGATTCTCTGCCTGTTATTTTCATCTATGTGAGGGGGAGTGACAATGATTGTCTCATGCACCGGGATCCGATACAGTTTCTTTCAGACTGTGAAAGTATCTCTGTTTCTCTTCCTTTCCCTCCCCTTCTCTTTTCGCCCCTTCTCTTTTCTTTCTTTCTCATAGAGTCCTTGGCTGTGAGTATCAGAATAGAAGAAGAAATAGGAATGTTTAAAATGAAGAATATTGGAAAGAGCGTGGGCTTAAGAACCAGGCAGAGCTAGGTTTAAATTCTAGCTCTGTGAATTTCTAGCTTGTTATTGGGGGAAATCATATAGTTAGGAGAAGTTTAAATTCATTATAATTTTTTGTTGCCAATTTAGAGATCCAGGATCATAGCTGCGTTTGGAGGGAGGCAGATCAACTGTCTAACTGTTACATCTGGTCTGCCTTCACATCACCAAGCTTCCTAGAGCTGTCACTGCCTTTCCGAATGCCCTCTGTTGCTCGGAAGAAGCCAAATGCAAAGCATAGCCTCTTCCCGGCACATGTACAATAGATCTGCCTGAGGCAGGCTGCAAGCATAAACTGTGAATACTCTTGATTTTTTGTGCCAGGTGAATCTTGGTACCCAGGCTAGAGGCTCCAAGAACTCTGAGATTTGCCCCTCAGCCACTTGCCCTGTGGTACCTGGTATGCTGAGCCTGGAGTGTTAGCAAGGCCTCCTTGGCGTCCCTTCCTGCCCTCTCTATGTACTATTCTCCTCCACAGTGGGTAAATGGCAGCTGGTAGGGATATTACCTTCTGCTTTTCTTGCTGAAGTTCATTTAAGTTTCAGGTGAGTGGCTAACACCCTTCACTGGTTCTACAGTAATATACCATAGATTGAATTTACTTCAGTGGGGTTTTGGGAGCTGTGAGTTAAAGATTTGGGTTTAGGTCACTTGCGTTGATGTTATGCCTCTTAATCCAGAGTTCTTTTGTTATTGTTGAGGCTGCTTCTGGAATTAGAGAAACGAATACAATTACATGTGTGTGAAAAAACCTAAGACATTCCTCGCTGCTCAGTGAATCCTAATTTTCCTTCCTGCCCAATCCCATTCGCCTTATCCAGGATGTGAGCATCAGGATAGAAGGAAAAATACAAATACTTAAAATACTCAATACTGAAGAGAGCATGAGTTTTGGTACCAGGCAGAGAAACGTTTAAAATCTAGCTCTACTTATTTCTAGCTTGTTTTGGGGGAAAATTACTTTCCCTTTATGAACAGCAGTATTCTACTTTATTCTACTCTAGATGATGATAATGCATATCTTCTGGTACTGTTTTTAGTGATAAATGGTATTTATTATTGTACGTTGCACAGAGTAAGCAACTATGTAAGTCAACAGTAGATATGTAAGTCAAGCCAAAATTTGCCAGAAACCTACCCCTCCTTTACAGCTGACATATTTAAAAAAGTGTAAATATATTTTTGAATAAATGATATGTTCGTGATTGCTAATTGCCCTTCTTGTAGGCTCTTTACTATATATTGCTATCAGTTTTGTTTCCTTTTGCTGCTGTAACATACACAGACTTAGTGACTTAAAAACCACAAATTTATTTCTTACAGATCTGGAGGTCAACAGTCTGAAATAAACCTAATGGTGCTAAAATCAAAGTACCAGTAGAGTTAGTTTCCTCTGGAAGCTCTGGGGAACATCCGTGTCCTTGCCTTTCCCACCTTCTAGAAGCCACCTACATTCTTTGGCTCATGGACCCTTTCTCCATGTTCAAAGCATCTCCCCTCTGACCTCTTGCTCCACCCTTACATCTTTTCTCTCTGAATATGTACCAACTGCCTCAATTCTATAAGGCCCCTTGTGATTACATTGGGCACACCCAGAGAATCCAGGATAATCTTCCCATCTCAAGATCCTTATCTGCAGAGTCTTTGAAATATTAAGGTAACATATTCACAGGTTCCTAGGATTAGGACATGGGCATCTTTGGGGGAGGGGTGGGGGGTATTATTCAACTTCCACAGTATGTTACCTTGTAGCAATGTGTAATCCCTCTCTTTGATAAATTTAATGTGTTTTTGCCCCAAATTTACCTTGTTTAATATTAAAGTCATGCCCCCTGCTTTCTTTTTTGGTTTGCAATTGCCCTTATACCTTGTCTACATTTTCATTTTTATCCTATCTGAATCATTTGGTTTAGGTGTCTCTTGTATATAGCACATAGAATTGTGGCTTATTCTGTAACTCCATCTAAAAATTTATTTTCTTTAATAGTCCATTAAGTCATTCTCAATATCATCTATTTTCTTTCTTGTTTTCTATAATTTAGAAATGTCCATTTGAATTTTATTTTGTAATCCTTTGGTTTATTCTTAAATCTCTATATGGATAAATGCATTCAATGTTCACCATCAGTCATCCTGTTGAAGATTTTCTAATCATCTAGCACATTCCTCAAAATAGCACATAGGTACAATATTTCCTGAGACTTTGCAAAGCCAAATTGCCTGTAGCAATTACTACTTGGCAGAATATAAAATTCTTGGCTCACTCTTTCCTTTAGCTGGAGGTGTTGCTCTAGTGTCTCTTTTATGTCTGATGGTTAACTCAATTTTATTTCTCTAAGAATGATGTGATCTTTGTACCTCTGTGACCAAAGGATTCTTTCTTTATCTTTCATGTTTAGTACATTTGAATTATTTTTGTTTTGAATTTTGGGGCATCAGTTTTCTTTAGAATATAGTATATTCTTGCAATATGTAGATTAGAATTTCCCTTTATTTTAGGAAAGTATCTTAATTTAAATTTTAAATATTTGCTCTGTACTCTTGATTTTTTTTCCTTTAGGAATCTCAGGTCTGTGTGTTGCCTACTTTATATATCACTCTTCTGTCTCTTAACCATTATCCTCTTTCTTTGGTTCCTTCTCTGTTCCTGTTTCTGTTCTTTTTTTTTTTTTTTTTTTTTTTTTTTTTGTGGTATGCGGGCCTCTCACTGCTGTGGCCTCTCCCGCTGCGGAGCACAGGCTCCGGATGTGCAGGCTCAGCGGCCATGGCTCATGGGCGCAGCCACTCCGCGGCATGTGGGATCTTCCCGGACCGGGGCACAAACCCACGTCCCCTGCATCGGCAGGTGGACTCTCAACCACTGTGCCACCAGGGAAGCCCTTGTCTTTTAATATGCTTCTTTGGGGGGTAACTTTATTTTGTCCCTTGTTTTCTTTTTCATGTAGTTGTCATTCTTAAATCCTATTTCTTTTGTTTCCATTTCTTTCCTAAGTTATTATCAGCTTCCATTTCACCTCATACTTTTGACTGGCCATCACCTCTTTTTATCTGGTCATTACTTTCCAAAGTTTTTATACTGCTGCTTTGTGATCTCCTGCTTAGAGCTGCAATTGCTCATAAAGTTAATTGTTGTTATTGTTGTTTTTCATGTTGGGTTACAATTTTTCTGTACTTTATAATGAGAGGGTTTTTTTTTTTGTCTTTTTCTGTGTGTGTGGTATGCGGACCTCTCACTGTTGTGGCCTCTCCCGTTGCGGAGCACAGGCTCCGGACGCGCAGGCTCAGTGGCCATGGCTCACGGGCCCAGCCGCTCCGCAGCATGTGGGATCCTCCCGGACCGGGGCACGAACCCGTGTCCCCTGCATCGGCAGGCGGACTCCCAGCCACTGCGCCACCAGGGAAGCCTTATAATGAGAGTTTTCTACAGAGAAGTTTTCCTGCTATTTTTCAGGTGGTTTCTCTTACGGTATCTTTAGATGCATGTTATACCTTAAAAAAACTTATATAGAATTATTAAATGTGTTGAATTTTCCTTGCCTAGCTATTATATTAGAGCATCTTACCTATGTGGTTTCCTAACCAAAATTGCCTCTTTTTTTCTTTTCTCTTATGTATGGCACCTTCTGCTTTAGATCCTAACCAAGTTTGAGGGAGGTTCCACCACCTGTCCTGATTTTGTAGATTCCTTTTACCAGCTGCTACTGCCAAGGAGTACTCCCACTGCCTTCCAGAGTTTTCTCTCTTTTAGAAGGTGGTCATTGCTGAGAATCACCTCTGGGCCTCCTGGAAACTTTCTGTGTCTTCTTTCTCCCCATATGCTCATGCCCTATTCATTCACAGCCCAGTTCACAGCAGTTCTGAGGCAGGGTTTGGTCCTCTCTTTCAGGAGATAAATGTGTGGGACCTTCCATGACTAGGGCCCACTGCCCTACCTGTTATTCCTTTCCACTCGTAATCTAACTTTATGGCTTCTTGTGCTGGTTCATTTGCATTCAGGAGCTTTTGAACTGCCTGACACCTAACTTGGAGGTTGCAGAATTTCTCTGACTCTTAACTTCCCCATCAATGTATTTTGGAGAAAACCTAGGAAACTGAAAATTCAGCTGCCACCACACTAAATTTGTAAATATCTGTTCTCCAAATAGCACCTTGAACTTTCATTAGAGTCAATCCATTGCTCAATATTAAAGTTGTTTTATGAAAGTTTATAACATTTAAGGGAAACATTACTTGCTCTCAGAGACAGACCTTAAGATCTTGATGGCTTAATATAGTAGAAGTTGATTTCTTGCCCATGTAAAGTTCATTGGCATGAGGCCAATGGCCAATGGCCAAGGCAGGGGAGCTTAGAATCAGTCATTCAGGGGCTGGACTGATAGAGCCTTTGCCATATTTATTTAACACCTGGATTCCAAGATCACTTGGAGTAGAGCGAAAAGCTGGAGGTTCTTGTAGGAGATTTTCATGGGTGAGATCTGATAATACATATATGGCTTCGACCCTTTCCCAGTGGCCACGTTCAGGCATACAGCCACGTCTAACTGAAAATGAGATTGAGAACTGGAATCTTGTTCTGTGCCCAGGGAGAAAAGGAGATAAATTTGGTGAAGAGCTAACTTATCTTTGCCATAAAATATCTCTCTCTTCTCCCAGTTTACCAGCTTTGTCAGGGCAGGGCTAGAACTTTACTTGTGATTATTAAAACACAGTGGAAGGAGTTGAATTCTTGTGCTTGCTGTCTTGGGAAGTTGCCTAGATGTTCCGTGAACCATCTTGAGCTAGCCTCCTGGAGGATGAGGGACCACATAGACCAGAAGCAAGCCATCTCAGCTGGGGCTGTCTTGAGTCCGGTCAGCTGGTCAGCCCTGGAGATGACCTTGCAGCTGAACACATATGCATGATTAATGCAGATGAGACTGGAGAAACCATCCAGCTGAACCCAACCCAAATGGCTAATCCACTGGATGTCAACTAAATAAATGGTTGTTGTTTTAAGTCACTATGAATTGAGATGGGTTGTACTCAGGAAAAAATTAACCGATACAAATAGATATACAAATGTTGGTCTGTTCTTACCCTAGATGATCCTGAAGGTTTTTCTTGACTCTTGGGCTGATGAAGTATCTTCCCTGATCCTGGGCTTTCTGAATTACTCCCTCTTTCTTTTCTTTCCCAGAGAACATTCAGTATCTTAAATCCCTCTGCTTCTTCAGTCTCCAACCCCCAATTTAGCTTTCAGCTTGTGTTATCTACTGTGTTTCAAATTGTGGGTTTTTTTTTTTCTCCCTGTACATTGTCATTGACGGTTTCCAATTTATTAGAATATAGAAAAGGGATAAATGAAAACTGACTATACTGGGCCAAATAAATGCAAGACTACCTTTACTATTGCCAAGTATTTTATGCTAAAAAACAGAACAGAAAACCGAAGTAAAATGACAACAGTAACAAACTTCCCACTTCTTGGCTTTCAGTTGCTTTGCAGCTGTTATTCTGGCTGGATCTGTATATTTTGCCCCTGGAAGAGGTGATAGAATATGTCATATTCCAGGAAGGCAATGAGGTAAGAGATAAAAAAAAAAAATTCCTACTTGCCACATTGTACCCTTAGTATAAAACTTGGAGTCATTAGAAGAGAATGGTCTTCTTTTATATGATTCCCCCTTCCTTGCCACTTCCAGCCCCAACCAGTAGGCAGGAAGAGGTTGTGGTCAGTCACTGAACTTTACACTCAAGGCTGTGCTTTTTCAGTGTGGAAGTAACTTGGTATGTTTCAGGCCTTATGAATCCATTGAAAAGGAAAAATACATTGTGTCCATCCACAAATATTTAAAATTTTGATAGTGACAAATTGTCCTCCAAGAAGTACCTTCCTGTGTATTAGTATTAATTTCCTCATCTTATAATAGCACTGTGTTTTTCCTCAAATTTTTATTATACTAAAATATATATAACATAAAATTTGCCCTTTTTAACATTTTAAATGTACAGTTTAGTGACATTAGTTACATTTACAGTGTTATACAACTATTGCCATTATCTGTTTCCAAAACTTTTTCAACACCCCAAACAGAAACTCTATAACTATTAAACAATACTCCCCATTCTAATGTTACCCCAGCGTCCTGACAAACTGTAGCCTACTTTCTCTCTGTATGAATTTACCCATTCTAGATATTTAATATAAGTGAATCTTGCAATATTTGACCTGTGTCTGGCTTTTTAACATAGCATAAATTTTCAGGATTCTGTGGTATTGTAGCATGTATCACAACTTCATTCCTGAATAATACTCTATTATATGCACGTACCGTCCATTCTGTTTATCTATTCATCTGTTGATGAACACCTGGGTTGTTTCACTTTTTGCCTATAGTGATTAGTGCTGCAATGAGTATTACTATACTTTTTGAATCCCTGATTTCAATTCTTTTGTGTGTACTTAAGAGTATAATTGCTGGTAATTCTATGTTTAGCTTTTCAAGGAACTGCCAAACTGTTTTCCACAGTAGCTACATTTTACATTCCTACCAGCAAAGGATGGGGTTCCAATGTGTCCACATCCTCACTAATATTTAATTTAATTTTTAAAATTGTAGTCATCCTGGTAGGCTTGAAGTGGTACCTCATTGTGTTTTCTTTGCATTTGTCAAATTATTGATTTTTTTCAAAGAATCAGATTTTAGTTTTGTTAATTATCTCTTGTTTTTCTACTTTCTATTAATTTATTTCTAATTTTTAGTATTTCCTTCCTTCTGCTAATTTTGAGTTTAGTTTGCTCTTCTTTTTCTATAACATATGATCTATCCTGTACTATGTGCACTTGAGAATGTATATTCTGCTGTTGTTGAGGGGAATATTCTACATACGTCTGTTAGGTCTCGTGATTTATAATATAGTGTGAAGTTTTCTATTTCTTTATTGATTTTCAGTCTAGAACATGAACGCATTATTGAAAGCATGGTTGTTGAAGCCTCCAAGTACTATTTTAGAAATGTTTATTTCTAAATTCTATTTTATTTCTGTCAGTGTATGCTTCATGTATTTTGGAGCTCAGTTGTTTGGTGCATATATATGTTTATAATTGTCATATCTTCTTGAAAAATGGATTGTTGAAGGCTGCAGTGATCCATTTATTAACTGACTTTACCAAACTATTTTTTGCAAAAACTGTATTCCTTGTCATTTGAGGTCACTGACGTCTCTTTACTTTCTCATGTTTAGATAGTGTTTTGACAGAAATTTCCTTGAATATCAGGAGCTAAACAAAGAAAGAAACAAATTTCTAGTAGTCCTTATTGCCAATCTAGAGGGTGAAAAATATTATCTCATTGTTTGCATTTTATTTCCCTGGTAATTTGTGAGGTTGTATCTTCTTAAGTTTCTTAAGGCACGTGGCTAGGGATTTAGATTTCTTACTTTTATTCATTTATAGAATTTCTTCAGATGGCCTTCATATGAATTCTTTGTTACATATGTTGCAGTTATTTTCTCAGACCTGCCAATTTTATCTTAATATTGTTTATGATGTCTGTATTGGAAAGAATTTTATGACTTTCATAAAATTAAACTTAAGAATATTTTCTCCTAAGACATTGCTTAATAAGGCCTTCCCTATAAATATTTCTATAATAAATCTAATTTCTTATGCCTTAGCTTATTAAATAAATAAAAATTTATTAAATTATTTAATAAAATAAATATTATTTATTTACATTTTTATTCCCTTATGTCATACTCTTGATTTTATTCAAAATATGACACTTTTTAATATTTTTTCATCATTTTTTTTTGGAATTCCACTTCTATTTATACTACAGCCTGCTTATAGTGATCACGGGGATGTTATGGGTTAAGCTTATCTGTGTGATTCACCAGTGGCTTGTATTTGGAAAGAGCATGTTCTGTGTTCTTTCAGGATGTCACCACCCATCTTGGCACTTTTTTGGCCTCTCACACAAGTATCTACATCACTGCCCAAAAGTTTCGGTCATGAAAGTAGGAAAGATCAACTGGTATAAATTTCGTTCCACAAAAAATCACCTTGATAGTTGTTCTCAGCATACCTTCCTGCTTCTTATATCTTTTAAATCTGACTTAGAGAACCCCTAGAAATGCTCCTTTTTACAGCTGTCCTTTCCTTTGTGTTCGTTGATCTGTGGTCTTCTTTGTCAAGCTGATTCTTCCTGCATTTTACTTTCAAGGATTCTTCAACAAGTTTGATTCACTGAAGAGACTGTTTTTTACTGCTAATGTTATAATTTTGTTTTCTCTAATACAATTTTTTTATGTCTCCTCTAGGGAAGTAAGTGATATAGGCATGCGTTCTCAGACTAATATCCTAATCTAATTTCCTATGTATATTTTTATTCTTACCATATATTTTTGTAATAAAATTTGAGGTTATTTGAAAGATTGCATTTAGTAGAAGATGGTAGAAAAAAATACTTAAAGGAATGGAAATAGGGGCATGAGTAAGAAAAAGAAAAATCAAGAAATCAGGTTGATATCTGTAGGAATTCAGACCTTTGGCAGGCTTGGGGAACTGAATTTTTACTTACCCAGAAGTAAGTTTTCCAGGTTTGGTTTTTCGTAGTCATTAGAACCTAGTGGGTAGAAAAATACTTAACCAGATTTTCCAGAAGATTCTAAATCTCCCTTGAGTATGGGAAAGTGATGGTTCTCACTGTGGTCCGAACTTCAGTCTACAAGGGTGGAATCACTGGCAACCGGGCATGTCAGAGAGGACTTTAGGAATCACTTCTGCCTGGGTATGTACAGCAAGGTCTCCTCATTACAACCTTAACTGTGTCTGTGGGCATCTTTTGGTGTTTCCATAACTGTCCCATGATAAGACTACCTAAACCACTTGATATAAAACATTCTCTTCTTTACAACAGAGGATATGAAAATATGAATCTTATGTCCCTATTATTCAGAAAATTCAATTTCACGATAGAAATATAAGCTAGAAATAAACTGATAATTCAGAGTTTGACTCTTACTGGAAAAAAAAAAAAAACACTTGACGTTTTAGAGACAAATCCCAACCTTACAGATATTCTTTGTAACTACTATGGTAGACACCTTGACATCTTCTCCTGTTTTAGCTCTGAATCACACTCTGACATTTATAACATGTTTATACTCTTATTAGTCTGTGTTGATAGTTCTCTCACTATATCCTCTGGGTACCATTTGTCTCCACGCTGGATTAGAAGTTCTGTAAGAGAAGGCCATGTGCCAAACTTTCTCTCAAGTATTCTGGACAAGATTGTACATATGTCAGGACTGGTGAAGTGATCAATAAGTAACCCATGAATTTTCTTGCCAGTAAATGAGCAATTGATTATGTCACCTTTTGTGAATATCAAGGTAAGGTTCTCCAGCTGCTTATCTGTATTCTAGGGCTTTTGACTTGACCTCTTGTGAAGGTAACTAAACTCTGATGAGCAGCAGCTGCAGAGACTGGATGATATAGAAAGAACAAGGAAAACGGCCATGATGAACCTCAGACTTCCAGTACCCTCTTAATAAGGCATGATAAAATACAACCCTCAACCAATGAGTTAAAGACCCTTTGATCACGAATTTTCCATTCTAATTAAAGGCCTTTAGTTATCCCCTGAATAACTCCTGGAAATTCAATTATCCTTTTATTAATTCATCTATAAAAGAGAGTGAAAGGACACGCTAATGTTTCCTTTAATAGGGTTAAAAAGAGTTAAGAGAAAAATTAGAGGCTAAATAAAACTTCTGAAATGGGAAGTAACCCAGATATTGTTCTTCACATACTCATGTTCATTTAACAATAGCCCACCAGTTCAAATCTGTGTCTGCTTTCAGGTATGGCTCATTGCTTTCAGGACTCAGTGGCTTTATGATTTATTATTTTTCCTATGTTTTAATCCACATCATATCCCTGAGTCACTTCTGAGAAAATGTCTTTTCTGTTCTGTGATTCAGTAAATCCTACCACAGAATTGGGTTTACAACAGAAACTGCTTGAAAGAAGAAATGAGTTCAAAACTTGAATTAAGTTTCCTCGGGTAAAACAAGTTTTTTTTTCCTCCCTAAAGAACCTTGTTGAGCATGGGCCCACTCTTAAGGCGAGTAAGCTTGGACTTGAAAATAATTGACCAAGCTAGAAAATGAGGAACTGCCAAGAACCCAGAGGGAAATCGATCAAGGGCTATTGTGAGGTTGTGATGTGCTTACTTCTCCTGGGGGCATGGAGGGTATTTTCTGAATCACAGAGGGAGATCAGTTTTTTTAGTTCATCCCTTTCCATGCCGATCCTTAGCAGAGGCATTACTTCTTCTCTCTCCCTAAGCAGAATTGATCTCTTCTTGGTCCACATTTAACCAGAACTTTGAACATCCCTTGTTTCAGCCTTCTTGAGATGCAAGGACATGCAGCAGGAAGACTGTGGGCCATGGAGAGAGAGACATGTGTCTTCAAGTTCTGCTTCTGCTACTAATTAACCATATAACAGAGAAAAGTTATTTTCTAGACTTCATTAGTAGATTGGGGATAAAAACAATGATTTCTTAGGCTTGTTGTGATTGTTAAATGTGCCAGCGAAGTGTCTGACACCTGATAAGCATGCAGTCAATAACAGGATGGCATTTCTGCCAGAGGATGAATGAGAAAGACCTTGGGTCACAGTCTCCATCCATGTAGCCTAAAATATCTAACAGAAATGGATACCCCACTACTGCTTGGGCCACAGTCAAACACAGGGAATGACACAGCTTCACACAACAGTCTTTGAAAAGTGTAAGCCAGAGAAAGAAGATTGCAAAAATGCCCAAGACTTGGAGATGTTCCTAATAATGTTTCCACCCCATAAGCACTGCAAAGGGAAAAGTAGGTGAGTGGAAAAAATTCTGAAAAACCTTCCCCATATGCTCTAAGTAAAAAGTAAATTAAAGTCAGCTGGTTGTCAGGAGGTCAATATAATGACTATCATAGCTCTGAAAGTGTTAGCTAGTGCAGTTATATGGCAGGAAAAGAACTATAAAAGTGAGAATGGTGGGCATTAAATTATTGTTATTTGCAGATGATATGATTGTATACTGTTAGAACTCATGAGAATTGTCTGGAAAACTGTTAGAAATAAAAAAGAGTTCAGAAAATTGGTTGCAAAATTTATATCAAAATTACTAGTTTTCTTATATACTAACTATAAACAGATAATTTAGTGAAGGAAATATCCCTTGTACAATACCAAGAAAAGCAGATTTAAAAAACCTAGGAACAAGAAATATTCAGGGTTTATGTGAAGGAAACTTTAAAAGTCTTTTGAGGGGCTTCCCTGGTGGCGCAGTGGTTGAGAGTCCACCTGCTGATGCAGGGGACACGGGTTCGTGCCCCAGTCTGGGAGGATCCCACATGCCGTGGAGTGGCTGGGCCCATGAGCCATGGCTGCTGAGCCTGCACGTCCAGAGCCTGTGCTCCGCAATGGGAGAGGCCACCACAGTGAGAGGCCCACGTACCGCGCAAAAAAAAAAAAAAAAGTCTTTTGAGGATTATAAAAAAAGACTTAGAAAAATAGTCATATCTTATTCTTAGATAAATAGTCTCAATATCGTAAAGATATTACCTTTGAAAAGTAATCTGTGGCGCCTATGCCAACCAAGTTGGAAAACCAAAGAAATGTTTTATGGAAAATTTTGCAAAATGAAGATTTTTGAGCAATACATGTAAAAATTGCTATGCTGATTCTGAAAAAGAAAAGAAAAGAAAAAAATAGTTTCAGTGGAACAAAATCAGGAATCTAGAAAATATTCATCCATATATACATGAATATGATGTATATACTAAAGATGATATTTTATTCAGTGGGAAAAGATGGCTTAGCTAAAAAATGGTTTTGTAAAAATGGAATTGACATTTGTGGAAACAATAAACCTGGGTGGTGCTTCAGTGCTACCATGAATATGAGGTGTTTTAATTGTATAACTGTAAAAATTAAAACCTTACAAATATTATGGTGGTAAAAATATAATATTAAAAAATTTTAAGAGCAGACATGGGTGGTAAAAAAATTCACTGAAATTATAAAGGGAATATTGATAAAAATGGTTACTTAAAATTAAAAGCTAGGAGAGCGTTGGTTCAAGATGGCAGAGGAGAAGGACGTGTGCTCACTCTCTCTTGCAAGAATCACTAGAATCACAGCTAACTGCTGAACAATCATTGACAGGAAGACACTGGAACTCACAAAAAAAGATACCCCACATCCAAAGACAAAGGAGAAGCCGCAATGAGATGGTAGGAGAGGTGCAATCACAATAAAATCAAATCCCATAGCTGCTGGGTGGGTGACTCACAAACTGAAGAACAATTGTACCACATAAGTCCACCCATGGGAGTGAAGGTTCTGAGCCCTACGTCAGGCTTCCCAACCTGGGGTCTGGCAACGGGAGGAGGAATTCCCAGAGAATCAGACTTTGAAGGCTAGCGGGATTTGACTGCAGGACGTTGACAGGACTGGGGGATAGAGAGACTCCATCCTTGGAGGGCACACACAAAGTAGTGTGTGCATCAGGACCCAGGGGAAGGAGCAGTGACCCCCGTAGGAGACTGAACCAGACCTACCTGCTAGTGTTGGAGGGTCTCCTGCAGAGACTGGGGGTGGCTGTGGCTCACCATGGGGACAAGGACACTGACAGTAGAAGTTCAGGGAAGTACTCCTTGGCGTGAGCCCTCCCAGAGTTCACCATTAGCCCCACCAAAGAGCATGTAGGCTCCAGTGCTGCGTCACCTCAGGCCAAACAACCAACAGGGAGGGAACTCAGCCCCAACCATCAGCAGACAAGTGGATTAAAGTTTTACTGAGCTCTGTCCACCAGAGCACACCCAGCTCTACCCGCCACCAGTCCTTTCCCATTAGGAAGCTTGCACAAGCCTCTTAGATAAACCTCATCCACCAGTGGGCAGACAGCAGAAGCAAGAAGAACTACAGTCCTGCAGGCTGTGGAATGAAAACCACATTCACAGGAAGACAGACAAAATGAAAAGGCAGAGGACTATGTGCCAGATGAAGGAACAAGATAAAACCGCAGAAAATCAACTAAATGAAGTGGAGATAGGCAACCTTCCAGAAAAAGAATTCAGAATAATGATAGTGAACATAGTGAACATAATCCAGGACCTCAGAAAAAGAATGGAGGCAAAGATTGACAAGATGCAAGAAATGTTTAATAAAGACCTAGAAGAATTAAAGAGCAAACACCTAGAAGAATTAAAGAACAAACAAACAGAGATGAACAATACAATAACTGAAATGAAAAATACACCAGAAAGAATCAATAGCAGAATAACTGAGGCAGAAGAATGGATAAGTGGCCTGGAAGACAGAATGGTGTAGTTCACTGCCACAAAACAAAATAAAGTAAAAAAGAAACGAAGACAGCCTAAGAGACCTCTGGGACAACATTAAATGCACCAACATTCGCCTTATAGGGGTCCCAAGAGGAGAAGAGAGAGAGAAAGAACCCAAGAAAATATTTGAAGAGATTATAGTCGAAAACTTCCCTAACATGGGGAAGGAAATAGCCACCCAAGTCCAGGAAGCACAGAGAGTCCCAGGCAGGATAAACCCAAGGAAAAACACGCCAAGACACATAGTAATCAAATGGACAAGAATTAAAGACAAAGAAAAATTATTAAAAGCAACAAGGGAGAAATGACAAATAACATACAAGGGCACTCCCATAAAGTTAACAGCTGATTTCTCAGCAGAAACTCTACAAGTCAGAAGGGAGTGGCACGATACATTTAAAGTGAGTAAAGGTAAGAACCTACAACCAAGGTTACTCTACCTGGCAAGGACCTCATTCACATTTGACGGAGAAAACAAAAGCTTTACAGACAAGCAAAAGCTAAGATAATTCAGCACCACCAAACCAGCTCTACAATAAATGCTAAAGGAACTTCTCTAAGTGGGAAACACAAGAGAAGAAAAGGACCTACAAAAACAAACCCAAAACAATTAAGGAAATGGTAATAGGAACATACATATCTATAATTACCTTAAACGTGAATGGATTAAATGCTCCAACCAAAAGACAAGGGCTTGCTGAATGGATTAAAAAAAAAGACCCATTTATATGCTGTCTAAAAGAGACCTATTTAAGACCTAGGGACACATACAGACTGAAAGTGAGGGAATGGAAAAAGATATTCCATGCAAATGGAAATCAAAAGAAAGCTGGAGTAGCAATACTCATATCCCATAAAATAGACTTTAAAATAAAGACTGTTACAAGAGACAAGGAAGGACATGATATAATGATCAAGGGATCAATCTAAGAAGAAGATATAAGAATTATACATATTTATGTACCCAACAGAGGAGCACCTCAATACATAAGGCAAATACTAACAACTATAAAAGGGGAAATTGACAGTAACACAATAATAGTGGGGAACTTTAACACCTCACTTACAACAATGGACATATCATCCAGGCAGAAAATTAATAAGGAAACACAAGCTTTAAGTGACACAATAGACCAGATAGATTTAATTGATATTTATAGGACATTCCATCTGAAAACAGCAGATTACACTTTCTTCTCAAGTGCACATGGGACATTCTCCAGGATAGAACACATCTTGGGTCACAAATCAAGCCTCAGTAAATTTAGGAAAATTGAAATCATATCAAGCATCTTTTCCAACCACAACCCGATGAGATTAGAAATCAATTACAAGGAAAAAGTAAAAAACACAAAAACATGGAGGCTAAACAATACGTTACTAAATAACCAAGAGATCCCTGAAGACATCAAAGAGGAAATAAAAAAATACCTAGAGACAAATGAAAATGAAAACATGAAGATCCAAAACCTGTGGGATGCAGCAAAAGCAGATATAAGAGGAAAGTTTATAGCAATACAGTCCTACCTCAGGAAATAAGAAAAGTCTCAAATAAACAATCTAACCTTACACCTAAAGGAACTAGAGAAAGAAGAACAAACAAAACCCACAGTTAATAGAAGGAAAGATATCATGAATATCAGAGCAGAAATAAATGAAATAGAAAAAAAGAAAACAGTAGCAAAGATCAATAAAACTAAAAGCTGGTAATCTGAGAAGATAAAGAAAATTGATAAACCTTTAGCCAGACTCATCAAGTAAAAGAGGGAGAGGACTCAAATCAATAAAATTAGAAATGAAAAAGTCATTACAATGGATACCACAGAAATACAAAGCATTACAAGAGACTACTACAAGCAACGCTATGCCAATAAAACAGACGACCTGGATGAAATGAACAAATTCTTATAAAGGTATTACCTTCCAAGACTGAACCAGGAAGAAATAGATAATATGAACAGACCAATCACAAGTAATGAAACTGAAACTGTGATTTAAAATCTTCCAACAGACAAAAGTCCAGAACCAGATGGCTTCACAGGTAAATTATATCAAACATTTAGAGAAAAGTTAACAGCCATCCTTCTCAAACTCTTCCAAAAAATTGCAGAGGAAGGAACACTACCAAGCTCATTCTATGAGGCCACCATCACCCCAATACCAAAACCACACAAAGATACTAAAAGAAAAAGAGACCAGTATCACTAATGAATATAGATTCAACAATCCTCAACAAAATAGTAGCAAACAGAATCCAACAACACATTAAAAGGATCATACACCATGATCAAGTGGGATTTATCCCAGTGAGGCAAGGATTCTTCAATATATGCAAATCAATCAATGTGATACACCATATTAACAACCTGAAGAATAAAAACCATATGATCATCTCAATAGATGCAGAAAAAGCTTTTGACACAATTCAATACCAATTTATGATAAAAATTTTCCAGAAAGTGGGCATAGAGGGAACCTACCTCAACATAATAAAGGCCATATATGACAAACCCACAGCAAACATCATTCTCAATTGTGAAAAACTGAAATAACTTCCTCTAAGATCAGGAACAAGACAAGGATGTCCACTCTCACCACTATTATTCAACATAGTTTTGGAAGTCCTAGCCACGTCAATCAGAGAAGAAAAAGAAATAAAAGGAATACAAATGGGAAAAGAAGAAGTAAAACTGTCACTGTTTGCAGATGACATGATACTATAGAGAGAGAGTCCTAAAGATGTTACCAGAAAACTACTAGAGCTAATCAGTGAATTTGGTAAAGTAGCAGGATACAAATTTAATGCACAGAAATCTCTTGCATTCCTATACATTAACAATGAAAAATCAGAAAGAGAAATTAAGGAAACAATCCCATTCACCATTGCAACAAAAAGAATAAAATACCTAAGAATAAACCTACCTAAGGAGACAAAAGACCTGTACTCAAAAAACTATAAGACACTGATGAAAGAAATCAAAGATGTCACAAACAGATGGAAAGATATACGATGTTCTTGGATTGGAAGAATCAATATTGTCAAAATGACTATACTACCCAAAGCAATCTACAGATTCAATGCAATCCCTATCAAATTACCTGTGGCATTTTTTACAGAACTAGAACAAAAAATCTTAAAATTTGTATGGAGACACAAAGACCCCAAATAGCGAAAGCAGTCTTGAGGGAAAAAAAACAGAGCTGTAGGAATCTGGCTCCCTGACTTCAGACTATACTAGAAAGCTACAATAAACAAGACAATATGGTAGTGGCACAAAAACAGAAATATAGATCAATGGAAGAGGATAGAAAGCCCAGAGATAAACCCATGCACCTATGGTCAAATAATCTATGACAAAGGAGGCAAGGATATACAATGGAGAAAAAGACAGTCTCTTCAATAAGTGGTGCTGGGAAAACTGGACATCTACATGTAAAAGAATGAAATTAGAACACTCCATAACACCATACACAAAAATAAACTCAAAATGGACCAAAGACCTAGATATAAGACAAGACATTATAAAACTCTTAGAGGAAAACATAGGAAGAACACTCCTTGACATAAATCACAGCAAGATCTTTTTTGACCCGCCTCCTAGAGTAATGGAAATAAAAACAAAAATAAATAATTGGGACCTAATGAAACTTAAAAGCTTTTTCACAGCAAAGGAAACCATAAACAAGATGAAAAGACAACCCTCATAATGGGAGAAAATATTTGCAAACAAATCAACGGACAAAGGATTATCTCCAAAATATGTAAACAGCTCATGCAGCTCAATATAAAAAAAACAAACAACCCAATCCAAAAATGGGCAGAAGACCTAAATAGACATTTCTCCAAAGAAGACGTACAGGTGGCAAGAGGCACATGAAAAGCTGCTCAACATCACTACTAGAGAAATACAAATCAAAACTACAATGAGGGGCTTCCCTGGTGGCGCAGTAGTTGAGAGTCTGCCTGCCTATGCAGGGGACACTGGTTCATCCCCGATCCGGGAAGATCCCACATGCCGCGGAGCAACTAGGCCCGTGAGCCATGGCCGCTGAGCCTGCGTGTCCGGAGCCTGTGCTCCGCAACGGGAGAGGCCACAACAGTGAGAGGCCCGCATACTGCAAAAAAAAAAAGCAACATGAATATAATCTATGGGTTATTCGTTAAATAAAATATAATACGTGCAAACAACAAAATTCTATACAGATTTCAAAAGTGTGCTACATTTGTATCTAGTATTATTAATACATTTTCAAAATATATTAATAAATGATTAAAGCAGGGTGCAGATCAGTTGCCTTGACTGATCTCATTTGTGTAGATAAACTTTGTGTGGGTGTGTGTATTTTGTGCTTGCATATTTAATTGGAAGAAGATTCAAGAAAATTTTGTAAATCCTTTTTTATGTTTCAAATGTTAGTGGGAATTGGAGGAACAAGAAACTGACTTTCAAACAATATTTAGACTTTATTTTTTTACAGCAGTTTTAGGTTAACAGCAAAACTGAATGAAAAGTATAGAGATGTCCCATTTACCCTCTTACCCCAAGTACACACAATCTCCCCCACCATCATGATTTCACATCAGAGTGATACATTTGTTACAACTGATGAACCAACACTGACACATTATTATCAACCAAAGTCCATAGTTTACATTAGGGTTCACACTCAGTGTTGGATGTTATATGGATTTTATACAAGTATATAATGACATGTATCCATAATTACAGTGTCATAGAGCATAGTTTCACTGCCATAAAGTCCCCCGTACTCCACCTATTCATCCCTCACTGTCCCCAAACCCCTGGCAATCACAGATCGTTTTACTGTCTCCAAAGTTTTACCTTTTCCAGCATGTCTTATGGTTAGAATCCTACAATATGTACTCTCCTGAAGTCGTTTTCTTTCTGTTTAAATTGTTTGTTCATTGTAAAATCATGTACTTCATTTTCTTATTTGTGAGTTTTAAGAGTTCTTTGAATATTTTGGATCACAGTCCTTTATCAGTATGTCTTTTGCAAATATTTTCTCTCAGTCTGTGGCTGGTCTTCTTATTCTTTTGACAGTATGTTTCACAGAGATTAAGTTTTAAGTTTTAATGAAGTTCAGCTTATCAATTCTTTTTTCATAGCTCAAGCCTTTGGTGCTATATATAAAAAGTCATCACCAAACCCAAGGTCATCTAGATTCTCTCTTACATAATCTAGGAGTTTCATAGTTTTGCACTTTACACTTAAGTTCATTTTGAGTTAATTTTTGTGAAGAGTCTAAGGCCTGTGACAAATTCCTTCCTTTTCTTTTCTTTTATTGCATATGGATATCAAGTTGTTCCAGTACCATTTGTTGGAGAGACTATCTTTTCTCCAGTTAATTGCCTTTGCTCTTTTGTCAAAGATAAGTTTACTATATCCGTGTTTATTGATTTTGGGGCTCTCTGTTTCGTTCCATTGATATATTTGTCCATTCTTTCACCAATACCACACTGTCTTTATTGCTATAACTTTAGAGTATGTCTTGAAGTCAGGTAGTCAGTCCTCTGATTTTTTTATTCTCTTAATTTTTAAATTTTTTTTAGTACTTTTTAAAAATGTTATTTATTTTGTTGTTGAGGTATAATTGTTTTACAATGTTGTGTTTGTTAGTTTCTACTGTACAGTGGAGTTCCCTGTGCTATACAGCAGGTTATTACCTATTTATTTTATACATATTAGTGTATATATGTCAATCCCAATCTCCCAATTCATCCCACCACCACCACCAGCCCACCGCTTTCCCCACCTTGGTGTCCATACGTTTGTTCTCTATATCTGTGTCTCCATTTCTGCCTTGCAGACCAGTTCATCTGTACCATTTTTCTAGATTCCACATATATGCGTTAATATACAATATTTGTTTTTCTCTTTCTGACTTACTTCACTCTGTATGACGGTCTCTAAGTCCATCCACGTCTCTACAAATGACCCAAGTTTGTTCCTTTTTATGGCTAATATTCCATTCTATATATGTACCACATCTTCTTTATCCATTCGTCTGTCGATGGGCATTTAGGTAGCTTCCATGACCTGCCTATTGTAAATAGTGCTGCAGTGCAGTCCTCTGACTTTGTTTTACTTCTTCAATATTGTGTTGGCTATTGTGTTACTTTACTAGGGCTGCCATAGCAAAATACCACAGACTGGGTGGCTTAGAATACAGATATTTATTATCTCATAGTTCTGGACCCTGGAAATCCAAGATCGAGGCGCCAGCAGGGTTGCTTTCCTTTGAGACCTCTTGCCTTGGCTTGCAAATGGCCGCCATTTTGTTGCATCTTCTTGTGGTCTTTCATCTGTAAATGCACAGCCCTAGTGTCTCTCCAGATGCCATGATCTCCTCTTGTAGGGACACCAGTCAGATTGGTTTAGGGCCAACCCTAAAGACTTCACTTTTGCTTAATTACCTCTTTAATGGTGCTTAGAAGAAATTTGGACCCACTGAGAGACTCCAAGGATGTGTGTGCACAGAGGAGAGACCATGTGAGGATGCAGCAAACACGTGGCCCTATGTAAGTTAAAGAGCGCAGTCTCAGAATAAACCAATCCTGCCAGCACCTTGATCTCGGACTTTCAGCCTCCAGAACTGTAGAAAATAAATATCTGTTGTTTAAGCCACCCAGTCTGTAGCATTTTGTTATGGCAGCCAGAGCAAACTAATATACCTTATATCCTGCAAACTTGCTATAATTGCTTATTAGTTCTGGAGGATTTTTTTTTCTTTTGGTCAATTCTTTTGAATTTTCTACTTTTGTTTTGAATGTTTTATGATTTACACAAATTAAAAAATATATATATATATTAAAGTAAATAATAATAGACGTCATTTTTCTTCCCTGAATGGGATGTGGATCTCCTCCATAGTACGTACATGTTAAGGGTAGCATATAGTTAGGTACTAGTACAGTTCATGGAATGACACATAACATGCTCCCAGTATGTGTTTAATGAAAAAATTAGAGTTCAGATAGACTGTTTGCTCCCAGTGTTCTGAGAAGTTTTTTGGAAAATGACCCTTAAGGAGATAAGAAAGAATTGCTGAAATATGCAGAAAACAAATGGTGAGAGAATGGAAGCTATTGCATAAAGGGCTGTCTTTTGCCAGCTGATCCTGGAGAGGAAATCCTTCCATGAGCTCTGTTCCACAGATGAAGACTACATTTTACAGAGCATAAACAATGGAGATTGTACTTTATGACCTTTTCAAGTTTATTGTTCTAACCCTCTGCCTCTCCAGTCTTCCACTGTGTTCTTGACAAGGAGACATAAGCTGAGGAGAGCCTGTGCTTAAGAGGTTTCCCCTGCTGTTAAAGACAAAAGGAAACACATCTGGCACATAGAGAGGGAAGGTAATGGTAGAGGTTTGACTTACTGTATGCATTTTCTTTTTCCTATTTCGGTAAATTGTTTCTTCTAGAGCTAGATTGTTTGTATCCTTGTGCTCTCAAAGGTTAATGGTTAATTGGGAAGTAGTCCAGAGTTTGACACACAGTTGGTGCTTAAAATTATGAATCGGTGTGTGAATGAATCACCTAATGCAAGAACAATGCCTGTTATGTTTGGGCTATTTTTTTTTTAAGCTTTATTCTTTTAAAGGCATCTATCTAGATTTGTCGCCTCTAGGGCTGATGAAGCAGACATCTCATAGTTTGTCACAGATGACTAAAATAAATGTCTGCCTTAATAAAATGAGAAATTATTTATATGACTAAAAATAATCTGGAAGCCACAAAATCATTTCCTGGTGAAGAAAGATCTTATGAATTATTGTCAATGTGAAGCATCTTTACTGTATAATCCCTTCCCTGCTTTTTGAGAGAGTAAGAGAGTGAAAAGAACATGGCAGATTTAATGGCCTTTTTAATCTACTAGACTGAAAAATGGTGTTTTCTGAAATATAATTCCATGGATTTTGAAGTTAAAGCACATTAAAAAGGAACTGTGGTTGAAAGTTTTCTCGGGAAAGCAAATTGTACCCACAGAAAGGCAATACACACTGCAGTGCTCTGAAAATAAAACCATTCACTCACCCAGCCTCAGGCATCTAAGTATGTCTTCTGTGTAAAAACCCAGCTCCAACCAAATACTTGAAGACTTTAAGACCTTTTCTTTACAATCCATCCTCTTTTCCATCAATGCAAAGTAAGTCTATATGTGAAATCTCTTCTCAGCAGAACTGAGTACCAATGAGGCACAAGCATCTGTGCTAGATATTTTTTATGGAGATGCAGAGAAAAATCAAGATACGATGAGGCCTCATCACTCCAAGAAACTTACAATGTAGTTGGAGAGTCAATGCTTCTAACTTCTTTCTAATAAAAGGTGCCAGGGAAAGAACCTCCTGCCCAGGGGTCTCTGAGATTCTCTGGTAGGATGCAGTGAGAAAATATTACATTTCTGTTGGTATTTGTTTTTATCTAATTTTTAACATTTCTATTTTTGTGTTTATTTTAAAATTCATGTGTTATATTAACATACTAGCAAATGTTGGTAATTTGTAATAGGCATGAATTGGGGTATGGACTTATTTTGTGGGGCTTTTATCTTACTGATAGAGACACATGTTAAGGTCATTCCGGAGACCACTGGACATAACTGGCACTGTGCCTTATGAACTATTCTTCTACAAAATCATCAGTCCATAGCAAAGGGCCTGGGACAGTGTAGCATTCTAGAAGGTGTATAGATAGAGAGCCCATATTTAGGGAAAGAGGTTGTCCAAGTTTGTTTCCAGGTGTCAGATAAACCATGACAAAATGTGGTGCTAATAGAGTACTTGCAATCAAAATTCCATCTGGTAACAGCAGAATTACATGCAAAGCAAAACAGAGACATTATCTTTCTTGTTATATAACCTGGCAACCAGAAGTTTCTTTTCCCCTCTTATTTATTCAGTTTTTTTTTTTCAAAATTATAGAAAGCTACTGGTGGGTAAATGGTATTTTGCTTTGGACTTTTGTGACCTTTATGCCAATTATATGATTCTGAATGCAAAAGTTAATGAGATATATGCTTGCAAAAAAGAGTGGGAATTTTAGATACCAACATAAGTGCTCCACTGCTCATCCATGAAATATTGTCAAAGAAATAGCTTTAGCAGCAGCTTTTTTGCTGGGAATACCATACAACATTTACACATCTGTTATCAGCAATGCAAAGGGAATAAAAAAGCAAAAATCACCTTGATCTAATTTAAAATAATTTATGAAAGTGTATTTTTCTACTTCTCCATGTGGCTTAATTCCTGCACCTCTTATTTATTCTCTCTGGGTATTAGTGTCCTCTTTCGTAAAATAAAATTTGGTTGAGCCGAACTCTAAGTTCCTTTGCTCTGAAGTGCTATGGTTTATGACAACATGTTTAAATATTTGTTTCAGATATGTAGGGAATATTCTTGGCAGTATTTCAACTTGTATCTACTAAATATTTCATTAAACATATCTCTTTACCAAGTTTTTAATATCTCCAAATATTTGTAGGGTTACACCATCATCCTCCAGCTCCTGGCACCATTTGGCTAACAACATTTTTACTTCCTTTCATATTTTTCATAAGTCAGTTGTGCCTCAATAAATCTTTTTATTCATTCAACCAAAGCTTAATCAATCTATATCTCAATAAATATATGTTGACAACCAACACTGAGGCTGATCCATGCCTTCTGCAACATACATACATACACACAGAGAAGGCTCAATCATTCCCTTCTTTAGGCTCTCTTACTATTTTCTTCATATAACTTATATAGCAAATGCTTATCACTTAATTTTATTGTTAAATGTATAGGTGTTTCTCTCCTTAAAAGGGAAGGTCTGCTTCATTTATCTTGTGGCAGTGGCTAGCGTAGTGTCATAGCAGGTACTAGATGGATATTTGTTAAATTGAATCTTCGTCTTCCATAACTACACAACAATGATGACATAACTCTGATTGACTCATAACATTGCTGTTAATTATCAGAGCTCAATGCGATTATCTTCAGAATACAAACCTGACAAATGCAGGGAAATGAGATAACTTTACAGTTACTTTCAGTGGTAAATATTAGACATACTCTCTAATCCCCCCGAAATTATTGCTATTTTTCAAGGGTTAAATTTAAATTAATAAAGACAACCACAAATAATCCACCTCTGATGATTATAGTTCACTAAGTTTTATTATTTGGAAAGGTTACCACTTGGAAATTGATCATTTGACATTTCTCAGGGACTAAGTCAGCTGCTGACTATGTCTTAGAAGGAGTCCCTTAAATAGAGTAACAAAAACTGAAGTGGGGAAAAACCAAATTTATGTTAATGAATCAACACTGTCAATTCTTACTGAGGATCTCCAACTTTAACCTTAAATGAGGTAAAGAAAGTTGAGAAGAAAAAGAAAGGTAGGGGACTTCCTTGGTGGTCCAGTGGGTAGGACTCTGCGCTCCCAATGCAGGGGGCCCAGGTTCGATCTCTGGTTGGGGAACTAGATCCCACATGCATGCCGCAACGGATACCCGGCACAGCCAAACAAACAAATAAATAAATAAATAAATATTTTTTTAAAAGAAGAAAAAGAAGAAAAGTGACGATAGGGAAGGAAAAGTGGTGGTAGGAAGAAGCCAGGACTGTGAAAGGTCATAAAGTTATAAAGAAGAGAACTTGGGGAACATCTGGTCTACCCCCACAATTTATACATATTAAAGATGGCCAGTCCTGTTTCAGTTCCCTTTCTCCCAATGCCAAGCTCGGGGTCCATCAATGTGTACTGTCCATCTGCAGAGTTCAGAGCTCAAGTCTCCATCCAGAACAGCCAAGAGAACTGGCAAAAGGCCGTTCTGAAATTTGGAATGAATGAGGCTCCCTGTCAGAGGGTGGCCCAGGTGACCAGCCAAAGGGGTGGTGGAACACAGATAAAAGATTGGCCAAGGCAGGCTGCACCTGGATGATGCTGGCTGCATCTTCTATTCCAGGAGCTGGAATAAAGCTCAGCACCCATTCTGGCAGCAGACATTTTTTTCCCCCAGGCTGGTTCCATCTAACCTAGAGACAGGGTGGTGGTGGGTTCTAGCATTATTCCTTTCTAGAAGCAAAATCAAGCCTGGCTTCCTTTCTTCCAAGTTCCCCCTTTGAGGTCCTGTCACCTCTACTTTTAAGTCCTTTGACCTGGTGATGGTCAAAACCATTTTCTTTCTCGGAAAAGAAAGAAAAATGCAAACAAAATTACCTTTTAAAGGATTCAATATTCATGACACACAAAGTCTGGAGGAGGAAGATTGTTTGGAAGCTCACTTTGCATCTTCTTATTTTCTCAGCTTAACATAAAAGGCAAATTCTTCCCCGTTCTCTCTCCCATGGAACTCAGCTGCTTTAAAGGAGTTTTGGACTAATGAAATACCAAATATATTTTTTAAATATTTAAGATAGAGCATGTATAGAGAAAAATGCATAACATGTAAACAAACAGATTAATGATTTATTATGTCTCAAACACCCATGTATCATGACTCAGGTCAAGACATGGGACATATTTGTAGCCCAGAAGCCCTCTCAATGCCCTTTATAATCATACATTTATTCTCTAAATTGCCTCTTTCAAAACTGGCAAATGCCCCCAGAAGAAAGGCAGACTCCACAACTGAAACTGTAATTCCCCACTATCATATGAAAGTATTTTTAAGTTGATGTTTTTGGTCCAGGTCTTAAGTTGTCTGCAATGGGAAAGTCATTCCAAGTGATCTATCTAACGTTCCATTATTGAAATGGAGCCTGTACGAGTCTCTCCTTTTGGTATTTATTCTTTTTGTGTCTCACAGTGATTCTTCCTCTCAAAGATAATCAAGGTGTCTCTCTGACAGCTTTTCTGCTCAATCAGTATCAATAACGCACATTTTTATTTACGATAGGGCTTTCTGTTACCTGGAGAAAAGAAAATTAATGTCCAAAGAGATGTGGTAAAATGTCTATTTTTAGAAGAACTCGTATTTCGTGATTACTGTGGACCTCCTGACACTGTAAAATTCAGTCAGAATTTGAAAAATTAGATTAAAGTTACTGAGATAATTTAATGGTTATTTTCCTTCTAGCCCCAACTCCAGCTCTGTGGAAACGTCTGAAAGTATAGTCAGTTAGGCATATCCAGATTTTTTTGTATTCCAATTCCTATTTGAGATAGAAATTCACAGAGGGGTTAGGGCAGGATGAAAGATAAAAGGATTTAGGTTATGTGGGGTTCTCCTGAATAAGGCTCTAATGAGTGACTCTGTTTATTTCATGAAAGAGATAAAAATGAATGCTTCTTATTGGAATTGCCTCCATTACTAAACACAGGCGGTTTGCAAAACTGGAAATTTTTTCTGAGAAGGCTGCTGAAGCTCTGTGGAGCTTCTATAGGAAAAGCTTCCCTAAAAATTTAATAGTGAGCCTCAGATAATTGTTGATACCCCTCTAGCTTCTTCCTAAAATCTTCCTGAAAGGAGAAGAGAAAATGAGTTCCAATCCTACTAAGGAATTTTCCTTTGCAATTTTGAGGAGAAGAGCCATGGACAAGAGAAGGTATTAAAAAGAGCCTTTACAATTTCAGTACACACAGTATTTGTCCATTTTGGCATCGGGCATCTTTTTTTGTGTGTGAGGCGGGGCATTTCCACCTGACCTAGAGGCAGGGTGGTGATGGACTCCAGCATCACCCCTTTGTAGATGCACAATCAAGCCTCACTTTCTTTCTTCCAAATTTCTCCCTTAGCGTCCCACCACCTCTGCTTTTAGGTCTTTGACCCTAAAAGAGAGTGTCACCTTCTTTCTCACAATAAAAATGTGAGTAAAATTACCTTTTAATGGTAATATACACAATATGAGAAGTCTGGAGAAAGAGGGGTGGTAGAGGGGACTACAACATGGAGATTCAGTGACTGGTTCACTCCCAACGGCCCAAGACAGTGTGGTGACGGGGGACAACCAGAGATTGGGTTGAGGAAGGGCATGGAAGAGGGTCTGGGGATGGACATGGCCACCAGTCCAGAAAAGCATGTGCCCACAAACCAGCTGAATCACATGCACAACTTAAAGCTAAAAGACCCTGGGACCTCCCTGGTGGTCCAGTGGTTAAGACTCTGAGCTTTCACTGCAGGGGGCCCGGGTTCAATCCCTGGTCAGGGAGCTAAGATCCCACATGCCGTGAAGCAACAATCCATGAGAGTCCATTACTATTTTCTTCACCAACAGTGTCTACTTTTAAACATTTACCTTTTACCAGCCTAACCTTGATGAAAGTCATAAAGATTTGAAAAGCATTTTTAGGATTGGACGGGATACAATCAGGGACATGTAAATAAATCACTACCTGATTACAGGGAAGAACTGTTTAATGGCCACTCTCTTCATGCTTATGATATTTTGTTCACTACAACCTAAAAATTGAATTAGAGGAGAGGGCTATTGGATTGATCCAAGATGAGGTCCCTTTGAGTATATGTAAGAAAAGAAAAAGAGAGGGAGAGGTTGAGAGAGAAAGAAATAGTGAGGGAGAACAGGGATGTCAGTAATAATACCGTAGATTAAAAGATTTATTCTGAAGTACATGCTGCAGAGAAAACAAAACTGCTCCGACCCCAGTTTAACTTACTGTCTCCCCGGGGAAAGCTGATGTGACTACAATATAAAATGGGATGTGATAATTGTTGCAAGAGGTACATACATGGTATTTTGGGAACACGATAGAGGGAAAATTAATGTTGTGCTTATGAGGTAACAAGAGAGGGGCAGGCAATAGTGGATGGAATTTAAAGTGATCTTTGGGTTTTTTGTTTTGTTTGTTTTGTTTTGTTTTTTGCAGTACGCGGGCCTCTCACCGTTGTGGCCTCTCCCGCTGCGGAGCACAGGCTCCGGACGCTCAGGCTCAGCGGCCATGGCTCACAGGCCCAGCCGCTCCGCGGCATGTGGGATCTTCCCGGACTGGGGCACAAACCCGTGTCCCCTGCATCGGCAGGCGGACTCTCAACCACTGCGCCACCAGGGAAGCCCATCTTTGGGGTTTTGATGGTAGTCCCAGGACCACTCTCAAGTTGCAGTCAGCCACAAATGTGTTCGCTTAATCATTCCTTCTCCAAATACTTACTGAGCATCTACTGAGCCAGATGCTATTCTAGATCTCTGGGCAGATTATAATAGACAAAAAAGCCCATTTCCATGGAGCTTACATTATAGTAGGGAAAAACAGACAATAAACAAGGCAAAAAAATTAAAATATATTGGTGGTGTGAAGTGCTAAGGAGAAAAAAGGATAAAGCCAGGAAAGAGGATTGGGTGTTGGTGGTGGGTGATGTGGGTACGTCACTGAATAGATCATTGTGGGTCCTCATGTGTCAGGTGAACAGAGCCTGCACCTCAGAAACATTGGTTCTCAGACCAGAGCAGTTGCCTGGTCTTGATCACAGCACCAACCTGAAGGAGAGTCGTTTAATCATAGAGAATGCCACCAGGTGCTCTATGAGTTAACAGACAGTATTTTGAAAGGTTGTCAGATATTCTCTGAATCTCTAACCACTTGAAATGGGGGACCCCTAAGTGCAGCCGTGAGATTCTTATAACAGAGCTATAGACTATTAAAGATGAAAGAAGTGCTACCCATGACCTGACGCAACCTTCTCATTTCAGAGTAGTGTGTGGGGTTAAGCGGCTTGTTCAAGGGCACACAGAGACTTGGTGGCAGGCCTGATGCTGGAGTCTAGATTGGCTGCTCCTGGTCCCCTTCTGCTTCCATTTAACCAACTTTTCACTTTGCTTCAGGCAGACCACAGGCCTCAGAGAGAGGGAGCGTGACCTTGAAGAAATAGGACTGGATGGAAAGTCAGAGGAAGAACATTTAGTAAAGGGCCAGTTTGTATTGGGTGCAATTCCAGGATTTCCACTTTTATTGTCTTACTTACAACCACTTAAGCAAGGTTTTATGACTCTATGCCTTCTGATTTTTTTTTCAAGAATGAAAATATGACATATATTAATTGCAGACTCCTGGGTACCCATTCTTAATTCCATATCCCTCTTATTTTTCTGGAAAAATCCACCATCTTGTACCTGATATTTTTTTTAGCCCTTGCATGACTTCATATTATTACACTTCATAAGTATACTTTAAAGCAATAATGTTATTTCTCAATTTTCAAAATTTTATAATAATTTTACTAAATGTAGGGTTCTGCAATATATTTTGCACTCGCAAAACATTTTGGACATTTATCCAAATCAATACATGAATTCTATTTCATTCATTTTTCCCTTTTAAATAGACCTTTATTTTTTAAAGCCCTCTCAGGTTCACAGAAAAATTGAGCAGAAAGTACAGAGGGTTCCTCTACACCCGCTGCCCCCACACGTGCACAGCCTCCCAGAATATCAATTCCAGTACCAGGGTGCTACATTTCTTACAACTGATGAACCAATATAAGTATATTATTGTTATATGAAGTCCATAGTTTACTTTAGATTCTCCCTTTGTGTTGTTGGTTCTGTGGGTTTTGACAAATGCATAATGTCACGTATCTACCATGACAGTATCATACAGAGAGTTTCACTGCCATAAAAATCCTATTCATCCCTCCTTCTCTCCCCACCAAACTCCTAGCAACCACTGATCTTTTCACTGTCTCCATAGTTTTGCCTTTTCCAGAATGTCATCTAGTTGGAATCAGACAGTATGTAGCTTTTTCAGATTGGCTTCTTTCACTTAGCAATATGAATTTAAGGTGTCTCTGTGTCTTTTCATGGCTTGACAGCTCATTTCTTTTTAGCACTGAATAATATTCCATTGTCTGGATGTACTACAGTTTATTTATCCATTCACTTACTGAAGGACATCTTGGTTGTTTCCAAGTTTTGGCAATTATGAATAAAGCTGAGATAAACATCCATGTGCAGAGTTTTGTGTAGACATAAGTTTTCAACATCTTTGGGTAAATACCAAGGAGCATGATTGCTGGATTGTATTGTAAGGGTATGTTTAGTTTCATAAGAAACTGCCAAGTTGTCTTCCAAAGTGGCTGCACTATATTTCATTTATTTTAATCATGGTTTGAAATTCTATTATTTGAATATTTCAAAATCTATTTAACTGTTCTCCCATTGATAGACAATTAGGTGGTCTCTAGTCTAATTTTGTATTCTTGTATATATTTTCTTTAGCACATGGTGAAATTTTCTACGTTATGAACCTAGATGTGGAATTTCTGGGTTACGAATAATATACATCTCCAGCTACTTAACTGTGTATTTTCAAAGACATTTTGTCAATTTACGTGTCCTCTATCAATATATATCTCTATCATAATATACTGGGCCAGCACTTGGTATTGTCAGACCTAAGAAGTTTTTCATTCAACCTGAGAGCTATGAACTAGAAATTCGGTGTTCTTTCAACTTGTATTTGTCTGATTATGGAGGTTTGAGGATATTCTTATGTATATTGGCCATTTGATTTTTGTCTTCTGTGAATTGCATATTCATATGCTTTGACCATGTTAAGGCTGAGATTGTTTATATTTTTCTTACTCATCTGTAGGAATTCTTTATATATTCTGGATAATAACAATAATGACTAACCTCTATTGAGCTTTGTTTCCGGTGTTTCTGAGTATTTTGGATATAGTAATACAGTAATTGTCTCAATAACCTTATGAGGTAGGTAGTATCTCCATTTTGCAGGTGAGGAAATTCAGGTATTGCAGAATTAAGTTACTTGCTTAAGATCACACAGCTCTCAGTTATAAATCTGTAATCTTTAACCAGTTCGGCTGGCTCCAGAAAAGCTTATACTAGAATACACCTTTGTCTTTTATGTGGATAGCCAGAGTGGATGACTTTCCATTTCACTTGCTTACTGGTGTTTTATATAATTAAAATATTTTAATTTAATTGAGATTAATTGCAATACCCTATAAAATTTACGATTATTTTCTATGTTTTGTGAAATGAATCTTACAGGATGTCAAGATCATAAAGATATTGTCCTATATTGCCTTCTAAAATAAGTTTTAAATTTCAAATTATGGAATTTGGTGTCCCTGGAATTTGCTTCTGTGTACCAGGTGAAGTAGCTATTTTATTTTACTTTTTTTTTCCATGTGGATATGGAAATATGTTAGCAAAATATACCAAGGAGTTTATTCTTTCTCCACATTTTTTAAAGTCAACTCTTGTTTATCTAGTCACCTCGGGTCTGCTTCTGGACTTCCTTTTGTATATATAAATTTATTTATTTTATTTATTTTTATCTTTGGCTGTGTTGGGTCTTCATTGCTGTGCATGGGCTTTCTCTAGTTGCAGTGAGCGGGGGCTACTCTTCATTGCAGTGCGTGGGCTCCTCACTGCGGGGCTCTAGGCGCGCGGGCTTCAATAGATGTGGCACGCGGGCTCAGTAGTTGTGACTTGCGGGCTGTAGAGTACAGGCTCAGTAGTTCTGGTGCATGGGCTTAGTTGCTCCGTGGCATCTTCCTGGACCAGGGCTCGAACCCGTGTCCCCTGCATTGGCAGGTGGATTCTTAACCACTGTGCCACCAGGGAAGCCCTTCTTCTGAACTTTCTATCCTATTTACTGATCAGTTCATTTATTCTTGTGCTTTTCTCTTTCTTGCTGAGACAATAAATTGTCTCCCCTCCCCCGTTATCCTTCTTCTAAAATATCTTTGTTATTCTTGGTCGTTTTTTCTGTATGAACTTTAGGTTGAGCTTATTAAATTTCATGAAAACCCCTGTGTGATTCTGAATGGAGTTATATTGGGATTATATCAATATATTAAGGTTTGAAAATTTCATGTTTTCAGCCTATTATGTCTTTCCATCCATGAGAATAGTACATTTACTCTTTTATTCAGGTTTGCTCTTACGATATATAATTATCTCTGAATTTCTATGTGTTCACACAAAGAAATATATTCAACCTTTGATTTTATCTTCTCTAATTTTTAAAAAATTTTTCAGAAAGATCTGCTCTTTATTAATATTCTCTTTCTTCTATTCTATAGAAGCACCTCATTTCTTTTTAAAGCTTTTGAATTAAAATATTAACTCATTTGTTTTCACTGTCTTTTGTTTTTGAGTAAATGCATTAAAAGCTAAATACCTACCCCAGTATAAGCAACCCTATTATACATCCTACAGATTTTGTTATGTAATAACTTCAGTGCTATATAGTTCTAAATATTTTGTAGTTTTTATTATTATTTCCTGTTTAACCCAGGGCTTACTTAGATGGGTTATTTTAAAATTTCCAACATATTATTTCCTAATTTTTGTCAGCTATTTTTGGTTATTTTTTCTCTTTTAGCTTTATTGTGGTTAGAAAATGTGGCCAGCATGCTGTCGGTTTTTCACAAATTTTTGACACTCCTTTTGTGACTTAGTACATGGTTAATATTTATAAATGTTGCTTATATACTTGAAAACTATGTGTGTGTTACTTCCTGGGGGGAGAAGGAAGGCTGATGTTGAACAATGTTACTTTTGTTTGAATTCCCTGTATTTTTCCTAATATTTTGTTTGTTTAAGCTATCAGTTTCTCAGAGATGTATGTTAAAGTATCCTAATATGATTGTTGAATAGTGCATCGATCATTATAAACCTCTCAGTTTATGCTTTCCATGCTTTTTGAAGCCTGAAGCGGTTAGGAATCCATGACTCATTTTCTCCATGGGTTGTTTCTGTATTACGTAGTGTCTTTCTTCTTGTACGCTAGCCTTTGTGCTTAATACTGATATTTCAGAAGGTTTACTTAGTATGATGTATCTTCTCTATTATTGTACTTGAACGCTTGTCTGTGGATTTCTTATAAATGTTTCTCCAGAACCTAGTGTATCCCTTGCTTTAGTACTCCCCCGTCTATTGGTTTATTGTTTCTAAAGCTTATTTGGTTTTATTTGTTTTGCAATTTGAGAATCTCTGACTTATTCGATGATTGTGATTCATCTATATTGATTATAATCACAGATATATTGGGGCTTATATTATTATACCAGATGTTTGCTTCTTTAATTCTCTAGCTCCAGATTCTTTTGTATTAATTTTTTTTGTTTGTTTAAATTTTTCTCCATCAATGTGGAATATATATATGTGTGTGTGTATGTGTGTGCATTTTTAGTTGTTAACTTTAACTTAAAAAATTTAAATACATAACTTCTTTTTTTCTAACAAGTATTCGTTCTTTTTTTGAACCTCGGAGGACTTTAACATGCTTTAATTATCTATTATAACACCACCCTCATGTTTTTAAAGCTATAGAATTTTTTTAAATTGTAGCATAGTTGATTTACAGTGTTGTGTTAATTTCTGCTCTCCAGCAAAGTTATACATATATATTCTTTTTCATATTCTTTTCCATATGGTTTATCACAGGATATTGAATATAGTTCCCTGTTAAAGCTATAGGATTTTTAATTTACATTCTCTTAAGCACAAAACCTTATTAATTTTAAGCAGTCAATATTTAGTGACTATACCTATTTTATCAGTTTTGGGGATGATATTTTTAATAACATTTATTGAGATATACTTCACGAAACATATATTTACTCAAAGTGCACACACAGCTCGATGGTTTTCATACATTCACAGAGGTGTGTAATCGTCATCACAATCAATTTTAGAATACGTTCATCAATCATCCCAAATAAATTTTACACCAGTTAGCGGTCACTCCTCATTTCTCTTGTGCTTCGGCCACCAGTAATCTATGTGTGTTGTATTTCTATAGATTTGCTTTTTCTGACATTTCCTATAAATGGAATCATACAATATTTGGTCCTTTGTGACTGGCTTCTTTCACTTAGCATAATGTTTTCAGGGATCATTCATGCTGTCATGGTATCGGTACTTGATTTCTTTTTATTACCCGATAATATTCCACTGTATGGGTATACCATATTTAATTTATAGGTTTATCAGCTGATGGACATTTGGGTTGTTTCCACTTTTAGGCCGTTATAAACAATGCTGCTGTGAATGTTCACCTAGAAGTTTTTGTGTGAACATGTTTTATTTCTCTTAGGTATACACTTAGGAGTGGAATTGACGGATCATATGGTGGCTGTGTTTAACATTTTGAGGAACTGCCACTGTTTTGGAAAGCACCTGCAACATGTTACATTCACACAAGCAATGTATCAGTGTTCCAGTTTCTCCACATCCTTGCCAGCATTCATTATTATCTGTAAGCTTGTCAGGTGAAGTGGTATTTTATAGCAGTCATGATTTGCATTTCCTGATGGTTATTGATGTTGATCATCTTTTCATGTGCCAATTGGCCATTTTTGTATCTTCCTTGTAGAAATGTCTACTTACCTCCTTTCTCATTTTTTAATTTGTCTTTTTATTTTGCGGTTGTAATTTTTCTTTATATATTCTAGTTATAAATCTTGTATCCCATGTAATTTGAAAATATTTTCCGCCATTCTATAGTCTTTTCACTTTTTTGATGGTATCCTTTGAAACAAAACTATTAACTTTGATGAAATCCAGTTTATCCATTTTTTCCTTTTTTGCTTGAGTTTTTAGTTTCATATATCATATGCCTTTGCATTGTTGCCTTCCAACAATGACCCCAATTGTTTGCTTCGTATATCCATGCCATTTGCAATGACTTGCTGTTCCTACCTTCAAGAGGTAAAGCTTCTTTCATCACGTCACGAATCTGATCTTGCACTGTAACTTGCATTGAACACAAGAATGGAGTAGAAGCGATGATGTGCCATTCCCAGCCTAGGCTTGACTCTCTTGGGGCCCTTGCAATCACCATATGAGTAATCCTAGGCTATCTTGCTGGAAGAGGACAGGCTGGTGACCCTTCACCCGACCAACAGCCAGCCACTCACTAGGCATGTGAGCGAGGCCACTCTAGACCAACTGCCCCCTGATAAACACAGACACATGAGTGAGCCCAGCCGAGATCAACTCAATTTGGCCCAGACCAAAAGAACCACCCAGCTTACCCAGAGATTCATGAGCTAAAAATGTCCCTATTGTTTTAAATCACTAAGCGTGGAGTGGTTTATTACGCAGAAACAGCTAAATGCCACAGAATTTAAACTGCTGTGTTATGAGCAAGGGTAGTTAAAACACTCGCTCTGAGTAGTAGCCCATGTAGGTCACATTTTCAAAGAAAAATACAGCACTGTTGTTATACAATTCGAGGTAAATGTGCTGGCCTGAATTTTCATTCCCTTTTGCTCAAAAGGAACTGCAGTCTGCGTTTCAAGGTCATCCTGGTCAAATTATCAAAGCCAAGAATGCCTTAATAATATTTGCAAGTACTAATATAGTTTTATTTAATTATATGAATTCATATCAGGAACAATGAAACGCTTGCAAATGTCACCATTCTTAAGCTAATTATTTGCACTTTAAAATAAGTAACTTCCTGGTTTTAAAAATATTGCTTGTATTAAAAAAGAAGATGCAAAAAAAAAAAAAAAAGTGTAAAGAAGAAACTTTAACAAAAGAGCCTATAATCCCATCAATCCAGAAAGAATTGTATGACATTTAAGCTAACTTAGAGTTTCCCTAAATAGTTTTCCAAATTCAGACAGGGTCCAACTGGCCTCCTGCAGATAGAAATATACTCTATATGTAAATGAGAAAACTTCTGAATATGGTCTGAAAATATAGATATGTGTTACACACACACACAATTACCTTATCACAGGGGTTTCTTGCACACTATTTTTTTCTTTTTGAGGGAGAGGGGTGTTTGTATAGGAAATCAGAATGGAAAGCATCGGCAGTAAAAATAAGAGTTATATTGTCTTCTGATTGTCTGTGACTTGAATGCCAAATATAATTTTCTAAATTATTCTTAGAGTAATCAAAATGTTTGGAATTTTTGTCAAAAGCAGATCCACACATGCTAGAAGCAAATAATACCAAAAACAATGTTATTTTTTGAGTGCTTAGTATATGTTAGTTCTCTACATTTGTTATTTCCTGTTTCCTTCTAAATAACACTCTTGAGATGGCTATTATTATTACCTTTATCTTCAAGGAAATAGAGCTTTGGGAGGTTGAAACACCTGTCAAAGTCCTATCATTGGTTAATATTGGAGTTGGGATTTGATCCATCACTAACCTTTTTCTGGCAGGTGCTCTGCTACAGAGAGCATCCAAGGTTCTAAGATTCTGCAGGGGTGTCATTGTTGAACTTTGTGTGACACCTTTATAACAAAGAATATGGGGCTGGTGCATAATATTCCTTATCAATCTTAGTATGGAAGGACTTCTGCTTCTGTGCCTAATACATCTATTAAATACATTTAATCATAACCATAGACCTAAAATTTGGTATTCCTGTAAAATATGTTTTGATGCCTCCTTTTAATAATAGTAGGAGAATCATATTTCTATAGCCTAAGACACAGGCTGTGGTAGTGAAAATAATACTGAATATGCAGTTTCCCAAACCTAGTTTTAACTAATTCCTAGCAGTGCAATGAGATATGGGCACACATGTTTATCACCTTTCATGGCGGTTAGATCAAACGTATAGATGTACCTCTTAGAAGCCCAAAAGTCGATGTTCAGGCATGGTGTCGTCTAAACCAGAAGTCAAACCAGTTGACCAAAACTTGCAAAATTGCTTGGTTTAGCATTTAACATGGAACCATTTGATGTTAAACCAAAAAAAAGGAAGGAAGGATGAAAGAAAGAAATAAAAGAACAGAAATTAATTGAGTTACTTGAACACACTTGAAAATCCAGGCGATTTTATTTAAATATCTGTATGTCCAGGTTCTCTTGAAAAGCAGAATATCAAGCAACATAGAAGCCCACAATCCACTTGGCAGAAATAGGCTTGGAAAGAGGCCAGTCCCCTAGACTGGACATATGATCTCTATTTTGCCACGTCTTCTCTATCATTTCCTTTTATCTCCCAGGCCCTAAGACTAAGTGTGGAATGTCATGTATTGCCATATGTGTGTGTCTATGTGTGTGCGTGCATGTGTAACACCTCTCTTTTCATTGCACACCTCATGATTTGAGGCCTAAATCCTCAAGTAAATTCATAATGAAGAAGGAAGGAGCTATTTCACTGTCGCAGAGTTCGTACTTTCTCCTTTCCTTGGAATTATTAATTCCCATTATTATTCAGAGAGGTGATTAGTCTTTTTTTCTGCCCACCACCAACCCAGACCTGCTAGAATAAGAATTACAAATGTTGCTTTCAGGACTAGTTCTAGGCTTCATAAGAGAAGCACTGTGCTTTCTAATAAAAATCCTCATTCAATTAAAAAAAATACAATTTTTTTCCCTAATTGTTCTGATCTGTGTTACAAGCCCACATCCCACTGGAGCATAAGGAGTACTCTATTTTTAGCGTTTAATCTGATGCAATGGTTTAAATATGTGAATGTTCGTACTTTCAGAATTAAAATCCTTTCCACCTCTCTGCTCTAAGGGGTGGCCTTTGGGCAGGTGGGTGAGGGATATGGACGGAAAAGATCTGCACTTTTTATTCTAGCTCTTCTGATCTCATCAGCAGTGTTCCTTGTCTTCCTGCTTCTCTAGGTTTTGGTCCCACTAAGTACCTTCCCAGTTTAGGTTTCCAGATGGTGTTGTGCTTGAACCAGTTTATACCAGCTTATGAGAGCCGATTGTGTACATCTCTTCCCAACTCCATGTTTTGTCATTTTGGTTTATCACTTTGGTAGCTTTCATGGGCCATAGTAGGAGTATTTATACCCTGGAAATTGGAAAATGTTACAAGTCAGAGCTGTTTCTCTCAGAGAGCTCATTGTTAAATACTTACCAATATACAGCTATCTCCAGATGAGTCCCCCTTCCATCTTATATGGTCCCTTCCCACCTTGACTGGGTTGTGTAACTTGGTTACACTGACTGGTTGTATAACTTGGTTCATACAATTTGACATTAGCAAGTGTGATGCTAGCAAATTCTTAATAAACCCTGCACCTTGGGGCTAGTCCTCTTGATATACTTCTGTTTAGAATCTTGTGAGCACCATGAAGTGAAAAAGTCCAAATTGTATGGAGAAGCCATTTGGAAGAGAACTGAGGAACAAGCTGGGCTAGAATGAGCCTCAGACACATATGACCCCATTCAGTAATCCCAGCCAGCCCCCATCTATTTAGGCCACTTCTGCAGATGTCCTAGACACCATACCTTAAAGATGAGATGTCCCCAGGGCACCCTTCCTGAATTCCTAACCCACAGAAATTGTGAGCAAATAAGCCATTAAGTTTTGGTGTGGTTTCTTATATAGCAATACAGCCCTTGAAATAGTTATTTTCTTCTAGTTTCTCAGTTTGTTGTCTTGTATCTATTCCTAGCTGATTTAGTCTCGACACCTATTTTACTCATACTATCATACATAATGTCTCTGAGAGTCTTCCATGACTTTCATTCGGTAGCCTTTGTAGGCAGTTTACCCCATTTCTCTTTATCTGGCTTACTGGCACTCAGTTTTGGGGTCAACCCATGTTCAACAGAACCAAGAGCATCTCAGAGAAGCTAACCTCTGAGATTTTGAGATCTGATCACTCTTACCTCCAGGTTTCCTTGGTTGCCTACATCCAGGTTGATGTGAGACAGACTATCAGGTAACCTCCTTCTAAGATCCCCAAGGTGATTTCGGTCAAAGTTTCCTGTCTGTACTTCCCTTAACTTTCCCAAGGCACTATTTAATTTCTGGGCTGAGGTTTGAAGAATACCATTTAATGACAAATGTGTGAGAAAAGATTAGGAAAGCTATTCTTTTCCAAATTAAAATGTTATCACAGTACCTTCCCCCCTTTTTATGAATCTAACTGAGGCTGATCATCTAAATTGTCAGGCTAGTTATACTAAGGGGTGTGTTCTACAGTATCTTGCATTTGACATGTAGCTGACCTTCTGCTGACTTGATGAATAACTTAGTAACCAGACATTTGGATCCATTAACTCACTTTGATGTTAAGAAGAAGATTTTAACTAATTCCATGGATAAAAATCAGTTTAGACATGGATTTTATGGTGCTATATTAAATGTAACATTATGAATTTAAAATGTTAGACATAATTCCTTTGTTGTGAATATTCAAATATAACCAATCTTTTCCCATTCTTTGGGTTCATAATTTATAAGTATACTAAGAAGAGAAAAGTTTGAAAAGAAATACAAGGTAGTCAATTTTTAACAAAACTTGAGAGTCTTAGAAACCTTTGAAACAAATTTTTTTTTTTTATTTTAGCCTTTTAGGTGGAGTTTTAGTGATATCTCACTGTGGTTTTCATAATAAAGTGAGTATTTTCATATGTTTACTGGCAATTTAGATATCCTTCTTTGTGAAGCTTCTATTTACATCTTTGGCTCATTTTTTTCTACTTAACTGCCTTTTTGAACTGATTTATAAAATTCTTTATACATTTTAGATGAGTCTTTTGTGAGACAGATGCACTCAAATATTTCCTCTCCGTCTGCAGCCTACCTTCTTCCTCTCTTAATGGTACCTGGTGATGAAATTGAACTACATTAATCTTAATAAAATCTGATGTATCCATTTTTATAATTTGCAGATCTTTGCCTTCTTTAAAAAATCTTTGCCTATTCCAAAGGCACAAAGATATTCTCCTATGGTTTCTCCTAAAATTATTTTATTTCTTGACCTTTCAAATTTAAATCTGCAATCCATCTGGAGTAACCTTTGTTTGTGGAATGAAGTAAGGATGAAAACACATTTTTTTTTCAACAAGAATATCCAGGTCATGCAATACCATTTATTGGAAAAGACCATACTTATCCCACTTCATCTCAGTGTCCCCTTTGTCATAAATCAGTTGATGGTAGAAGTATGGTTTTCTGGATTCTGTTCTTTTCCAGAGCCCATTTATATACCCTTAAGCTGATACCACATTGTCATAATTACTATAACTATATAATGGCTCTTGATAGTGTGCTTCATTATTTTTGAAATTTAGGTATTTTTTAACTAACAGAGCTGAACAGTATTTCAGATATGGGCAATTGACTGTTTCCTTAATGAATTGCTTATTTATTTCTTTTAAAAATTTTCTATTATGGTATTTATATTTCTTACTAGTTTGTAAAAGCTTTTGATTTAATAACCATATTATTCTTTTGGTTACCAAATATGTTACAAATTATGCACAGTTTGTGGTTTTTCTTTTACTGTGGCTTATTGTGTTTTTGACATATGATGGTCTCCAATTTTTATGTTGTAAGATCAATATATATTTTCCTTTTGTCTTATGTGTAGAAACATATTTTATATTTGGAAAAGCCTTTTCTCCTATGAAATAAGGTAACACATCTTATCTAGTTTTTATGGCTTTTTTGTTCACATTTAACTTTTAATCTATCTGGTAATTGTTTTCTATACCATGTAAGGTGGAGAGAGAGATTCAGTATCTTTTTTCCAAATAAGGAAATATTTAATCTCATAGCTATTAATAAATAATAATTTCCCTCACTTATCATTTAACCAAAGTTAGATGCCAAATTCAGAAATATACATCTGTGTGTTTTAAGTTTTCAATAAGAATTTTAATATACTTTTTAAGAGAAGAAGGAAAATGTCTCATTAAAAAGTTAAGGTGGAGAAGACATTCAAGATGGCAGAGGAGTAAGACATGGAGATCACCTTCTTCCCCACAAATACATCAGAAATATATCTACATGTGGAAGAACACCTACTGAACTCTGACAGAAGACCTCAGACTTCCCAAAAGGCAAGAAACTCCCCACAAACCTGGGTAGGGCAAAAGAAAAAACAGAGACAAAAGAATAGGGACGGGACCTGCACCACTGGGAGGGAGCTGTGAAGGAGGAAATGTTTCCACACACTAGGAAGCCCCTTCACTGGCAGAGACGGGGGTAGCGGGGGGAAGCTTCAGAGCCGCGGAGGAGAGCGCAGCAACAGGGATGCAGAGGGCAAAGTCGAGAGATTCCCACACAGAGGATTGGTGCCGACCAGCACTCGCCAGCCCCAGAGCCTTGTTGGCTCACCCACCGGGACGGATGGGGCTGGGAGCTGAGGCTCGGGCTTCAGAGGTCCAATCCCAGGGAAAGGACTGGGGTTGGCTGCATGAACACAGCTGAAGAGGGCTAGTGCACCACAGCTAGCTGGGAGGGAGTCTGGGAAAAAGTCTGGAACTGCCTAAGAGGCAAGAGACCATTGTTTCGGGGTGTGCGAGGAGAGGGGATTCAGAGCACCACGTAAAGGAGCTCCAGAGACAGGCGCGAGCCGCTGCTATCATCGCAGACACCAGAGACGGGCATGAAACTCTAAGTCTGCTGCTCCAGCCACCAAGAAGCCTGTGTGCAAGCACAGGTCACTATCCACATCTCCCCTCCCAGGAGGTTGTGCAGCCCACCACTGCCAGGGTCCCGTGATCCAGGGACAGCTTCCCCAGGAGAACGCACGGCACGCCTCAGGCTGGTGCAACGTCACGCAGGCCTCTGCCGCTGCAGGCTTGCCCCGCATTCCGCACCCCACCCTCCTCCCGGCCTGAGTGAGCCAGAGCCCCCTAATCAGCTGCTCCTTTAACCCCGTCCTGTCTGGGCGGGAACAGATGCCCTCAGGCAACCTACATGCAGAGGTGGGGCCAAAGCCAAAAGTGAACTACAGGAGATGTGTGAACAAAGAACAGAAAGGGAAATCTCTCCCAGCAGCCTCAGGAGCAGTGGATTAAATCTCCACAATCAACTTGATGTACCCTGCATCTGTGGAATACCTGAATAGACAACGAATCATCCCAAAAATAAGGTGGTGGACTTTGCGAGCAACTGTAGACTTGGGGGTTTGCTTTCGTCATCTAATTTGTTTCTGGTTTTATGTTTATCTTAGTTCAGTATTTAGAGTTTATTATCATTAGTGGATTTGTTTATTGATTTGGTTGCTCTTTTCCTTCTTTTATTTTATATAAGATATATATTTTTTTTTCCTTTTTCTCTTTTTGTGAGTGTGTATGTGTATGCTTCCTTGTGTGATTCTTTCTGTATAGCTTTGCTTTTACAGTTTGTCCTAGGATTCTGTCTGTCCGTTTTTTGGTTTTTTTTTTTTATTAGTATAGTTTTTAGTGCTTGTCATTATTGGTAGATCTCTTTATTGGCTTGGTTGCTCTCATCTTTCTTTCTTTTTTTAATGACTTTTAAATTTTTTATTTTTAATTTTTTAAATTTTAATAACTTTTATTATTTTTTTCTTTCTTTATTTTATTTTTCCTAACTTTTCTTCTGAGCCGTGTGGTGGACAGGGTCTTGGTGCTCCCGCCGGGTGTCAGGCTTGTGCCTCTGAGGTGGGAGAGTCAAGTTCAGGAAATTGGTCCACCAGAGATCTCCCGGCTCCATGTAATATCAAATGGTAAGAGCTCTCCCAGAGATCTCCATCTCAATGCCAAGACACAGCTCCACTCAATGACCAGCAAGCTACTGTGTTGGACACCCTATGCCAAACAGCTACCAAGACAGGAACACAACCCCACCCACTAGCAGAGAGGCTGCCTAAAATCATAAGTTCACAGACATCCCAAAACCCACCACCGGACGCGGTCCTGCCCACCAGAAAGACAAGATCCAGCTTCATCCACCTTAACACAGGCACCAGTCCCCACAACCAGGAAGCCTACACTACCCACTGAACCAACCATACCTACTGAGAGCAGACACCAAAACCAGTGGGAACTACGAAACTTCAGCCTGAGAAAAGGAGACCCCAAGCACAGTAAGTGAACCAAAATGAGAAGGCAGAGAACCACACAGAAGATGAAGGAGCAAGGTAAAAACCCACCAGACCAAACAACTGAAGAGGAAATAGGCAGTCTACCTGAAAAAGAATTAAGAGTAATGATAATAAAGATGATGCAAAATCTTGGAAATAAAATGGAGAAAATACAAGAAACGTTTAACAAGGACCAAGAAGAACTAAAGAGCAAAGAAACAATGATGAACAACAAAATAAATGAAATTAAAAATTCTCTAGAAGGAATCCATAGCAGAATAACTGAGGTAGAAGAACAGTAAGTGACTTGGAAGATAAATTAGTGGAAATAACTACCACAGAGCAGAATATAGAAAAAAGAATGAAAAGAATTGAGGACAGTCTCAGAGACCTCTGGGACAACATTAAATGCACCAACATTCAAATTACAGGAGTTGCAAAAGAAGAAGAGAAAAAGAAAGGAACCAAGAAAATATTTGAAGAGATTATAGTTGAAAACTTCCCTAATGTGGGAAAGGAAATAGTTAATCAAGTCCAGGAAGCACAGAGAGTCCCATACAGGAAATATCCAACGAGAAACACACTAAGACACATATTAATCAAACTATCAAAAATTAAATACAAAGAAAAAATATTAAAAGCAGCAAGGGAAAAACAACAAATAACATACAAGGGGATCCCCATAAGGTTAACAGCTGATCTTTCAGCAGGAACTCTGCAAGCCAGATGGAAGTGGCAGGACATATTTAAAGTGATGAAAGGGAAAAACCTACAACCAAGATTACTCTACCCAGCAGTGATCTCATTCAGATTGGATGGGGAAATTGAAACCTTTACAGACAAGCAAAAGCTGAGAGAATTCAGCAACACCAAACCAGCTCTACAACAAATGCTAAGGGAACTTCTCTAGGCAGGAAACACAAGAGAAGGAAAAGACCTACAATAACAAACCCAAAACAATTAAGAAAATGGTAATAGGAACATACATATCGATAATTACCTTAAATGTAATGGATTAAATGCTCCAACCAAAAGAAATTGACTGGCTGAATGGATACAAAAACAAGACCCATATATATGCTGTCTACAAGAGACTCGCTTCAGACCTAGGGACACATACAGACTGAAAGTGAGGGGATGGAAAAAGACATTCCATGCAAATGGAAATCACAAGAAAGCTGGAGTAGCAATTCTCATATCAGAAAAAATAGACTTTAAAGTAAAGACTATCACAAGAGACAAAGAAGGGCACTACATAATGATCAAGGGATCAATCCAAAAAGAAGATATAACAACTATAAATCTTTATGCACCCACATAGGAGCACCTCAATACATAAGGCAAATGCTAACAGCCATAAAAGGCGAAATTGACAGTAACACAATCATAGTAGGGGATTTTAACACCGCACTTTCACCAATGGACAGATCATCCAAAATGAAAATAAATAAGGAAACACAAGTTTTAAATTATACATTAAACAAGATGGACTTAATTGATATTTATAGGACATTCCATCCAAAAACAACAGAATACACTTTCTTCTCAACTGCTCATGGAACATTCTACAGGATAGATCATATCTTGGGTCACAATTCAAGCACTGGTAAATTTAAGAAAATTGAAATCATATCAAGTATCTTTTCCGACCACAATGCCATGAGACTAGGTATCAGTTACAGGAAAAAATCTGTAAAAAATACAAACACGTGGAGGTTAAACAATACACTACTAAATAACCAAGAGATCACTGAAGAAATCAAAGAGGAAATAAAATAATAGCTAGACACAAATGACAATGAAAACACGACAACCCAAAACCCATGGGATGCAGGAAAAGCAGTTCTAAGAGGGAACTTTATAGCAATACCATCTTACCTCAAAAAAGAAGAAACATCTCAAATAACCTAACCTTCCACCTAAAGCAATTTGAGAAAGAAGAACAAAAAAACCCCAAAGTTATCAGGAGGAAAGATATCATAAAGATCAGATCAGAAATCAATGAAAAGGAAATGAAGGAAACAATAGATCAATTAAAGTAAAACCTGGTTAGTTGAGAAGATAAACAAAATTCATAAACAATTAGAGTCATCAAGTAAAATGGGAGAAGACTCAAATCAACAGAATTAGAAATGAAAAAGGAGAAGTAACAACTGACGCTGCAGAAATACAAAGGTCCATGAGAAATTACTACAAGCAACTATATACCAATAAAATGGACAACCTGGAAGAAATGGACAAATTCTTAGAAAGGCACAAACTTCTGAGACTGAACCAGGAAGAAATAGAAAATAAAAACAGACCAATCACAAGCACTGAAATGGAGACTGTGAGTAAAAATCTTTCAACAAACAAAAGCCCAGGACCAGATGGCTTCACAGACGAATTCTGTCAAACATTTAGAGAGGGGCTAACACCTATCCTTCTCAAACTCTTCCAAAATATAGCAGAGGGAAGAACACTCCCAAACTCATTCTACGAGGCCACAATCAGCCTGATACCAAAACCAGACAAAGATGTCACAAAAAAAGAAAACTACCGGTCAATATCACTGATGAACATAGATACAAAAATCCTCAACAAAATACTAGCAAACACAATCCAACAGCACATTTAAAGCATGATACACCATAATCAAGTGGTGTTTTTCCCAGAATGCAAGGATTCTTCAATGTAGGCAAATCAATCAATGTGATAAACCATATTAACAAATTGATGGAGAAAAAACATATGACCATCTCAATACATGCAGAAAAAGCTTTCAACAAAATTCAGCACCCATTTATGGTAATAACCCTCTAGAAAGTAGGCATAGAGGGAACTTACCTCAAAATAATAAAGGTTGTATATGACAAACCCACAGCAAACATCATTCTTGATGGTGAAAAACTGAAACCATTTCCTGTACGATCAGGAGAAAGACAAGGTTGTCCACTCTCACCACTGTTATTCAACATAGATTTGGAAGTTTTAGCCACAGCAATCAGAGATAAAAAAGAAATAAAAGAATACAAATCAGAAAAGGAAAAGTAAAGATGTCACTGTTTGTAGATGACATGATACGATACATAGAGAATCCTAAAGATGCTACCAGAAAACTACTAGAGCTAATCAATGAATTTGGTAAAGTAGCTGGATACAAAATTAATGCACAGAATTCTGTTGCATTCCTATACACTAATGATGAAAAATCTGAAAGAGAAATTAAGGAAACACTCCCATTTACCTTTGCAACAAAAAGAATAAAATACCTAGGAATAAACGTACCTAAGGAGACAAAAAACCTGTATGCAGAAAACTATAAGACACTGATGAAACAGATGGAGAGATCTACCATGTTCTTTGATTGGAAGAATCAACATTGTGAAAATGACTATACTACCCTAAGCAATCTACAGATTTAATGCAATCCCTATCAAATGGCATTTTTCACATAACTGGAACAAAAAATTTCACACTTTGTGTGGGAACAAAAAGACCCTGAATAGCCAAAGCAATCTTGAGAAAGAAAAACGGAGCTGGAGGAATCAGGCTCCTGGACTTCAGACTATACTACAAAGCTACAGTAATCAAAACAGTATGGTACTGGCACAAAAACAGAAATATAGATTAATGGAACAGGATAGAAAGCCCAGAGATAAACCCACACACATATGGTCACCTTATTTAGAAAAAGGAGGCAAGAATATACAATGGAGAAAAGACAGTCTCTTCATCAAGTGGTTCTGGGAACACTGGACAGCTACATGTAAAAGAATGAAATTAGAACACTCCCTAACACCATACACAAAAATAAACTCAAAATGGATTAAATACCTAAAAGTAAGGCCAGACACTATAAAACTCTTAGAGGAAAACATAGGGAGAACACTCTATGACATAAATCACAGCAAGATCCTTTTTGACCCACCTCCTAGAGAAATGGAAATAAAAACAAAAATAAACAAATGGGACCTAATGAATCTTACAAGCTTTTGCACAGTAAAGGAAAACGTAAACAAGACAAATAGACAACCCTCAGAATGGGAGAAAATATTTGCAAATGAAACAACTGACAAAGGATTAATCTCCAAAATATACAAGCAGCTCATGCAGCTCAGTATTCAAAAAACAAAGAACCCAATCCAAAAATGGGCAGAAGACCTAAATAGACATTTCTCCAAAGGAGATATACAGATTTCCAAGAAACACGTGAAAGGATGCTCAACATCACTAATCATTAGAGAAATGCAAATCCAAAGTACAGTGAGTTATCACTTTACACCAGTCAGAATGGCCATCATCAAAAATTCTGTAAACAATAAATGTTGGAGGGGGTGTGGAGAAAAGGGAACTCTCTTGCACTGTTGGTGGGAATGTAAATTGATACAGTCACTGTGGAGAACAGTATGGAGGTTCCTTCAAAAACTAAAAATAGGACTACCATATGACCCAGCAATCCCTCTACTGGGCATATACCCTGAGAAGACCATAATTCAAAAAGAGTTGTGGGGGCTTCCCTGGTGGCGCAGTGGTTGAGAGTCCGCCTGCCAATACAGGGGACACGGGTTCGTGCCCCGGTCTGGGAGGATCCCACATGCTGGGGAGCGGCTAGGCCTGTGAGCCATGGTCGCTGAGCCTGCGTGTCCGGAGCCTGTGCCCCGCAGCGGGAGAGGCCACAACAGTGAGAGACCCGCGTACTGCAAAAAAAAAAAAAAAAAGAAAAAGAAAAAGAGTTGTGTACCACAATGTTCATTGCAGCACTACTTACAATAGGCAGGACATGGAAGCAACCTAAATGTAGATTGACAGATGAATGGATACAGAAGATGTGGGACATATATACAATGGAATATTACTCAACCATAAAAAGAAACGAAATTGAGTAATTTTTAGCAAGGTGGATGGACCTACTGTCTGTCATACAGAGTGAAGTAAGTCAGAAAGAAAAACAAGTACCATATGCTAACACATATATATGGAACGTGAAGAAAGAAAAATTGTTCTGAAGAACCTAGGGGCAGGACAGGAATAAAGACGCAGAAGTTGAGAATGGACTTGAGGACACAGGGAGGGGGAAGGGTAAGCGGGAACGAAGTGAGAGAGTGGCATGGATATATGTACACTACCAAATGTAAAATAGGTAGCTAGTAGGAAGCAGCCACATAGCACAGGGAGATCAGCTTGATGCTTTGTGATCACCTAGAGGGGTGAGATAAGGAGGATGGGAGGGAGATTCAAGAGGAAGGAAATATGGGGATGTATGTATATGTATAGCTGATTCACTTTTTTTTTTTTTTTTTTTTGCGGTATGTGGGCCTCTCACTGTTGTGGCCTCTCCGATTGCAGAGCACAGGCTCCGGCTGCGCAGGCTCAGCGGCCATGGCTCACGGGCCTAGCCGCTCTGCGGCATGTGAGATCTTCCAAGACCGGGGCCCAAACCCGTGTCCCCTGCATCGGCAGGCAGACTCTCAACCACTGCACCACCAGGGAAGCCCTGATTCACTTTTTTATGAAGCAGAAACTAACACATCATTGTAAAGCAATTGTACTTCAATAAAGATGTTAAAAAGAATAAGAGTATAGGTGAAAAACAAGTAGTTTTGGGAGAGTAGACAAAAGACTGTGTGTCCAAGGTCATGAATACTGTAATAGCAGAGAGCAGAAGCAGCTTCTTAAAAGCCTGGATAGGAACCAAACAACTAGAGAAGTGCTTCTTAAACCTTCAGGTGCATATGCATCTTTGGGGGACATGGTTAAATGTAGATTCTGATTCAGTAGTTGTTTAGAGGGGCATCGTTTCTGCATCTCGAACGTGTCCCAGGTGAGAAGGAATCTGTAGACTGACTTTTTGTTTTTTTTAACATGTTTATTGGAGTATAATTGCTTTACAATTGTATGTTAGTTTCTGCTGTATAACAAAGTGAATCAGCTATACATATACATATATCCCCATATCCCCTCCCTCATGTGTCTCTCTCCCACCCTCCCTATCCCACCCCTCTAGGTGGTCACAAAGCACCCAGCTGATCTCCCTGTGCTATGCAGCTGCTTCCCACTAGCAATTTATTTTACATTTGTTAGTGTATATACGTCAATGTCACTCTCTCACTTCATCCCAGCTTACCCTTCCCTCTCCCCGTGTCCTCAAGTCCATTCTCTACATCTGCATCTCTATTCCTGTGTAGACTGACTTTTGAGTTGTATGAGAGACTACATATCTGGGTCTTCCTGCTTTCTCCCACTTCCTTCTGTTCTGTGGTGAGATCTGTTTCTGGAACCTGGCTGTGCTCATGAATTCAATTCATTACATCCTCCTGGTAGACTTTCCCTGTTTACTTGTAATTACTCTGCATTTGCCCTCATCTTATTTGCTTTGCCCATAAACGATAGACACTTGGGTCTTTCCTGACCCAGGTGAAACTCTTTTGTCCTCCTGAGCAGGTTTTGTACCATACTCTGGCCCTTTCACCTGCTCCATTCCATGTTGCCAGTACTTTTCAGTGAAACCAAACATCACTTACTTATTGTTTCCAATAACATTGCGTTGCACTTAGTGGAAAGCCTGACATCTAATTCTGCATTTTTAAAAAGCTATGGGTTTTTTCCCTTTCAGTGAAAACCTGTATATTATGTTGAATTAGAGAATGCCAAGTTTCTTGGAAAATTTTTAAAAAGTTAGATACTCTCGTAGAAGCAAACAACATCACTGCTTCTTTGGAAACTAGCTTCCTAGCCTTCATAATATAGTTAAGGTTGGTACTGTACAAGCTTTTCCTAACAGTTTAGTAATCTGTCAGTAAAACTTGCTTAAAAAATTCCATTGTGCTAATATGCTGTTTAGCAAAGAAATATGGATTTCATTGCATTTAAATAAGAATGTCTTTTGAAATTAATAGAGGTATTGATATGCATCATCAACTCTTTTGACATTTGTGTTTTGTTCTTTATTGAAGAACAAAATGAAAATAATAACTGATATTTTAACTCACTAGTAATTATTGTTTTTATTTTTTGCATGAAACAGAGAACTAGTTTTGGCACCAAATTGCTTTCTCAGAGAGAGTATTTGACTGTTAAACAATTCAGGCTAGATACCCAGCCATTTAGCCAAAAATAAAATATCTGGTTCAATCTGGTAACCTTCATTTCAACTGGGCAAAGATGGATTTTGTTTAGGAGACCCAGTGAGGGAGTGGCTGAATAGAATAAACCAGATATTTTTTTCCTGATTCCAATCACTACCTCTGATTGGAATTGGAGTTGAGACCTGAAGAATGAAATGCCACCAGCCTACTGATATGAGTTGGAAGATGCAGGGTAATCACTGTTAGGACCAGTTAAAAAGTAACTAACGAAAGGACATAGCAATTGTCCCAGTTAGTCTCTTCTGAATCATTTCATGAGCATGATGAATTACATAGATATTGAATACATAAGCAAGGTTGAATGAATGGGCATTTTTTTTCTGACTGTGAAGTCCTGCCTGAGCTAGAGTCAGAAGTCCAGCTGAATGCACCCTTTGGGTAGTGTTGGAGTTGCTGATAAATGGTTTCATATTAAATGCAAGTCTACCACTGCTGTCGTCCAGCCCACTTCCTCAGCAGAAGTTCTGCTGGGTAGTCAGTTCCTCCTTTATCAGTAAGCCAGCTACATAACTTTGTGGGGGCCAGTGCAAAATGAAGTCACAGGGCTCCTCCTTTAAAAATCATTAAGAATAACAAGACAGGGATAGCAGAGCACTAAACCATTAAACCACTAATTATTAGAGAAATTCAAATCAAAACTATAATGAGGTTCCACCTTACACTAGTCAGAATGGCCATGATTAAAATGTCTACAATTAACACATGCTGGAGAGGGTGTGGAGAAAAGGGAACCCTCCTACACAGTTCGTGGGAATGTAAGTTGGTACAAGAGTTATGGAGAACCGTATGGAGGTTCCTCAGAAAACTAAAAACAGAATTACCATATGATTCAGCAATCCCACTTCTGGGAATATGCCTGGACAAAACTATATTTCGAAAAGATACGGGTACCCCTATGTTCATAGCCACACTGTTCACAATAGCCAAAACATGGAAACAACCTAAGTGTCCATCAACAGATGAATAGATAAAGAAGATGTGGTACATATATATATAATGGAATACTACTCAGCCATAAAAAAGAATGAAATCATGCTATTTGCAGCAACATGGAGGCAACTAGAAATTATCATAGTAAGTGAAGAGTCACAAAGAGAAAGACAAATACCATATGATATCACTTATATGTGGAATCTAAAATATGGCACAAATGAACCTATTTACAAAACAGAAACTGACTCAACCACATAGACTTGTAGTTGCCTGGGGGAGGGGAGAGGGAGAGGGTTGGACTGGGAGTTTGGGGTTGGTAAATGCAAACTATTACGTTTAGAATGGATAAACAACAAGGTTCTAATGTATAGCACAGGGAACTATATTCAATGTCTTATGATAAACCATACTGGAAAAGAATATAAAAAATATATATACATGTGTATAACTGAGTCACTTTGTGGTACAGCAGAGGTGGGCACAACATTGTAAATCAACTATACTTCAATTAAAAAATTATTGCCTAAAAAAAACAAAACAAAATAAAACAAGACAGTGATAACAGAGCATTAAACCATGGGTGGGGCTCTTCTGACCAGGGCACAGGTTGCAAGTCCATGAAGCCATCAGTCCTATTATGGATCCTGTTTTTAGTATAAACTATATGAAACTGATTTAAATTTTCTAATAATCAGCAAAGGAGCCTCAAGATGGATGGCTTAGTTTATACAGCTTTTTTTTTTGGGGGGGGGGTTGAGATTTGATAATTCCTGATTTCTCTAATGGGATTGGAGATGACTTTTCCCAAGACTGTACTTGAATCTCTAATTAGGTACTTCTCTTGAAGCAAACACTTTCCAAAAAGTTGCAAAACTTCAAGCCTTTTTGGTTCTATCTGTGAGGATATTTTGGCCTTTTCATAACACTTTTTACATAAATTTTTGCATTTTTCTGGGTCCTGAGATACCTTGGGGGCTCTGAGATAGCTTGACCTTGGGAATCTCATAAATATACACTGATTAGAAAAGATTTCCAGTAATTCTTCTCTTCCTATTTTCAAGGAGAATTCCTCCTCTTTGACATAGAGACTAAAGTTTCTCCAGTCTTTTTCTGAAATACACACATTGAGCTCAGTGCGATATTTGCTTCTAACTGGTACCATTCAGTGTTACATGGCAGTACCCCTCCAATTATTACTGTACGTTAATTTTGATTAGACAGGAGGTTGGTCTGTGAGTCTTGACTTTCTGCCAGTGCAGTCAAATGTGAGCTGTGGGAATGGTAAACAAATGTTACTTTCAAAACCCTAGTGAGGAATGTATTACTTATAACTTATTTTAAAAGTGAGTTTTGTTTCAGTTAAGTGATTACAAATGTCTTTAGTGGATATAGGTTCTGAAACGGGCACCTAGTTAAGATTCTGCTCCTTCCTGGTCCATGAACAATGCAGTTTCAAAATTTCATCTTTCGACAGCTCCATTGTTATGAGCTGAATTATGTTCCCCTCAAAATTCCTATGTTGAAGCCTAACCCTCAGTGTGACTGTATTTGGAGACAGGGCCTTTAAGGAGGTAATTAAGGTAAATGAGGTCATGAAGCTGAGACCCTAATTCAGTAGCCCACAGGACCAGTGTCCTTATAAGAAGAGGAAGATAGACCAGAGATCGCTGTCTCTCCTCAGGCACACCCAGAGGAAAGGGCAAGTGAGTACACAGTGAGAAGGCAACTGTCCTCAAGCCAGGAGGAGAGCCCTCACCAGAAACCAACCCTGAGGGCACCTTGATCTTGGACTTCTCCCCTCTAGAACTGTGAAAAAATTAATTTATGTTGTTTAAGTCACCTAGTCTGTGGACTTTCGTTGTGGCAGTCCTAGCAGATGAGTACTCATCTTCCACATTTTATTAATTGTACAATGATTCTTCTTTTTAGAATCAACTGTTATAAAAACTTAGGTGCAAGAGCAAATGCAAATGGAAAAAAAAAAAAGACTGAGTGTATTGGTTTGTTCTTAAGATTCGGCTTGCACTAATGTACAGCATGCTGGATTGAGGATTGCCACCCCACCATGTATACTGAGTTAGCTGTGATTTATAGTCAGGATGTATATAGTATAGTCAGGCTGAATTCCCCTAATGTTTACTAATACCATTCTTTAACGGATTTTCAAACTGGAATAATAGTTTTTTGACTTATTTGTTCATATAACCAGCCGTCCTCTCAAGAGGAAACATACTGAATACACTTAAAGCCCTTTTAAAACCAGAAGTACATTCTGTTTGTTTTAGTATCTGCAATACTTTTTCTAACACCTGGCATACAGGAGCTTTCTAATATATATTTGAATAATGAAGTGAGTAAATGAATAAATGATTCTCCAATTAAATCTTCTGGAGACATTTCAATGTTACCTCTTTGAAACAGATTGCAACAGTGCAATGAGGTATGTTGAGTTTCAATAATTTGGTGAAACCACTGTGACATACGTTATAGCTCTTGCTATGGATCCTACTATACTCAATGCCTATGCTGAAACAGCCATGACTATAAAAACCCTGAAAATTAGTTTTCCAAAAACTGGGTAATTTATATATTTCATTCATGTTCAAATAATACATTTTTGTTATTTGATTAATACCGACCTCATGTCAAACAATTCACTCTACCAAGCAAAGTCCCTCTCAGTCAAGTTCCCCTGTTCCCCCCAAAAGATTTATAGGATTCTTGCGGTTCCTGACATAAATGTCAATTCTAAGGTCTTCTCTCTCTGTCTTTCTCTCTGTCTCTGTCTTTCTGTCTCTCCCTTCATTTTACACAGAAAACTCTCAAGGTGTTGTCAAAGGGGACAGTTAAGTTTCATGTAGCCAGAGCAGTATTGCTATTTAACTGCAAATTATTTTAGTACTACTGCTAAATCAGTAATACTAAAATAATACTCCCTTTATTATTAAAGGGAATCAGACTCCCTTTTCTTTTTATTATGTTATTATAATGTACAGTTAAACTTTTCATTTTTTCTTTGCTCCAGTGGAATAAATGCTTAGGCTTCTGTAGGGCTTCCCTCCATACTATTAAGATGTACTCTTTTTAGTTTTATTTCAAAGTGAGAGATATGGTCTTCAGTCCTTGACAAGGGAGAAGTTGACTGTAGGATTGGAGGGTGTTAAATGTTTTTGTCTATCTGGAATCTCTTTCTCTGAATACTGAACATTGCAGATGTAGAATACTTCCATCATCATTGAAAGTTTCATTGGGCAGCACTGTTTTAGAGCTTTGATTTCCTAGAGAAGATATCCTTTAATGAATGTTATTGTAGATAATATTAATTTTCATGGTATTCCTTGCCCCTCCGTTGTATGTCTCTTGATGGAGTACCTTGCATATAGTGATACTCCTTACAAGAAGATTATATATACCTTTGCTCCATAGCCAGCAAGTTTGGCCATATGACTTGCTTTGCCCAATGAACTATGAACATAAGCAATGTGTGTAACGTCTAACAGGAAACTTTAATAGCCAGTGTGTACTTCACCATGAGGTCTTTTCCTTCAGTCATTAGCCAAGCAGTGTTTGAAAATGGGGCTGCTTCTGGGTCGTTGAGTGAAGGTTACATGGAGCAGAGCTGAACACATTCATAATCGTTATTTAATGTGGAGGAAAAATAACCTTTTAATGTCTCAACTCACTATTTTTAGTATCATTTATTATTATACCCACTTGACTTAAGCTGACTGATAGAAATATGGACTCTTCTTTCAACACTTTAAAGATGAAACCAGGGATACCAAGTGATTTTCATCAGTGATATTCTGTGTAGGACAGGGCTGGAAGCCAATGTAACAGGGACAGACCGTACAGACGATGCTGTTGACAACAGGTTCACATATTTTACAAAGAACAAAAGTTTTGCCCCTGGGTGAATTGGTTAAGCCATGTGACAGGACAAGAGCTGATATTTTTGGAGCTTATTCTATTATCAAGTGCCCAAAACCTAAGTGATTTTTATCCCTAGGGTGTGAATAGCCCTCAGATGAAGAGCCCTCTGTGTCAAAAGACGTGCTTTCTGCAGTCAAGTGACTCTTTTCATTTACTGTAATAGCCTCTCTGGTGTCTGCATGAGGGAGGTTTTCCTTTTATTCTAGAGTATTTTTTTTTCCATTTCAATACTATCTTTACACTTGGCAGTTAGATCAGTGGAGTAATAATAAATATGAGTCACAGTTAGGAGTTGAGGAGTTGGAGATAAAATAGGCAATAAGTTAACAACTTGCCCAGCCTAAGGAAGAGATGTAGGAGGAAAAGGAAGCTCAGGTTCTCAACTTGATAATTTATTTTACTATTTTACTTTTATCCTTGGATTCTTTTTTTAGCCTTCTGTAAATTTTATTTTTTTAATTTTTAAATTAATTTTTATTGGAATTAGTTGATTTAAAATGTGGTGTTACTTTTAAGGTGTACAGCAAAGTGAATCAGTTATACACATACATATGTCCACTCTCTTTTACATTCTATTCCCATATAGGTCATTACAGAGTATTGAGTAGAGTTCCCTGTGCTCTACAGCAGGTTCTTATTACTTATCGATTTTATGTATAGTAGTGTGAATATGTCAGTCCCAATCTCACAATTTATTCCTCCCCCCCTTTTCCCCTTGGTAACCATAAGTTTGTTTTCTACATCTGTGACTCTATTTCTCTTTTGTAAATAGGTTTATTTGTACCATTTTTTTAGATTCCACATATAAGTGATATATGATATTTGTCTTTGTCTGACTTACTTCACTCAGTATGACAATCTCCAGGTCCATCCATGTCACTGCAAACACCATTATTTTGTTCTTTTTTATGGCTGAGAAATATTTCATTGTATATATGTAACACGTCTTCTTTATCCATTCATCTGTCGATGGACATTTAGGTTGCTTCCATGTCCTGGCTATTGTAAGTAGTGTTGCAATGAACATTGGGGTGCATGTATCTTTTCAAATTATGGTTTTCTCCAGATATATGCCCAGGAGTGTGATTGCTGGGTCATATGGTAGCTCTATTTTTAGTTTTCTAAGGAACCTCAATACTGTTCTCCATATATGCACCTAAAAACAGAGCCCCAAGTACATGAAGCAAACCCTGACAGAACTGAAGAAAGAAAAAGTGAATTCAACAATAGTAGTTGGAGATTTCAACACTCCACTTTCAATAATAGAACATCTAGGCAGAAGACCAACAGGGAAATAAAAGACTTGAACAACACTATAAACAAACTAGACCTAATAGACCTCTGTACAACACTCCACACAGCAACAGTAGAATGCACATGCTTCTGTGTAAGAGAAGATGAAATCAGTGGCTCATTCATTCTAATGCATATGAAACTTTATGCAGGCTAGTCCATATCCTAGGCCATAAAAGAAAAAGAAGAAGCCTAAAGAAACTTAAAACATTGTTAAATAAAAGAATTATATAAAGTATTGTCTCTGACCACAATGAAATTAAATTAGAAATCAATAATGGGCACATTTGAGATTTGAACCCAGATGACCTAGTGAGAAAAACACTGCATGTGTTATTTTCATGGTCAACAGGCCTAATTCATGTCTAGTATTGTGCTCTGGGGCCGAACAATATTGATGGAAGAGAAATACCCACTGACATTTGAATACCTCTTCAAGTGTATATATACATATATTACAGTTTTTAATTGGCTTGACTGATCAGCTCAGATCGTCATAAGGTGTGCATTTAAGACATGGAGAAGAATTTCCTCAGTTCTGGGTTTTCACTAGTTTTAAACGGATTCTGACTACTTCTACTTAATGTAGATCATTAGCTGTAAGAACTGGATGCCAGATACTCTTCTAATAGAGGCAGAAGTTACAAAACTCATTCAAGACAGCTGGTTAGAGTTAGCAAAGTTGTAAGCTAAGGGAAAGAGAGAGAGAGGAGAGAGAAAGAGAAATAAAGCTCTTATCTTGATTAAAACAGTATTAGAGTAATCATGACTGGAGTAAATTATTTTGGATTAGGGTCATAAATATAATGGAGTTAAACACCTTTGGAGGTGGGGACCTCCTTTTTTCCCAAAGGAAAGTAATGAGACTCAGTGACTGTCATATGGTGCAGCAGATTTGTTTTATCTACATGAGTGATAACTGAGCTGGATTATTCAGTTTACAGCACTTTTCAGTACACTTTTCTCATTGTCATTAATGAGAGAGCACACAGAGTTTGAGGGAAGATTTGTTCGTCAGCTTGTACTTGTGGTCTTATCCTCTTGATCCTCTTAATATTACCTTGTACAGTTAAAAGAATTCAAATTAGAAGTAAAGGAAATTGAATATCTTGAGTGACCTTTTAAATAATGAAGTGTCCCTAAGTTTTATGGCTCAATCTTTTTAGTCTAAGAAAAATCCCATATCCTCTCTTAGCGTTCTTTCGTCTGTGATGTTTCCCCAGAATATCGTTAGAGAAGATTTTCACTGGTTTCTCCAAACGAAAGAATCCAATTCCACCTTGTCATATTTCTTGGCACACTGAAGCCAAGGAATTAAGTAATGTCCTTCAAGTTTGTGAAGTAAACATTTCTCCTTCCTCTCCTACATTCTTGATGCTATTAAAAATTATATAAAGTAAAATTTCACTTTAAGATAGAAATGGGAAATATAGCCAGTAAAGAATAATAGATCTTGAGGCAGTTTATTCATATATTTTTATTGTTTTGTTTATAGCACATGGAATCTGATCCAGCTAACTTTGTCTCTTCATCATTCCCTAGATCTTCCCCATTTTTTTCATTCCCACTCCGTAAATAATTATGATAGTTAATACTAACTGAATGGCAGTCATGTGTCTGTCATATTTTTACATATATTTCGAATCATTTCTAGATCCTGCCATTTGTGGAAGATTTGGTTATAGAGGAATCAGAAAGAACTTTGAATCAAAAGTACTAAGCTAACACTAAAAAGATTATTTTATCACTCAGTGATTTAATTTAATTATTAAAAAGTTCACTGGGGCTTCCCTGGTGGCGCAGTGGTTGAGAGTCCGCCTGCCGATGCAGGGGACACGGGTTCGTGCCCCGGTCCGGGAAGATCCCACATGACGCGGAGCCGCTGGGCCCGTGAGCCATGGCCGCTGAGCCTGAGCGTCCGGAGCCTGTGCTCCACAACGGGAGAGGCCACAACAGTGAGAGGCCCGCGTACCAAAAAAAAAAAAAAAAGTTCACTGGTTCTTTGTGTTCTCTTCTTACAGATAATCTAGATCCTGCATTTGGTAATTTGTCTGTTTTCTGGTTATTGGATTTTAGTGGGGGCAGAGAAGAGTTGAATCACAATCTATTGAGATAGAATGGTCAAAGGTTCAACTGTTCTTCTTTCTTAATGATTAATTCATTCATCCAGCTCTTATGTAGTGTTTCTTTTACACTCTGTATTCTAGATTAGGAACAAATAAACAATTATGAACAACTATAACTGTATGAGATAGCATAATTTATAGAGAACCATGAATTTGTATAGAAAGAGTGGCATCTGGGGAAGTCTAACCCAGGAGTTAATGGGGAGAAATCAGGGATGCCTTCCTTCAGAAGGTGACTTTGGACACACAATGGATTAATGGTGACTAAACATTTCAAGAGATGCGGAAAGATTAAGATGTTCAAAGTCACAGAGTTAAGGTCTTACAGGAATTTTGAACTGGCTTGAGTACTTTTGTGTAACACGTTATGAGATATATGATGAGATACATAAAGATAGTTTTACCCCAGGCTGAGGAGCTGGAGTTTTATTGTGAGACTCAGGATTCCAACCAGGATAATGATAGGGTCAATTCAAACTTTGAAAGATCAGCATTGTACCAGTGAAGAGCAAAGCGTGGGCAACTGCAGAATCATGGTAAGAATTTCGAGGATCTTAACTAAAGAACTGGCAATGTAGGGCTTCCCTGGTGGCGCAATGGTTGGGAGTCTGCCTGCCGATGCAGGGGACGCGGGTTCGTGCCCCAGTCCAGGAAGATCCTACATGCCGCGGAGCGGCTGGGCTCGTGAGCCGTGGCTGCTGGACCTGCGCGTCCGGAGCCTGTGCTCCGCGACGGGAGAGGCCACGACAGTGAGAGGCCCGCGTACCGCAAAAAAAAAAAAAAAGATTTGCCAATGTAGAATAGAAAATAGCAGTATCTCTAAGGTGTTACAGAGGAATAATGCACAGGACCACATAAATGATTAGATATGAGGTGAAGAAGGAGGGGGAGAGCAAGACAGTGTGGTAGACACTGGCTAGATGCTCGCCAAGCCTGTTCCTCTTCCTTTCCACAGAGTTAATTGATGTTTTTAATTATCTTGCAGCAGGATGGAGACTCATGAAAAATTCTTGCCAGTGGACTATAAACCAAAGTGATGTGTGGGTAAGGGAGTTAAAGAGGGCATGCTTTATCCATGCTGTCTTTGATTTCCCAGTTAGTGGGCTGGATGATGTCAGGATGACCTTGGAGCCACATTTAGAAAACAGTAGCCCCAATAGATCAAAGTAGCCTGCATTCCCAAATGAATGAATGGAGCAGAGACCCCACTGCTCTATATTGACTCTAATATCAATGAGAAATGGCCTAGGAGGGTGCATGTGTGTGTTGAACCTCAGAATTTTGACTTGTATTATTTTTATAGCAGCATAATGTAATTACCCTAATACAGCTGTCATTCAGATTTATGGGTTGAGAATATAAGTGGCTCAATAATATCTTTCACCAAACTCTGGAATACAGTGGGATGAGTTTTTTGGGGTAGGAGATGACTTAAGATTTTTTAAAATTTTATTGACGTATAGTTGATTTGCAGTGTTACGTTAATTTCTGCTGTACAGCAAAGTGATTCAGTTATACATATATATATATATATTATTTTCCATTATGGTTTATCACAGGATATTGAATATAGTTTCCTGTGCTATACAGTAGGACCTTGTTGTGTGTCCATCCTATATATACTAGTATGCATCTGCTAATCCCAAACTCACCATCCTTCCCTCACCACACCCCTTCCCCTTGACAACCACAAGTCTGTTCTCTATGGAGATGACTTTAGATTTAATCAACTAATTTTGATATGACTGTGGTTCATTAAAAAGTAGATGCCAGTTGGGAATTTGGGTATGATTCTGGAACTCAGAGAAAAAGATAAACCTGGAAACAGTTACAGGAGTTACTGGCATACATTAAAATTAAAGCTATGAGAGTGAATGATAATACCCAAGAGTTCGTGTGCTAAGAGCTCGAGAAATTGTCCAGCACCAGTACCTTAGGAACATGAACCCTGGAGAAATGGAAAGAAGAAAAAGAACCTGTAACGACACTGGGGGGAGGCAACAAAATAGTTGGGGGAAAATCCAGGAAAATGGATTGTCTCATACGGTAAAGGAGGATAGAGCTGCTTACCGTCAGTAAAATCAGTATTTGCAGAAAGGTCACGGACTAATCAGCCCATCAGATTTTACTGCCAGGAGGTCATGTGTGTGTGTTATGACCTTATGCCCTGTTTGTTCAGGGCAGTCCAAGTTGATCAATTTTTAATAGTTTCCTTTTTTATTCTCATCCTGGGTTGAATGATAAGATATAGGCACATTAGTCATAAACACAGTTGATAAGAATAGTTTCAGTGGTGATCAAATCTTTGCTGTAGGTTGAGAAGTTCATGGGTCAGAGAGTGAAGAGGAAAGGTTTCTTTTCATATGTTTAACTGTGAAGGGAAAGACAGAACTGAGGTAGTTGGGTGAGGAATCAGTAGAGGGATTTTTGTTGTTTTGTTTTCAAGTTAGGAGAAGCCTGAGCATCTTTTGTGCTGAGGGGAAAGAAAACAGTAAATAGGGAGAAATTTTAGCTTTCTTGGTAATAAAGGAGAGTTCCTAGAATAGGTTCTAAATGAGGCAAGATGGACTAAAATGTCAGTTCTTCATCTGCTTTATTAGCCATCGGTTCTTTCTTTTGTGACTCAGCATCACCACTTGCCTATTTTAGGCCTGCATTGTGAGTGACATCTCCTGAAAAATGGGGCCGGTATTTTAGCAAAGGCAGCTGCATTTGTGGTCCTGCAAGTAAGTCACATCTTCTTTAGCTTCAACATGTGTTCAAATGCTTTGTCAGTATTTTTACCTGATAATCCCTGTAATCAAATCATGAATTATAAAGCTAACACATTTTATTTAATATCTGAGGTATAAACGGGAGCCTGCTTATTAACCAATACATCTTTTCTCTTCTCCCTTGGGAATCATCATCACTATTCAGTCTTTCACTCTATATTAATGCCCATTAGAAGTCTACAATCCACAATATAGAAGTAAATATTCATTTATCTGTATTATGCTACTAAATAATCAGTATTAACTATACACATATGAGGAAGATGTAAGATTTAAAACTGGTAAGATAAAGTCAGACTACCCATAATTAGGATTCTTATCCACTTAGGAGAATGAGGAAATGCAGCCTTCAGTATCATTGAATCATGCATTTCCAATAGGATATGTTGTTTAGCAGAGAACTTCATTGCAACAAAAACCATCTTTTTAAAAACAGAAATCCTTCTGTTATGGAAAAAAAATGAAACTGCTTTAAAACAAATTAGATTTATTTTTAAGTTTAAAAAAGTAATGCTGCTTGCATTGGTGACAGGCTTAAAGGCCAGCAGGCACTAACTCAATGGTTTGTGTATAATAGCAAGCCAGGAGACTTGGCTGGAATGTGGAAGTTGGGATCTCATTATAAGAAGGAACTTACTGCTGTTGAAGATCTGTTCCACTAGAGTTAATATTTGGCCCAAGAGAAGCCATTTTTCAGAGGGATGTCAGTCGTAATTGTGATTTTTCCCACAGCATTAACATTGTATATAAATGACCATGTCTCACTGCCACTGTGAAACTACCGTATTAAAAATATTTTCATTTAAGAACAGTGTGACTCATCTACTTCAACAGTCAAACGATACTTGCATTAGACTTTGCTGACATTTTTTTCCCCAGGTCTCTGGAAATTTAGACCCGTTGGAGAGTATTTATGTATTTCCTCATGAAGATGACTGAAACCTGGAGAAAGGAGAGATAACCTTAGCAAAACTAATGTTACATAGTGTCAATGAAAAAATCAGTCAATCTAAGAAAGAATTGGAAAGTTTTATTCAAGCCAAATTTGAGGATTATAACCTGGAAAGAGCATCTCAGAAAGCTCTGAGAACTCTTCTGCCGGTTAGAAATCAAGGCACAGTTATAAAAATTTTTTGAGACACAGGGCTGTACATCAAATGATGTATTATTGACAGTTTACATAATCCAGATCTAAGCATCATCCTGGTGGATCATGTGACCCCTTACAAGCTCTAGAAGGAATGTTATCTCTTAAGGAGTTGTCTTGTTGATGCTGGGAGAATGTTGTTCTTTATGGTTGAGCAGGTATTCCTGTTGATGGGGGAGGTTTGGTCCATGCATAATGCAGATACACAATGCACGGTTGGGGGAGAGGGGAGGCCAAAGGGGAGAGAAGAATTTTTATGTTTGAATTTGTCTTGTCTTGCCATAAAACATGAATTTTATTTCATAGTAGTATTGAATGGGGAGGAAAAGATTGACTTAAGTGGACAGAAATATGCAAGTTAATATATGGGGGGTGCGCAGTCTTGACTGCACCGAAATGAGGGAAGTCTAGAGAAAGAAGACGAGAAGCATGCAGGTCAGCCTACACAGGAGGATTTGCGTGTGGAGTGCCATATGCAAGGAGAGGAGAGTGGGTCACTGTGTTTAGTATCAGGCTTTATTGTCGGTGGATTGGTGGGTAACAACCTTATGAATCCTTTGTTTCTATAATCTGCACTTAAACTAGATTTGATATGTTTCTGCTCCTAAGAGCCAGATTACTATTCACATTAAATTTGTCTTCTTCCAGTCTTGTCCATCTCATTGAATGAATCTACTGAATTCCAAGAGACCTGGAAATCATTCCTAATTTCTCTCTTCCATTTTCTTTTATAGCCAGTCAGTACCCAAGTCAGGTAAATCCCATTTCCTAGAGGTATTTAAATCCATAAACTTCTTTTTTTTTTTTAAGATATTTTCTTTTTTTACAAAAATTTATTTATTTATTATTTGTTTGATTTTGGCTGTGTTGGGTCCTCATTGCTGAGTGTGGGTTTTCTCTAGTTGTGGCTCACAGGCTCTAGAGCGCAGGCTCAGTAGTTGTGGCGCACGGGCTTAGTTGTTCCATGGCATGTGAAATCTCCCTGGACCAGGGCTCAAACCCGTGTCCCCTGCGTTGGCAGACAGATTCTTAATCACTGCGCCACCAGGGAAGTCCCAATCCATAAACTTCTTACCTTCTCCATTGCTACCGCTCTAATCTCTACCCTGTTATCTCTAAATTGGACTTCTGTAACTACCTCTTCACGTTTATTTTTTCTTCTACAAAACACTCTGTAGATAGCATTTACTCTCCACACAACAGCCAGAGAATATTTGAACAATGCATATCTAATCATGTCAGCTCCCTTCTTATAGTCCTTTAATTGTTTCCCATTTTCTTTACAATGTTTTCTAACACTCTTAACTACGTGACCTTTTCCTTTCTGTCTGGTGTCTCTCTTTGGAACATTTCCCCCTTCTCTATGCAATCCTTTCAGCCAGCCAATTTATAATCCCCCTTTTGGCCTCAACTTAAAATGCCTCTCTCATAAGGGGGGTTTTCCCTGATGTCACTCAAACTAGGTAAGAACCTGATCTTTTATATTCTTATAACACCCTGTCCATAGCATGCATCACAGTATAATTAACTATGTTTGTTACTTGTGTAAAATTGTGTTAGTATTTCTCTTCCAGTTGGACTGTAAAATCCACAAGGGCAGGATCTATACAATGTTGAATTCCCCAGTACCTACAACTGTGCCTGGCCCTTGGTAGACTTTTGTTATTAAATGAGTAAATCAATGAATGTTTGGCTAAAGAAATTAATACCAACAAATATTTTTGTGACCTTGAAATTATTTCATTCGACAAGAGTCACTTTGACAAAGATTCAAGATTAATCTGATTTATATTTTTAAAATTCCATCCTGTCATTCTCTTATGCTGGATTTTTTTAACTTCTTAGGATGAAATACTGTATGTTTTCATATCCTAAAGAGCATTTTAAAAAAATTAATTAATTAATTTTTGGCTGCATTGGGTCTTTGTTGCTGTGCACAGGCTTTCTCTAGTTGCGGCGAGTGGGAGCTGCTCTTCATTGTGGTGCGCAGGCTTCTCATTGTGGTGGGTACTCTTGTTGCAGAACACGGGCTCTAGGGCACGTGGGCTTCAGTAGTTGTGGTGCACGGGCTTAGTTGCTCCGCGGCATGTGGGATCTTCCCAGACCAGGGCTCTAACCCATGTCCCCTGCATTGGCAGACAGATTCTTAACCACTGCGCCACCAGGGAAGCCCCTAAATAGCGTTTTCATTCTTGGTAAAACTGAGGGTTTATGTGTTAGTATTTGTGTGTGAATGTTAAGAATGGTTTTGCTGACAGAAATATAGATCAATGGAACAGGAGAGAAAGCCCAGAGATAAACCCATGCACCTATGGTCAACTAATCTATGACAAAGGAGGCAAGGGTATACAATGGAGAAAAGAGAGTCTCTTCAATAAGTGGTGCTAGGAAAACTGGACGGCTACATATAAAAGAATGAAATTAGAACACTTCCTAACACCATACACAAAAATAAACTCAAAATGGATTAAAGACCTAAATGTAAGACTGAATACTATAAAACTCTTCGAGGAAAACATAAGCAGAACACTCTGTGACATAAGTCACAGCAGAATCTTTTTTGATCCACCTCCTAGAGAAATGGTAATAAAAACAAAAATAAACAGGACCTAATGAAACTTAAAAGCTTTTGCATAGCAAAGGAAACCATAAACAAGACGAAAAGACAACCCTCAGAATGGAAGAAAATATTTGCAAATGAATCAATGGACAAAGGATTAATCCCCAACATATACAAACAGCTCATGCAGCTCAATATCAAAAAAACAAACAACCCAATCAAAAAATGGGTGAAGACCTAAATAGACATTTCTCCAAAGAAGACATACAGATGGCCAAGGGGCACATGAAAAGATGCTCAACATCACTAATTATTAGAGAAATACAAAATACAAATACGAAATACAAATACAAAAACTACAATGAGGTATCACCTCATACTGGTCAGAATGGCCATCATCAAAAAATCTACAAACAATAAATGTTGGAGCGGGTGTGGAGAAAAAGAGACCCTCTTGCACTGTTGGTGGGAATGTAAATTGATACAGCCACTATGGAGAACAGTATGGAGGTTCCTTAAAAAGCTAAATATAGAATTACCATATGACCCAGCAATCCCACTACTGGGCATATACCCAGAGGAAACCATAATTCAAAAAGGCGCTTACACCCCAATGTCCATAGCAGCACTATTTACAATAGCCAGGACATGGAAGCAACCTAAGTGTCTATTGACAGATGAATGGATGAAGAAGATGTGGTACATATACACAATGGAATATTACTCAGCCATAAAAAGGAACAAAATTGGGTCATTTGAAGAGATGTGGGTCGACCTAGAGACCGTCATACAGGGTAAGTCAGAAAGAGAAAAACAAATATCATATACTAACATATATATATAGAATCTAGAAAAATGGTACAGATGAACCAGTATGTGTGGCAGAAATAGAGTCACAGACGTAAAGAACAAATGTATGGACACCAAGGGAGGAAAGGGGGAGTGGGATGAATTGGGAGATTGGGATTGACATATATACACTAATATGTATAAAATAGATAACTAATGAGAACCTGCTGTATAGCACAGGGAACTCCACTTTGCTGTACAGTAGAAACTAACACAGCATTGTAAAACAACCATACCTCAATTAAAAAGAAAAAAAGAAACATTTCCTATAATTATCAATTCCATTAATAAATCCAGAAATAAAACATGAAGAAGAAAAAAAAGAATGGTTTCACTGGATTTTCACAGGGTTTTGTCTCTGGATATAAAGATATTTTACAAGAGAAAGGCTGGGAGAGCACCTCTTTAAAGGCAGCAACTTTCCAGATGTTAGAAGACTTTCTCAATGCCATAAAAGACAGTTGGTTATAGGCAGGGCTTCCTACTCCTAGCTCAGTGATTTTTTTCTATGGCAGCATCCTGACTCTGTTTGTTCGTCATATAAAATACAGCCTCACACAGATGCTGTAGATAAATGGGATACTAATTCTCTAAACCAAATGGGTGACAGTTTTAAGAACCATGGTACAGTGTAAAGTATTTTAGCAAATTGGCCTGTTAAAATGGAAAAGATCATGGGCTTGACGTCTAGGACAAATTGGGCTCACATCTCGCATTGGCCATGCTCCTTCCTGTTATATTTCTCTGTTTTGGGAACTGGGGTACAAGGGGTGTTTCTCATTCTTCTTAGTTCATAGCACATAATTATTATTTGCCTAGTCAAGTTTACTCTCTTATTTTATTTTATTTACTTTTTTTCCCTTCATTCCTGCTCCCCAGTCTGACTATGAGCATCAACTCTTATGTGTCTGACACGTGTCTGTTAACATGCATTCATGTCTTGAGTAAGAAGAGTATTATTCTGTGTTTGTTTCAACAGTATGTATTGGTTTTTCTCTTTCTGACTTACTTCACTCTGTATGGCAGACTCTAGGTCCATCCACCTCACTACAAATAACTCAATTTCGTTTCTTTTTATGGCTGAGTAATATTCCATTGTATATATGTGCCACATCTTCTTTATCCATTCATCTGTTGATGGACACTTAGGTTGCTTCCGTGTCCTGGCTATTGTAAACAGAGCTGCAGCACAGGGAGATCAGCTTGGTGCTGTGTGACCACCTAGAGGGGTGGGATAGGGAGGGTGGGAGGGAGATGCAAGAGGGAGGAGATATAGAGATATATGTATATGTATAGCTGATTCACTTTGTTATAAAGCAGAAACGAACACACCATTGTAAAGCAATTATACTCCAATAACGATGTTAAAAAAATTATGTATCGGTATTGTGCTATAAATCACCTCTGTTTCTTTGTAAAAACTTCAACTATATTTAAGATCTATTCATCTTACTGTTTGTCTAGTCCTTATTTCCAACTACTGGTTTTCTGTAGCATAAAATTACCACGTTTTATTTTTCCATTCCTTAACTGATGGCAACTAGGGGGCTTCCAGTGTTCTGCTATGAAAAATTAAGACTATTATATTAAACATCCACCTAAATTCATTCTTACACAACTGAGTTATTTGTAGTGAGGTGGATGGACCTAGAGACTATCATACAGAGTGAAGTAAGTCAGAAAGAGAAAGACAAATACCATATGCTAACACATATATATGGAATCTAAAAAACAATTGGTTCTGAAGAACCAGGGGCAGGACAGGAATAAAGACGCAGATGTAGAGAATGGACTTGAGGACCCGGGGAGGGGGAAGGGTAAGCTGGGATGAAGTGAGAGAGTGGCATGGACATATATACACTACCAAACGTAAAATAGATAGCTAGTGGGAAGCAGCTGCATAGCACAGGGAGATCAGCTCGGTGCTTTGTGACCACCTAGAGGGGTGGGATAGGGAGGGTCGGAGGGAGAAGCAAGAGGGAGGAGATATGGGGATATATGTATACGTATAGCTGATTCACTTTGTCATACAGCAATAACTAACACAACATTGTAAAGCAATTATACTCCAGTAAAGATGTTAAAAAAATAAATAAATAAATGCATTCTTATAGATCTCTGAGAGTATTTATTTAGAATATATGTCCAGGTGAGAAATATCTGGGTTAGTACATATGCACACTTAAAGTCATTTGATTCTTCCAGAATTATTTTCAGAATAGCTATGCTTCTTCACATTACTGCCAATAAATAGTACACAAGAGTTCTGTTTATACCTTTGCTATGTCTGAATATTAGCTACCTTTTTCATCTTTCATAAACTCACAGGTTTAATATCATATCTGGGTTTTTTTTTTCTCATTTTTTATCGAGGTATAACTTGCCGACAATATGAAGTACAGATTTCAAACGTACATTCAAAGAGTTTGACAAATGAATTAATCTGTGTAACCACCAACCCAGTCAAGACATCCAGCATTTCCATCCTTGCAGAAGTTTTCTTGATTCTCTCTTACTTGTGTTTTTATGTGAATTTTCATTGTTTTTAATGAATTTCTGTATGTTTTCACACATTATTATAATATTTCTTGATGGGTACAGTTTCTATGTTAACTAATATTGTATTTTCTATCTTGTTTTCTAGTTGAGTTTTGTTGGAGTGGAGAATATTTATTCTATGTTGATTACATCTGGCAGTAGTAATGAATTCTTCTATTAGTTTAGATACTGTGTTTATTCTGTTGAGATTTTTATGTAGGAGATCAAATCATCAGCTAATAATGAGAGTTTTATCCCTTCCTTTCCAAATTTGACACTTCTGCCATGTTTTCAGATTTGTAGCACTGACTCAGACATCTAATATTATGGTAAACAACAGCAGTGTGTAAGGTTGCTTTTATTTTGTTATCTTAAATGGGAACGTATCCAGAATTTCTCTAGTAAGTATTTTGCTTGATGTAGGGTGGGGTTTTTAATCACTATTAAGTTAAAGATGTTCATTTATATTACTAGCTCTCTGATAGTTTGTTTATACGTGTTTAGATTGTTAGGTCCTGTAATTATCTCATTTGTTCTGGGTCTCGATTTTGGATACGAATGGGTGAACAAGGAATCGGTGTTATGAAAACTCACTGAATCATTGGAAGCATGTGGAATATGGGAAAGATGGGAATAGGGTAGCCCATTTTGGGTAAGGTTAAAGGAGTGGCATCAGTTTCAGACAAAGAAGCCTCCAGTGGTACGTTCTGAAGAAGAGGCATGTGATTCTGCTCAGGAGCACAGGTGGGTTCAGGATTGGCTTGGATAAGGTGGGTAGAGTTAGGTAGTCTGTACATAGAGTACATTATTTTCTCTATCAGAACAACAGATTGAATTGATAGCAGAGGTGCCTTACTGTGTTATATAAGATGATAGGATGTTATATATAGTTGTTGGGTGTGCAAATAATAACATAAAGAACATGACTGATGACATAAATCACATTTGAAACAGAAAATGGAATGAGGTGATTTTTTATTTTACCTAGTATAGAGTATGATCATGCACCAAATTTAGAAGACATGAACTGATTGATTTCTCAAGTTTGGGGAGTCAACATCAGAGTGATATTCACGAACTTAGGAGGACTTGCATCACGTATGTCATTGGTCCCAGGTAGTTACACAGGAGCAGGGGGAGGATGTAAGAATCAATTTAATAAAATATACTCACTTCTTACGATAACCTGCTAATATGTTCCCCTCCCCATAACAGCCTCAGTTTTGGCTGATCATGGGAAAAAGGACACATAACAATGGAGCGTTAGGGACTTGCTCCAAATTCCACGATGAGCACAAAATTCCTCCTTCCCCTTAGCCTACACACAGTAGAGGAGACTTGTTGGGAAAGGTCAAGGCCACAGGTGAAGTCGATCCATGCTTCATGGGTGTGTGGCCCGTGAACACTTGGTTTAATGCTCTGATGTCACCATCTTGACATTCTTAATTATTTTTGAACAAGGGGCTTTGCATTTTCACTTTGCACTGGGTGCTGAAAACTGTGTAGCTGGTCCTGGCCATAGCATAACAGATGCACATCCCTTTGTGTCTAGGGGTGTTAGAAGCTCTGGGGACTTATTTGATCATTCTTTTTTGCATACTCTTCATTGAAGATCAGGCTTTTGGGTTCATCCTATTCTCATGATTTGGGGTGATAATATTAGAGGCCAGGGACCCTCCCCCATGATAGAGAAATTTGATAGGAAGGGAAGGGAAGCTCAGGAAGAGGGATAGGGCAACCTAGGCTTACAATTTATCAGGAATTGAGAACCTATTGGAAATAATAAGGTGAGACCATATGGCCCAGCCAAGATAGTCTCTGAGCCTTCGTAAGAAAACAAGGAAATTTATCCAAATGTTTAATATTACTAAGTCTTTAGACCAAACTCCAGTACAGATCTCCAGTGATCTGGCAGAGCACAAGTGGAAGCTCTTTTCAACCACTCCCCTCGCTAAATTCAGACACTTTGCAGAACCTACACATTTCTCAGCAACAAGAGAAAATTTGCAATATAGTTTTATTTATAACTCATTCAAGAAGGTAGCCCAATCATTGTTTTGCAGTCTGAACAAAGAGAGGAACACTCCGGGAGGTAACTTAATTAGGCATCTTGAGGGAAGAAAGAAAGCATGTTCTTGAATCTTTCCTCCAGAGGCAGAAATATCCTGTTCAAGTATACATAATTTTTAAAAGCTTCAGTTGTCATCAATAATACAAGTTTGATAGGTGACTGCATTTCTTGCCTCTCCCCAGTCTAATAGCTGTAGTCCAAAAGTTGGAGCAAGCTTCCCCAAGGGCTAAAACTGTTAGGATCGCCAAACAAGAATGTCCGCTGTGAAATTCAGTGAACTCAGGCAGTTTACAGCTTTCATTCTCCCTTTCCATAAACGGCACTTCATTGCTCCTCCATAGGCTGGGGGGAAATGGGTTTATTGCATTCATTTCAAGAAATATTCCTGCACCTCTTTTGTGGGCCTCCCTACAATTTCAGTTATATTTCATCTTCTAAGAAGTTTGCTAAATGCAGCTTCAAGCAGCTCACTCGGGTAGGTGTGCTTGAACCATTATCATCCATTTTTCAATAAAGCTGTGGGTGAAAGTGTCATTGATTCTTTTTCATCAGGAGAGAATATTAGCTTTTTATCCTCATCATATTATCTCTCTGCTTGACTGATAAAACTGCCGTGTTGAAGGAAAGGTCAGGAATTATCGAGTGGGTGTTCATTTCATTCATCTCTCACCCCCCTTTTTCAACAAATGTATTGGGAATGTAACAGAAAATTTGTGTTTATGAAATGAGACTAGAGGAGAGAGATAAATGGGTGAAGTTCTCATGGATTAATGACTTCATTTTGTTGCCTAGAAATATGTTAGCTTTAAAGGGTCTTCATTTATAACATACTCACCCCTTATTTCATTTTCTTATTTTGATAGAAAGAATTCTCAAATGACATTTTGCTGAGCAGTAAGGCTTCTTTGATGGGTTAACCATTCCTGGACATGGGGGTGGGGGGACAGGAGAGGACAGATGGTTCTCGTGGCAGGAAGAAGATGACAGCACTCTCATTATTCAATGTAGCCAAAGAAGTTATAATTAGCGTGAGTTACTTCTAATTATATTTCATTTTCCATGTCGCTGTGATGAGAGTCAAAGGATGAAGAGAATCAAAACAGAAAAGATTTGTGAGGCCACTGGTGGGTAATTCCAAGGAAACCAAACTGTAAACATAGGTAGTAAAATGAATGGGCCAGCTCAGGGGGCCTCTTCCCTGCCCATTCCACTTTTGGTGATTTTTATCTGCCCTATATTCTTCAGGTGCTCTGATGAGGTTGGTAGTTTAGGTTTTTTTCCTTCACTCTGTTGCTACTGGCTAACTCTAGAACAGCAATCTCACTGAACCCCTGGGGGGAAGCGTGATTTTAGTCAGTGAGATCTAGTTTGGGTTTTTTGTTTGTTTGTTTTTGCGGTACGCGGGCCTCTCACTGATGTGGCCTCTCCCGTTGCAGAGCACAGGCTCCGGACGCGCAGGCCTAGCGGCCATGGCTCACGGGCCTAACCGCTCCGCGGCCTGTGGGATCTTCCCGGACCGGGGCACGAACCCGTGTCCCCTGCATTGGCAGGCGGACTCTCAACCACTGCGCCACCAGGGAAGCCCTAGTTTGGGTTTTTTTGTTTTGTTTTTTGGGGTTTTTTGCCCGCATTGCGTGGCGTGCAGAGCTTCCCCAGCCAGGAATTGAATCCTCACCCCCTGCAGTGGAAGCATGGAGTCTTAACCACTGGACCATGCCAGGGAAGTCCAGTGAGATCTAGTTTGAATCCCAAATTGGCCATTTAATAATTGCATGACATCAGGCAAACAATTCTCTTCATCTTGTTGTTCTTGAAAAAAAAAAAGGAGTGGGGGTGAGAGGTGATTATACTATGAAGTTTCACTTTGTCTCTGTTTTCTATCCCTCCCACCCAATTGGTCAGTAAGACTTTTCCAGTTATATCCAGTCAATATCTTCTGAGTCTACGATCTGCTCATTTTTTCATGCCATTACTTTACACCAGACCCTCACTGTATATTACTTGGACTATTGAAATGGCCTTTGAGTTGGTTTCCCCTCCTCTAATCTCACACTCCTTTCCCACTTATTTTTCACCTGTTCAAGACTATATTCTTCCCAGTTGCATATTTGATTCAATTCCTAGCCCCTCAATATGCTATCAACGTTATAGTAAAGTCTACATGGCTTTTCATGATATGTAAACTTTTTCACAATCTGGCTGTTGCCTACAACTCTAACTTTTCCTCCCTGTCTCTCCATTTAATGAACCTTGTTGAGCTAACTATTTAATTTCTTTGTCCATGCATATCCCTAGGCCTAAAAAGTCTCTCCACATGCCATTTCCTTACTCCTCGTGGGGACTTGCTATTTATCTTTGAAACTCAGCTTAAATATATTCTTCCTCTCCCTCATTCTTTTGAATAATCTTTATACTTTAAACATATTTCTATTGTTATTTATGCGTATTATACTAAGTCACATTGGTTCTATATGTGCTAGGTTGTTAGGACATGAATTAATGTGTTAATGAAGTCACAAGCATTTATAATTATCTAAACTTTCAGGATCACAGTTCACGTTAGATGCCCAATAAATGTTAGCCTCTCTTGTACTTTCCCCTTTTCTTCTTTCTTAATGTCAGTGTTTTACTTACACACACACACACACACACACACACACACACGATGTTGTGGAAAAGCCTAAAAGACATCCTTGAGAAATGCTTGCTTTAGGGAAACCAAGTGAATAATAATTTCCGTAGGAAACAGCAGCACACTAGGTGCAAGAAAGCCCCCAAAGGTGCAGTGAATGATATGGAGCAATTCGTTTAGATTACCTTCTCATTGGTATGAATCTTGGTAGGAAAAAAAATCTGTCTCCTATTTTCCAGCCCTGCGTTTTACTCAGCTCCTGGAGGTTCACTGAAAGTACCTTTCTGTAAGCTACTGTCTCTCTCTGGGATAGTTTCTCCCTTTCTTCAGCCAACTGTCTCCAATTTGAGCCATAAATTAAGGTCCCTTCCTCTGGGAAGCAGCCCTAACTTGCTGAGGCTGGCTTCATTACCTCTTCTCTGTGTTGTCCTATCCCCTGAGCTTTCTACCTTCCACTCTGTCTTGTAATCATATGTTTATACGTTATTCTTCCCCATCTGGTTGTGAGCTTCCTGAAGACAGGGTTAGTCGTTCATTGGTCCCTAGGTCCCCATGACCTGTACAATGCAGACATTCAATAAATATTTGAATGAATTAGTGAGTCACAGAAGGAGGTCTTTGCCTGTCATTGTTTTTTCTATGTTCCCCTTTCCAGAGTGTATCCCTCTAGGTGGCAGTGACTGTTCTTTGTATTCTGTGTATGCACCAGCGCTTTGCGTGTTATTCAGACTGAGTGGAGGCAAAAGCCCTAAAAGCCAGGAGTACCTACCCTACCTCTTCCCATCCAAGAGAAGTGGGGGATGTAAAAAAATCAATTTGGAAAGACTCAGAGATACAAGCCTACACTTTTTTTTTTTAATTTTTATTTATTTATTTATGGCTGCATTGGGCCTTCGTTGCTGTGCACAGGCTTTCTCTGGTTGCGGCAAGCGGGGGCTACTCGCGGGCTTCTCATTGCAGTGGCTTCTCTTGTTGCGGAGCACAAGCTCTAGGAGCGCAGGCTCAGTAGCTGTGGCACACGGGCTTAGGTGCGCCGCGGCATGTAGGATCTTCCCGGACCAGGGCTCAAACCCGTGTCCCCTGCATTGGCAGGCGGATTCTTAACCACTGTGCCAGCAGGGAAGCCCCAAGCCTACTTGGGGCTTCTTGATCTTGACGTCCACTTGCAAACATTTGCGATGTCTTTCTCTTTTTGGCCTCTCATTAAACCTGCAGAAATTACGGGAAAGTTAAACAGCTCTTGGCTGGCACTTAACTTTTTCCTCTTTGAAATCTGCAAGTTCTCGTTATTTCTTGCCCTCACGTGGGTCAGAGTTCCCTTCTCTGCTGGAAACAGCCTGTCCACTGATGCCCCAGCACACCCCCACTCCTGCCATTCTGCTTGCATTTTTAGAATGCTGTAACACTTAGGGAAACTTCTTCTGATTAAAAAGGTTTAAAATGAGTCAAGATGGCAGGTTAAAAATAACGGAAATGCTCCTGCTGTCCCAGTTTATTAAACGATGTCCTGGCAGTTAAAACCTCCAGGCAGTGCCTCCGGCGAACTGAGTCCAGCACCTCATCATTATCCTCCAGAAATCCTTGGGTCGATTGAATCTGCAACCATTAGCTAGAATGGAAAGGTTTTGACCTGTCATTTAAACAAGAAGAGTCAACCAAGCCAAGTTCTTAATTACAGGGAAGATTTTTAGTGTTATAAGACTAAATGGCCTCTCTAGTTTGTAAAGGAATAATAGGGGAGCATCTTACAGCTTCCCTGACTATCCACCTTTCATTTGCATCACTGACAGTCTGGATTAGGTGTCCTTCCCATGCATTCTGAAAACACTTCCATGATCTCTGTATCACAGCTCTCACTGATGTGACATGTACCTCAGAGTGGTAGCTAGGAAGGCAGCATCTGGAGTTGAATTGCTCAAGAGTGGATGTCAGCCCTGCCCCTTATTAGCTGTGCCATCTTGGGCAAGTTACTTTACCACTCTGTGCTTCAGTTTAGTTGGAACAGGGGGATGTTTAGCTATTTTTGTGGTTGTAGAGTAACCTTGACTCTGCCTTGTTTTAGACATGGTCCCAGCATGGCCTTGTCTTATTACTGTTTACATGGCATGACCACAGTTTATGCCTGGTTGGGGAATTATGGTCCAGGGTTTTTTTGAACTGCTAATTCCATAGGAAGTTAAAAGTCCCCTCTCTCTACTTCTCCAGTGATTTCATTCACATGGTCACCTCAGGGAGCCTCCAGTACTCTCATTCCTATCCACCCCAACCAACCAATAGAAAGTCATGTGCCCCACCTTTTCATTCTGACCACTATTACATCAGTTTAGAAATTTGACACTTCTTTTCTCTTTAATGAAAATATATTTTAAACAGTGTTTCTATATCTTCCTGTTTGTCGCTACAACATCCTTAATTTATCTGAACATTGATAACATAATAAAATTTCTAAATATAAATCTGATTATGACACCATCTTGTTTAACAATGTTCCCTCCAGCACTGAGGAAATTCAGCTATTCTTGGATTGGCTTATGAGACCTTCCTGATATAGTCCTTGCCAGTCTGCATTGGAAATACAACTCAACCCATGCCCTCAGGCAGCTACCTTTTGTAGGACACAGAGAACAGTCCTCTTCCCATGTTTGAGCTTCTTCTAATTATATCCATTAGACCAGGAACATCTCATTGGCTAAAAGTGAAACTGAGCAGGACCCTGCAGGGCCTTCCCAGGGACAGAAGTCCCCCTGGTCCAAGTCCCCCACACCTTGTTTGTAAAAGAGCTTTAGCCTCCTAGGCCTTCCTCGAGTTCCAAAGAGCAAATTTAATCAGGGAAATTTAAAAAAATGCAGAAACAAAGGAAAACAGTCAAGCAAGAGAAAATAGTTTAGCCATGAAACAAAGTCAAAGACCTTTAGTTACTTATCAAGTGGTACAGATAATGTCCTGAGCCCTTGAGTTGTTTGCAGATACTAAAACCCCTACCAGGTGGAAGAAGTTAACTACATGCTGATCACCAGCACGTAGACCCCAGACAGGTTGGAACCAGAAGGTTGATGATTGAGATTCCTCAAATATCACCCTGTTACATCACCACCAATCAATCAGGGAATTGTGCACGAGCTGATCACACACCCTGTGACCCTCTCCCTCACATTATCTTTAAAAACTCTTCCCTGAAAGCCATCAGGGAATTGGGTCTTTTGAGCATGAGCTTCCCGGTTTCCTTGCTTAGTGTCTTGCCATAAACTCTGTACTTTTCTTCACAACAACCAGGTGTCAGTAGATTGGCTTTGCTGCACATTGGGAGAGCAGACCCAAGTTCAGTTCTGTTACAAAAGAAAGCTTTGATGAAAACATAGGTGGATGGAAAGATTAATGATGAAATTTACACTAGGGGACAGAGTATGAGGGGGGAAGGAAATAGGAAATGGGAAAATTCGGTCGAGAATTGGAAGATGGAGAAGAAAAACAAAAAAAGTGGATTTGCGAAAGGAAGAAAAATAAAAAGACCAGGGACGGTAAGAAAAAAAAAAAATCCCTGTATTGTGTTCCAGGTGTGAGTTCTTTGACTCTGACCATCCTGTTGTTGCAGGTGGGCATTTTTATATTCCCACCAGATGATGCAAAGACTTGGCAGCAGGCAGACTTTGGGAATGATGGCTGTGTCTGCTACAGGGTTTGGGACATGCTTTCTTGACAACCAAACTTTTTAATATAATTAGATTGATCTTTCCTGTCACTTGCCACGTAAATTACTTGTAGTAATTTACACTGAAAAATTAAAAAGAAGGAAGTTTTGTACTATGCTATGAAATTCAACCAGACGGTATTTTCTGTTGGGTGGCTGGCTTACAAAAATTATCCCCAAATGATTCAAACGCAGTGTTGCACTGCAGGTCCAAAAGAGTCTTTGAACAGAGCAATATTTTTCCTTACCATCTCAAAAATCTTTTGGTACACTAAAAAAAAAGTGAAAGCAGTAACATAGATTGGGTCATAACTGCTAAACATGTGTTAATCCCTTGACCATTTTGACAGTCTATCAGATTCTATAAAACGTGTTCAAAATACACTTCTGGGAAAGAGGAACATAATACCATCCAGATTTCCAAACCTGTGATGTGTTACCAGATAGAGAAATAATTGAACTCTCTAAAAAATGTGTTTCTGATACTTAGTTTTGCATTCACACTGGAAATAACAAGTGTGATATAACTAAACGTGTAGGATTTGATGCATGTTTCAGTTATAATTACCATCAGTAATCCAATTAACATTGCGAACTAGAAAAATTCATTAAAATTCGTGCAGTACAATCTTCTCTCACTGAAAATTATACTTCTTGGGAAGATGCTTTTATCCTGATTATCAAATTTTGGTGAAATAAATAAAATTGGTGAATAGATGTTGCCATACCTGCAAGAGTCTGCTGTGGAAAAGTTCCGTTCCATTAATTTCATCACTTATTGTCTGAACACTTGTTTATGCAAGATGTAGTCATGTTTTGAGGGGGTGTACAGATCTCTTATGAGGAATTTATTAACTGTCAGAGAGATAAGAAAACTTATAAATAGCCATGGTTGGGTAAACAACAGGACACAAGAGACACACAGATGACACTGTGGAGCTTCAGAAGATGTAGATTAAGACAGTCTCTTCAATAAGTGGTGCTGGGAAAACTGGACAGCTACATGTAAAAGAATGAAATTAGAACACTCCCTAACACCATACACAAAAGTAAACTCAGAATGGATTAAAGACCTAAATGTTAAGATTGGACACTATAAAACTCTTAGAGGAAAACATAGGAAGAACACTCTTTGACATAAATCACAGCAAGATCTTTTTTGACCCACCTTCTAGAGTAATGAAAATAAAAACAAAAATAAACAAATGGGACCTAATGAAATTTAAAAGCTTTTGCACAGCAAAGGAAAGTATAAACAAGATGAAAAGACAACCCTCAAAATGGGAGAAAATGTTTGCAAATGAAGCAACGGACAAGGGATTAATCTCCAGAATACACAAATGGCTCATGCAGCTCTATATTAAAAAAAAAAAAAATCCAATCAAAAAATGTGTGAAGACCTAAATAGACATTTCTCCAAGGAAGACATACAGATGGCCGAGAGACACATGAAAAGATGCTCAACATCACTAATCATTAGAGAAATACAAATCAAAACTACAATGAGGTATCACCTAGCACCAGTCAGAATGGCCAGCATCAAAAAATCTACAAACAATAAATGCTGGAGAGGGTGTGGAGAAAAGGGAACCCTCTTGCACTGTTAGTGGGAATGTAAATTGATACAGCCACTATGGAGAATAGTATAGAGGTTCCTTAAAAATCTAAAAATAGAATTACCATATGACCTAGCAATCCCACTACTGGGCATATACCCAAAGAAAACCATAATTCAAAAAGACACATGCACCCCAATGTTCATAGCAGCACTATTTACAATAGCCAGGTCATGGAAGCCACCTAGATGCCCATCGACAGACGAACGCATAAAGAAGATGTGGTACAGGGACTTCCCTGGTAGCCCAGTGGTTGGGAATCTGCCTGCCAATGCAGGGGACATGAGTTTGAGCCCTGGTCTGGGAGGATCCCACATGCCGCAGAGCAGCTAAGCCCATGTGCCGCAACTGCTGAGCCTGCGCTCTGGAGCCTGGGAGCCACAACTGCTGAGCCCACATGCCACAACTGCTGAAGCCCACGTGCCTAGAGCCCATACTCCACAACAAGAGAAGCCACTGCTATGAGAAGCCCGCGCACCGCAACAAAGAGTAGCCCCCGCTTGCTGCAACTAGAGAAAGCCCGTGCACAGTAATGAAGACCCAATGCAGCCAAAAATAAAAAGATTAATTAATTAATTAATTAAAAAAAGAAAAGAAGATGTGGTACGTATATACAATGGAATATTACTCAGCCATAAAAAGGAATGAAATTGGGTCATTTGTAGAGATGTGGATGGGCCTAGAGACTGTCATACAGAGTGAAGTTAGTCAGAAAGAGAAAAACAAATATTGTATTAACATATATATATAGAATCTATAAAAATGGTACAGATGAACCAGTTTGCAAGGCAGAAATAGAGACAGACATAGAGAACAAACATATGGACAGCAAGGGGGGGAAGGGGGAGTGGGATGAATTGGGATATTGGGATTGACATACATACACTAATATGTATAAAGCAGATAACTAATGAGAACCTGCTGTATAGCACAGGGAACTCTACTCAGTGCTCTGTGGTGACCTAAATGGGAAGGAAATCCAAAAAATAGGGGATATATGTATACATAGAGCTGATTCACTTCTCTGTACAGCAGAAACTAACACAATATTGTAAAGCAACTATACCCCAATTAAAAAATAGAAAGAAGAAGATGTAGATTCTGTTCCTTTGGTGTCAGAGATAGGAAGAGGCTGTGCAGAGGCGGTGGCATTGAGCTGAGACCTGAAAGAGAGTAGAGTATAGGATATTTGAGGGGAAGGGTAGAGGGTGGACAAAACCACCACTTTGGAATCATTTCCAGGTATCTGCTCTTTGATGACTTTGCTCATCTTGACTGCTGGCAGGGAATCACTCTGACATTTAAAACTGCACTCCTTGAAAAAAAGCTCACAAATTAAGACAAAACTAACACTACGCAACTCACAGCATGGCTGGTAAATCGAAAGTTTAGATACAACGGCATTGTAGAAGGAGGATTGGTAGAACATAGGGATAGTGTGAGTTGGAAATGGCTGGTTGGAGATAAAAGATGCCAGATTGGTCCAAGATAGTTCTAAGGATATGAGTAGTAATACTTCACATCTTCAGCAAGTGTGAGAGAGTGCCTACCATGTATCATGGCAATTCTAAAAGCCTGGGAAATGAAAATGATGCGATATAGTCCTTATTATTGAGAAGGAAAGAACCTTTGCCTTTTCTGAGCCACACTTGTCTGTTTACATACTAGATATTTCCTGTGAAATGATTTCCATTTACCAGCCATGCTGTGAGTTGAGTATAATGTTAGTTTTGTCCAAGAGCGAGTACTCAAGTGTGGCCCACTGTTATAGTAACGTAGTAACTGTGGTAGGTTGGTTCATTCAAGATGCCATGTTACACATTCCCTTCGGGAAAGAGACAGACGTGACTGACAATTCCGATGTTAGCTAACAAGACCCACAATTGTGACCACGGGGCTCTTTATCCAGATCTCAGCTTAAATGGTGATTTTCTCAAGTCATCAGGAGTGGAGGCAGGGCTCTGATTCCAGGGCCCCTGCTAAGGTAATGTGATCCTGGAGCCAGCTGCTGGCTCAGAGGCTTCCTGTTTCTCCTGCTTCCTGGTATGGCTAAGGCAGCTGCTTTGGAAGATCAGCCCTGCACAGTTGCTCTGGGAGGATCAAGAGGGTCAACCGAGACCTGGTCTCCAGGTTTTGAATACTGTCTGCTTAAAATCATGACATTGGTTTCTATTATCTGCAACCGTACTCTGATTGGTGAATACAGTAATAAATATAACTCACCATATGAATGTGTCATGAAAGAAAAGAACATAGTATTACCTACATAAATGCTAAAAAAGCATTTTCTCAAAGAATGTCTATGTGTGAGCAATAATCAGGTAGTGAAAATAAAATAAATACAAATTATGCACTTAGCAGTCAAGTATATAAACAGTGCTTTTGCATACACTTAACAAAAATGATTTATATGAAGAAATTTTAAAATTCTGCTAAACACACACACAGACACACTTGTACCTATAATAGTTAAATAGAGAACCATTGTACTTGCAGAAGACTTGTCATTATTTATTAATTTTATTACTTAAAAGTTCTCCTGAATTTTCTAATCATTTGTACTAGTATATTTTAAAGTTGGATTTCTACCTCGCTTCTTATATCAAAATAACTTTCAGTTTGACACATTTTAACCTAAAAACAAACCACAAAAATGCTAAAATTAAGCATGACTTAATTGACATATTATCTTGAAGTAGACGAAGTATTCTATGTAAGACTCAGATTTCATAAGATTTAAATTAAAATAATAATAGTAGTAACCCCATAAAATCTCTGAACTTTGCATGTTAAAAAATCACAAAATCAAAACATAAATGAGAAACTAGAGAATAAATATTTGCAACATTTATTTCACTGACTGTATAACAGTACTATAAAAATCTAGTACAATTAATAAATGAGAAAGTATCTTAAATGATTTTCAACTAAATAAATTTAAAAAATAAATAAATGAAAATATGCTAAAACATACTCCTAATTAAAGACATTGAAATGAAATTAAAATTGGGATAAACTTTATAATTTATTCAACTGGGAAAATTTTTGAATTTGATAATATTGATACTGAAAAGATGAGGAATTATTACTTCTCTTCAGAGGAATTTAAAAGCTTAGTGCTTAGATTCAGCAATTCCAATCTCTTTATTTATACCTGGAAAAGTTGGCCAAGTTACTGGAACTAGAATGTTCACCACAGCTTTGTTTATGATATAACAAATAACAGAAAAGAAGGAATGGTCAAATAAAATATATTTTAAAACCTAAATAAATATTATAATAGACTATTTTATAACCATTAAAAAGTATAGGAAGTCTAGGAAGAGGATATAGATAATATATGCTTTGTGGAAAGATCTCTAACATATATTATTAAGTGCAATAAACAAAGATGTACATTATTTTTTGTTGCATAAATATGAACAATTATCTATATATTCACAAACAAGTATACATTGGTACATGCACAAAAAAAACTGTCTTGAAGGAATTACATGAGCTTGTTATCATGGTGACTTTGGACTAGGGGACTTGTAATGTGCAGAAGGACACTTTGCTTCACTACTTGTATTTTTCTACATTATTTGAATTTTCCAAACTTGACCATGACATGTTTTAATTAGAAAATTTACCTACACAGATTATTTAAAATGTGAGATTGTAGGCATTTTTGCCTTTTTTATTTTATACATAGCTTAGAGTCTAGTTAGTGGGTATAGTGGATCAGATGTATCTAACCGTTCTTGGGGACTTACTAGGTGACTATGAATTCTCTTCCTATTCTATACCACAGTGACGTGAATCACGGGAGACTGATGCCACCCCTCCATATGTGAAGCTTCAGAGACTCAGAAATGTCACCAGGACTTGGCTAATGTCACACCCAAGGTAGGAAGTGGAGAAAGGATTTCAACACACATGTTGTCTCCTCATGTTGTGTACATTCCACATAGATTTCACTTCCTACTGACCATAACAAAAATATATTTCCTTCACACAATACATTTCTAATGTTAAAAGTTATTTTAATTTCAAGTATGAATGAATGCTTAATTTTTGCCCATGAATAAAAATGGAAGATAATATGCTGAGATGACACTGCATCAGTAAAAAATGATAATCTATTATCATAGCATGTGTAGGTGTGATATCTTCTCACTAATGACTTGCTATGCATAAGCACCAGGAGATGAACTTGACATTTGATACTGATACAACCTTAAAGAGAAGACCTTGTATTGTTCTTAAGGAACACTATTATACCTTCCTTAAAGTTTGAAGAGCTTTATATTCCAAAAATGGAAGTATAGAATTGGTCCTAGTCAGAATGGAGCAGTCGACAACCCTCTGACTTTATATTCTGTTCTTCCCTCTGCAAGACCCTTTCCTACCTCTTTATTTCTTAGGCTATGTGTCTCTTTTTCCATCAGTTCTCTCCACTTCTATAGCCTCAGAGTCTCTTAAAGGGGTAGTGGCCCAACACAGGGCCGTAGTAATTCGCAACTCCTGTCTGTGGGATTAAAGTGATGCTTTAATTTGAACCTATATCTGAATTCTGTCATAGGCGTCATTGGTATTTTAAAACATTCTTTCATCTCCCATCAAAAGAACTTCAGGAAAAGGGTGAGGGGTTCTTGTTTGGAACTGGAACCAAGGCATCTGAGCAGGCTGAGGGCTTGAGACACCAGAGGCTGCTTTGGTCTAGTGAGCAGTTGTTTCCATTTCAGTGTTCTTGTAGCCCCAGCAGGGATGCTGGAGGATTAAGCTGGGCTTGATTGAAAGGCTACAGAAGAGAATGGAGACTAGATATTTCTTGCCCTACTTGTCTCTGTTCTCCTCAGTCTCATATTTATCTTCTTGCCACAGTATCATCTCAAATGTCACCTCTTCCAAGAGGCCCTTGCCTCACCTGGCAGAAGCAGAAGAGGAACGAGGAACCAGTCTCTGTAAATGCCATTTCAGTGACCTTCCTAACGTAAGGCTTTTCCTATACTCTGTTGCTCAAAAGCCTCTTGCAGCACCTCCTATATCTGGGCTTGAATCCTCAGCCTGACAATTCAAACACTCTCCAGTTAGGCCTCCCCTGTCCCTTTAGTGCCTGTTCCTCTGGTACCCGCTCCCATCCTCGGCCCTCAAACACCGTGCTGGATCCCCTAACACCTGAGTGCGTGGAAAAGCCTCCTTCACTCATGTAACTCACACATCCCTCAGGGCACCTTCCTTTTCCGTTCCTTAAATTAATTACATTAAAATGATTTTATAGGTTTATATTATGAGTCATCAGCCACCATTTAATGGTAATATATAATCTCTCCCCATGGGGTGCTCTAGTCCAATTTCTCTATGGTGGTTTACAGCACGTTCATCACTAGACCATGTCCTGTGGTTACCTGCATAAACATCATTTCTCCTCTAACTTACTGCAAGTTCCTGTTTATGTCTGAATCCCCGCTCCTGAGGGCCTTGCACATGGCTAAAGAAAACCTTTGTTCATCGGAAATGACTGAGGAGATATAGGAGCTCTTTGTGTTTACTGAGGACCATACTGAGGACTTCTGCATACAGAATGCATTCATATAGGACCCAGATTTTCTGAGATTTTTCTCAATTTCAAAAATTATGTCTCATTGTCACATCATATGTCTTGACTTCTGGGTGCAAAATATAGTGACATCAGTGTATTAACATTTCTCTTTATGTAAAACATAATGCTCAGCGTGGGCGTATCATTTCTACTTTGAACTCATAACAACATTTACTCTATTTTTTCCTAAATTGTTCTTGATCTGTAGTTGCTCCAACTCACATGCAAGTAAACACACAAATACACAAAAACACAATTTTGATGTCAGTGTTGTAGTATCTCTGCAAGAGGCTGAAATTAGTCCAGCCTTTCCCATGACTATCTCGAAGGGCCTTTCCTGCCATCACTCCTCAAGAGCAGATCTGCAGTTCTTTCTTTAATACATGCCTCATGTACGTGGGACATACCTTTCCAACCACTGGCATACAACTCTCAGAACCAGGACAATAAAGAAGGCCAAGGTGACTAGAGTTAATAATAACAGCTTCATTTAAAGGTTTTCTAAAGTCAAACATCTGAGCATCCTCCAGAACCCAAGATGTGATGGAGAGAATTTTTTTTCCCTCCAAAATCTCAAAACTATGAACTCGATCGAGGTTAACACATCCCACAAATCAATGCCTTAAAACCAGATATCTTCTGCTAAGTATGAAAGTGGGTGCATTTCAGTGTTCATCTTTCCCTCTTCCAAATCTCCTTCCCTTCATCCTTCCTGTCATACAGTCCCTGCTGTTCCCCTGATCCCCCACTGCAAGCTCACTCTTTACAGGACTGCAGCACTGAAGCAGCACAGTTTTAAAGCAGAATTTAGGACCTGGCACAGAGGAAGGGATCCAGCGAACTCTGCAGAGAGAATCTAATTAGGTAGATGGGATTTGAGGAGCTGGAGTTTTTCTAGGACACCTGGCTCACCCTTCTGTGTAGTGGAAGTTGTCAGTGGCCCTTTGCTGGCAGCTGAGGCATCAGGACGTGGGTGTCACTTCTCATCTGAATTAAATGCTGCCTCCAGCATGACATTTCAGGCAAACAGGAACTGCTCGGTGCTCAGGCACTGGGACCTTTATCTGAGGTTCTTTTTAACTAAGAGGCACTGTGATTTTTGCAGAGGGAGAGAGCTGTCAGCTCAGGATAAGGGAGAACTTCCTAAAACTCAGAACTGCCTCAGACAGACAGACCATTTGGTTGAGTAGTGGGATATCCACTACTGGCCCAATTCAGCAGAGAGGTGGCTTGCTGGATAGATGAAAGGAGGGTCCACCTCAGAGCCATAGGACTTACTAAGTTACAGCTTTCAGCCTCAGTCTCACACCCATAAAATGGTGGATGTTATATTCATTCATTCACATATTCAAAAAATATTTATTTATTGGAAATCCACTGTATGCTAGGCATTCTTCTAGGGATGGGGATAGAATGATTAACAAAAGAGGCGAAGCGCTTCTCCTCATGGAGTGTGCGTATTAATGAAGAAAGGCAGAAAGCCAGCCCAACTGGCCGTCGTGTGGTACTATTGGTATAAGAGGAGAGAGAATGATGGTGGAAATGCTGCCAAACCCGCAGAATTAAATAAAATTGAGTGGTTTTTAAAATTTTCATTTTATATTGGAGTATGGTTGATTAACAGTGTTGTGTTAGTTTCAGGTGTACAGCAAAGTGATTCCGTCATGCATATACATGTATCTATTCTTTTTCAAATTCTTTTCCCATTTAGGTTATTACAGAATATTGAACAGTGTTCCCTATGGTATACAGTAGGTCCTTGTTGGTTAAAAACTGAACGATATTAATGAAAATAAATGAGATAATAATGACTAATATTTATTAAGCATGTCTGGGTTCCTGGCACTATGCAAAGCACCATACCTTAAATAAACCACCTATCTATAAGAACTAATAGTCTCACTTTACAGGCACTGCAGCTGAGACTTTGAATAGCTGTGTAACTTGTCAAGTAAACCTAGATAGTTAGCGGTGAAGCTGGTGATGGAATTCAGGTATGAGTGCCGGGCTTATGGGAGGTACCTACTTAATTATGTTTCTGTTGATGAAATTTGTTAATATTCATATGCTATTGAGCTATTATGAAGGTTATATGAAGTTAAAATTTTATATGTTTAACAAATATTGCCTATGGTGTAAAGCTAGAGGCTATGGTGCTTGCAAGGAAACATAGGACACTGTCTTTGCCTTGCTCTAGCTTTCTGTCTGGTTTGGGGAGTTCTGCCTCAGGAAAAAATAGCTTAAAGCAGCACGTGACTCCGGTATATAATAGTTCTAGACAGCAGAAGTCTATTGGCAGTAGGGGATAAAAGGAGGAAGGTAGCGATGGGGCTTCTTGTGGTCAGGAAAGATATCTGGGTTTGGGTGAGGTCTTGAGAATGATACATATGCAAAGGAGTGGTGGGAAGGAGAGATTAAAACAGATGGGATGGCTCCTTTGAAAAAATTAATGAAGCTTTAGAAGAAAAAAAAAACAAACTGGAAACAACCCAAATGTCCATCAACAGGACAATGGCTAAACAAATGGTAGTATATTTGCCCAGTGGGATATTATTCAGTGATAAAAATGAATAAACTACTGACACGCAACAACATTGATGAATCTCAAATGCATTATGATGAGTAAAAGAAGCCAGACACAAAGGGTATGAACTGCATGATTCCATCTGCATGAAATTCAAAATGAGGCAAGCTAATCTATGGGGACAAAAGTTAGCAAAGTGATTCACTCTTGAGCTGTGGAGGGGATTAATTGGAAATGGGAATTAAAGAACATTTTGGGATAATGGAAGTGCTCTACATCTTGAACTGGGTGATAGCGACATAGGTGTATGCATGTATAAATGTCATTGAGTTTCACATCTCAGATGGTGCATTTTACTGTACATAAATTAAATCTTAATAAATCAAACACAACAGAGGAAAAACAAAAGATGAGAGTGGGAATACTCTAGAGAGCAGAGATTGGCTCATTTCACCAAGACAGAGATCTACAAAATGCATTTTGGAAAAAAAATGTTTGGAGTCAGTTTCCAGAAGGCTATGAGTAAAAAAAAATACAGGAATTATGATTTATTCTATGAACAATAAATATCCTCTGGAGGTTTTGAGTAGGAAGCTAATAAATGATTTTGTTAAAACGTAAATTTCTAGGTCCCACCTAGAAACACCCAACAAAGGTGTTGGTTGGGGCCTGGAAATTTTCATCTCTTACCAGTTCCTAGGTGATGCTGATACTTCAGATCTGGAGACCACATGTTAAGGACTCTAACTTTAGTCTGCTTCTCAGACACCTATGGGGTGCAGGTTGAAAGAAAGCCTAAGAGAGAGCGAGTTGTTGAGGATTTGTAAATGGTGGAGTTAGAGGCTCCGGAGACAATGAGCCTGGAGCCAAGTTGTGTTTTGAAGGAAGCCATATGGAGGCTACAAGAGAGGAGGGCTGGGCCAGAGGGAAGCCATCCAAGGAGGAGACTTCCGTTGTAATTTAGGAGAGGGATGAGCAGAGTCTAAACCAGAGTGATATCCAAGGGGAAGGATAGGAAGAGATTAATTCACAGTGATTCAGGAGTTAGAATTAGACGATCTGGGATTGCATATTAGGAATAAAGGTGAGAGGGGAGTCTTAGATGTCTCAAAATTTCTAATTTGGTAATAAGGTGAGTGATAGTATGATCGTGAAACAGGGTAAGAGAATTATAAGAAGCTTAGTCAGGATGTGTGTGAGTGCCACAAAGGGGTGGTGTCATGGGCAGCCCCAAGTTCCTGCACAAGGGCCAGAGATCCACTGGAACCGATAGCAGTGATACCTGGAGGCTTATGACCTCAAGCTGAGAATGATTCTGCCAGAACTGAGACCAAATAGGAAGGTCAGGGAGGAAGGTTTTAAAAGTGGGGTTGATTTTATTTTCAAAGTACATAGTTTTCTGTAAGGATTTTTAGAAAATTTTGGAAGTTAAGTAAATAAATAATAGCAAGGTCTGGGGCAGCTAGAAAAAAGTGATAAAGAGGCAACTGTGTCAGCGGCAGCTAAAAATTCACAAGGGTAAAATAACAGAGTCATGAATAAGTCAGAAGCACACACACGTACGTACATATGAGATAGAAACAGAGAAGAAAGAAAGCCTGGGTTCTTTAAATAGTCTTAGCTTATATCTCAGATAAATAGTAGCAGGTTTAAATATAAATATGAATACATATATGTGTAAATAGATTAAAAACCTGAAAAGAAATATGTTAATACATGAACAGTGAATCCGGGTGTCAGGTTTATGGGCTATATTTATTTTCTCATATAAACCTGGATTTTCTCAATTTTCTATGATCAACATGCTATACTTTTAAAACGTGAGAAAAAGTTATTTAAATGTGTTTTTTTTTTATTTTGTATTTGAATAATGGAAGAGGAAAAGCATGATAGAATTCTCTAGAGAAAGGATTAGAGTTTGGCTTTCTGGTTCTCTTCTCTCTGCATCCCAAGACAGATCTTGGCAGTCCCACAAAGAAACGTCTGGATCTCTCATTGCTCAGTGATTGGCAGGCCGTAACCCCCTGAATGCTGCAACTTCACAGGCAATTTGATCCATTCTCACTGGGAAGCCTCGGGCTAGGAGGCAATATTTAGAGTAACACAACACTGAAATCAATCTGAAATACCAAGAAAAATGGTTAGTGATGCACAACAGCCTCAGCCACTGCTCAACCCACCTGCAGCTGCTGGGAGACCAGGACAGAGAGTGGTTCTCTGGCAGATTCCCTCTGGAGCTGTGCGCCTGCCTCACCAGCCTCCCTGACCCTCACCCCAGGACTCCTGGCAACAAACGGCCCAGGGCAACACTCATGGAAGCCGATAATAAACATAGAAAATTTAAACAAGAAGCAAAACATATACCATTGCTCCTTACTAAGAAGTAAAATAGGTCTGACTTTAAGATCCACTCTTTTATATGAGACAGAACATTCATGGGAAAGGGAAAGAAAATATAGATTTTGCTCCATTTCCCACTGATCTTGTGTTTTTCTTTTCATCCATCCCTTTGCTTGTCAGTTTGTTCTCATTCTGTGGCTCTGTGATCTCAGAAATGCAAACATTGGGGTTCAAAGTTATAGGGAATGCCTTCCCTTAGTGATTTCATGTTTTCTGCCTTCCTTCTCTTTGGAAAGACTCAAGTTAGCCTGACTCTTGGGAACCACAGGTCAATTGCTACCTACAAATATGCACATACTAATCCTCTCCTTTCCTCTCTGTCTTCCATAATCTCTCAAAAATGACCCACAGAACATTTCTAAACCTTTGCTCATCTGCATTGAATAATTCTCACTGAAGTCAACACAGAAATCACCTTCAGCCTCTATTTAAACTCTTGTTTCTTTTTTTTTGGGGGGGGTAGGCGGGCCTCTCACTGTTGTGACCTCTCCCGTCGCGGAGCACAGGCTCTGGACGTGCAGGCCCAGTGGCCGTGGCTCACGGGCCCAGCCGCTCCGCGGCATGTGGGATCCTCCCGGACCGGGGCACGAACCCGTGTCCCCTGCATCGGCAGGCGGACTCTCAACCACTGCGCCACCAGGGAAGCCCTAAACTCTTGTTTCTTTATATTGCACATTTCATAGAGAGCATGCAGTGGCCCACTTCTATCTTTCCTTCAACACTATCATCATAGCTGTGAAGTGGCTGTGATCACACAATAATGGGAAATTGATGAGGGAAGTTTCTTGTCTGTTGCTCTACAAATATAACATCTTTCTAAATCTCTTTGGGGCTCAAGATTGGCTTTTTTATCATAACAGGTTCTCTGTCATTGGGTAGCCTTGAAGGGGAGGGTGTTATTACCAGAAGGAAAAGAGAGCTATTATATGTAGCCTTTGGTAGTGGAGGAACACTGCTAGTACCAAATCACAGAGCAACAGGAAGGGAGCCCAGGGAATAAACATTACTTAACCTCTCCTTCGTCCTCCATCTAATCTCTAAGTAGTACTGCCCACTGGCCTAAACCAGGATCTGTATGGATTGCACTGCATATTTGTACTCACACACATGAAAGTGTAGATCTATCTATATAATTTTATTTTTGTAAATATGATTATATTATATATTTTTCTTCAACTTGCTTTCTCCTCTTAATAGTATATATAAGCAAAATATCCAAGATCTCCACTGAAACGAAATGGGACCGGAGCAGTGAATACTGATAATCAGATTGTGAGCAAAGGTTTATTTCTATAATATTACAAGAGTCAACCATTAGATCATTCACTCTGTTAGGGCTATGCTTTGTCCAGTGTTATAAAATCAGACACATAAATGAAGGTTTTAAAGTATCTTAAATCACAAGAAAGTTGCAAAATATAGTTACTCTGCAACAAACACCATTTTCCCAGGTGAAATAAAGAAAGGGGAACTTTTCTGTCTGAAAAGGTCATTAGTTAATTTCATAAGCACTTTACCGAAAACAAGGAAAAATATGTATTTCTGAGCTGACTTACATAACTAAGCAATTTCTGAAGAGGCTGTTGGAGGAGATCATGGAGAGGAGAAGACCACTGGTTGACCCAAGAGGGGACTTGGGTCATCAGAGGGTCCTCACCCCTCCCTCCATCCTTGGAAGGTATATTTGGCCCACCCCAGTTCTTGTGGTTTTTTGAGGACACAGCCTTGAGAGAGTTACTTGTTGTTGACTGAACCCCATACTCCTCTTGGGGCTGCCCAAGCCCAGCCTCCTAAGTGAGTTCCTATGCTTGTTAAAAATGCCGCCTACTTAGCTGGAGTGGCCTCTTTCTTAGGTCCCTCCCTACCCTCTGTGTATGGGGCTGGTTTCAGATTCCACCCTGGGAATTCCTGAGTTTTCGAACCAGTGAGGCTACTTGAGGTGGTCAAGGAAGTTACCTTTATTTAACCAAGAGTAATTTGAAAACGGGTCATGATTTTAAATGTTTTGCGGGGAGAGTGAGGAATCACATTCTAAATATTTTATATCTTTTCTTATGTTCCACCTCAATATCTTATCTTAATATCACAGTGTTTTTTTTGTTTCTGTTTTTTGTTTTTCTGGGTTTTTTTTGGCGATGCCATCTTAGTTCCCCTACCAGGGATTGAACCTGGGCCCTCGGCAATGAAAGAGCTGAGTCCTAACCACTGGACTGCCAGGGAATTTCCAGTATCACCATATTTTAAATGACTGGAGATTATTCCATATCAGCTCTACACCATAAATTGATTCATCACTAACATACTGAAGGCGATTTACATTAGTTCCAGTTTCTAAACTGTATCAAACATCCTTTTAAAAATTACACTGTATCAATATAGAAATATACAGAGAAAAATGCATAAAAATGTATATGAAGTTCAGTATATTATTATTAACTAAATAGTCCAAGGAATAGAATATGGAGAATCGGAAAGCTGTCCTCACATTCCCTCCCAAACACTCCTCTCTCTCTTCTCCAAAGTTTACAAGTACCATGGTTTCTAATACTGCATATTAGTTTTTCTATTTTTAAATTCCCATAAGTAGAATGATCCTGTAAGTAATCTTTTAAGTTTGTGTTACGTGGCTCATAACGTTGGATTCATTTATCTTTTAACATGTACTTGTGGTTTTAACATTTTTATTGTTGTATAGTGTTCCATTGATTTATCATTTAGAATGAGTGTATATTTGGTTACTAGTTTGTGGCTATTATAATTAATAACACTATAAGTATTCTTACATGCACTAGTGTATTTCTGCTAGACATTGCCAGATTATATGTCATGTTCAAATTTAGTTGATAATGCCACTATGTTTTCCAAAATGTTTGAAGCAAATTCTCAGTATTGAAAAGGATGCCGTTGGTCCACGTTCTCATCAAACTTAAATTATCAAAACTTTTATTTTTAGACATTTTGGTGAACGTGAAGTGATATCTCATTATTGATTTATTTTCCACTTTACTGATACTAATATAAGTTCATATACTTACTGCCCATTTGGTGAAGTACCTTTTTAAATCTCTTGTAATTTTTTATTAGATTGTCTTATTGACTGTAATTGATTTTAAGTTAAGCTTTTTTTCTGACTTGAAAGTATTCCTTATATATCTTGAAAGGAACCCTTTTTTGTGTATGTATACTGAAAATATATTTTTTCACTTTGTGGCTTACTTTTTTTTTTTTTGGCCGTGCCACGCAGCTTGTGGGATCTTAGTTCTCTAACCAGGGCTTGAACCCAGGCCACAGCAGTTAAAGCACCAAGCCCTAACCGCTGGACCCCCAGGGAATTCCTGTGGCTTATTTTTTAATTGTTTTACTGGAATAACATGATGAACAAAAGTTGACAGATAAAGGTAGTCCAATTTTTCCCTGTGGTTGGACTTTTTTAGGTTCATTTAAAACTCTGTTCACATACAAGGTTATGAATATATTGTTCTGTATTATATTCCCCCAAATTTAGTTTTTACTTTTTACATTTAGAGCTAAAATCCACTGGAAATTTATTATTTGTGAGTTATGAAATAGGGACCAAGACTTTTTCTAGCCACATGGATATTCCATTTTCCAAGCACCATTATTGAAAACTGTCCTTTCCTCCATTGTTCTTGAATACTGCCACTGTCAAAAATCAAGTGGTCATATACTGGGCATATACCCTGAGAAAACCATAATTCAAAAAGATGCATGTACCCCAATGTTCATTGCAGCACTATTTACAATGGCCAGGACATGGAAGCAACCTAAATGTCCACTGACAGATGAATGGATAAAGAAGATGTGGTACATAAATACAATGGAATATTACTCAGCCATAAAAAAGGAATGAAATCGAGTCATTTGTAGTGATGTGGATGGACCTAGAGTCTGTCATACAGAGTGAAGTAAGTCAGAAAGATAAAAACAAATACCGTATATTAACACATATACATGGAATCTAGAAAAATGGTACTGATGAACCTAGTGGCAGGGCAGGAATAGAGACCAGATGTAGAGAATGGAACTGTGGACACAGGGGTGGGAAGGGGAGGCTGGGATGAATTGAGAGCGTCGTATTGACATATATACACTACCATGTGTAAAATAGATAGCTAGTGGGAAGCTGCTGTATAGCACAGGGAGCTCAACTCGGTGCTTTATGATGACCTAGAGGGGTGGGATGGGGAGGGTGGGAGGAAGGCTCAAGAGACAGGGGATATATGTATACATATAGCTGATTCACTTTGTTGTACAGCAGAAACTAACACAACATTGTAAAGCAATTATAATCCAATAAAGATGTAAAAAAAAAATCAAATGGTCATATATATGTAAGTCTATTTCTGTACTGTCATTCTGTTCACAGGGTCTATTTTTCTACCTGCTGCTAATAATACAATGTCTTAATTACTATAAGTGTATAAGACATCTTGCATATACTTTCACTTTCTTTTTTGTTCACTTGTCCAATAGACCAAAAATGAATAAAAATGGTGTAGGTGGGTATGGAAACCTTTTTTTTCTCTGATATTAAAAGAAATATTTTATACAATGTCCATTACATCTAAAGTTTCTCTTCATAATTGTCATTTTTTAAATATACTTTATCAGTTTCCTTCTATTTCTAGCTTCCTAAGAGCTTTCTATCATAAATGGATGTTGACTTTTGTAACACTTTTTCTGCATCTCTTGAGTAGTCATATAATATTTTTCATTTATTTTGCTAATATGGAAACTTACCTTGACATATTTTTGGATGCTAAACCAAACTTTCATCCCTGAAATATTTTTAAAGTGGTCATGATGTATCCCCAGATAAGATATAAATATGGATAAGGATATAGATATAAGTTAAAATACAATTTTTTTGGCTACCAGTAGCTAATGTTTTTAGCATTCTTTGAATCTATGTTTACAAAAGAAAATTTTCCTTTTCGTTAATGCCTTTGAAAGCTTTGGTAATCCAGTTCATGAAGGCCTCATACAAATATCTGAAAAATATTTCTTACTTGTCTCTCTACTGGAAGTGCATCCATTAGATTGGTTTTTGCTTCTTCCTTATATATTTAGTAAAATTAACTAGTGAAATCACCAGTACCAGGCGTATTTTGTGGGAA